>NC_134269.1:144838760-145169183 GCF_031893055.1 Leptodactylus fuscus
ATGGATATATATTGGACGCTCTTTAATATTATCATATCTAGACAAGTAATACGTATGGGTGATTAATTACCTTTATTGTGGCTGTCATGTTTCTAATATAATCCCGGTATATCTGTTGTCCACATTTCTATAATACTGGATATTTTCTCCTGATGATGTCTCTTACTGAGAGGGACATTTGTTAAGTAACCTATTGTTCCAGTATTTTAACATATTATCACTTGGTAGTGGTATTTTTGATGCAGTTGTCGCTACGATTCTGTGAGAAATTTTTATATAATATTTATTAAAGGTTATGTTTCAGATCAATTTATGGAATAGGTTCTGAAATATCAAAACTGTGCACTTTCCTTATTTTAGAAATGATTCATTATGGCAGAAAATACATGATGGGTTAACAACTACACAAAGAAATGAGAGGAATTGGATCACTGCGAGGTCGATGGTGATGGAGATAAAAATTTGGTTTGATCAGTGGGTTAATCTGCAGGAAAGGATGAGGTTGAATAAGCATCTAATGTTAAACAGTCCGTTTCCCTGGCGGTGTCATAAAGTGTCACAGAGGGTAGAAACAGGAACTAGTTGGCAATACATAAGAAAGTGTGATTAAAAGAGGGAAAGCTGAAATTGCTCTTATGTCAGCTGCTTTCCGCCACAGGATACAAAGCAATTCCTGTCCTCCCTAGATACTGATTGCTTGAAGCTTAGTCTAGAAATACTTGTCAAGAGAGTTTCCTTAGCTTCGTGTGACCTGCTGAGTTTTGTAAAGCACTCAGAAATGTAACCTAGAAGGGTTAAGCCATGTAAATATTATTTAAATAGTTATGTAGACTTTAACATTGTCATAGTAGTTTATTGACCATTTATCATAAACCTTGTGGAATGTTAACATAGCATTCCTATTAAATGGATTTTGCAGCCCCTAACTGATCATTCATACTGATCCTATCCACAGAATGGATTGATTATCAATATCTGATCGGGCGGGGTCTGACACCCAGACCCCACAAAGATCAGCTGTTGTAGAAAACTCATGCAGCACCTCTCATATTCAAAAATAGAAGCGGCGATAAAAAATCCCTGGACCCACCATTATGTAGTGGTTGATGCTACTGCCCATGCATGTGCTCTCCTTCCTCAAGCAGCTTCTGGATGTCGAAAGCTGCAAGAACAAATGATCTGTGTGGGATTCTGGTGTTGAGCCCCAACATATCAAATACTATTGACCTATCCAAACAGTAGCCAGTGCAAGGCCCTATAGATATACTAAGCATATATGGCAGGAGATTTCCCATTGTACATGGTAAGCAAAGGTCAAGTCTGTAATTAGAAATTGTTACCATAATAACCTTTACTGCTTATTTTCTTCTTTATTATTAGCATTTTCACATGCTATTTTGTTACCTTGTTCCATTCATAAATTCTCACTTAAGTTATATTTAGAATCTTCTCTCCTCACCATCTTTGAGAAATCTTGCTTGAAGCCCTGTTATGGAACTACCGGGCCTAGAGGATGTACTCAAACTAGATGGCTATGACTTGAAGAGAGGCAGATCTATTGCTTCTTAGAATAAATCTTCATATTCACATGTATAATTAAACTAATTCTCCTACAACAGTGACATTGCCTATAACAGTATATTACCTTAAACACCCCAGTTTTTGTAACATGAGCGAGACTTCTCTGCCCCTTCTAGAAAGTCTACATGGCCTTGTTTTTCTGTTTCATGTATTTTGTTATTTTTCCTAAATTACATCTATCTTTTTGTTATCACCTTACTTTTAAATAAACTTTCATCTGCTTTTATCTACTTGTGAGACGGTTTTTGAGTTCTGTAATAAGACATTATGTGCATAAGTTATTGCCCCATAGAGACCATCAAAGACATTTTTTTAGAGATGAGCGAACACTGTTCGAATCAGCCAATCCGAACAGCACGCACCCATAGAAATGAATGGAAGCACCTGTGACGCTGACTTTGCCGGCGGCTGGCCGGCGTCACAGGTGCTTCCATTCATTTCTATGGGTGCGTGCTGTTCGGATCGGCTGATCCGAACAGTGTTCGCTCATCTCTAATTTTAATGTAAAAAATGAATATAAAAATATTAGAAAATTACATTATTCACAATAATGGTCTCTTGGTCTCTCAATGGCACCTGACAGCAGAAAACTTGCTGAAGTTTGCTGAGGAATATTAGGGCACCATAGACAAATAGAGGAAAAATAATATGAATTGGGTTCATGAACTACTTATAATGCAGCACCATATTTTATCGAAATAACTGAAAGAAGATGTAGACACTCATACATATGGATCACCTGGATATAGCTGTTCTTCAATGAACTATACTTTAACACTCAGTTAGCATTTCTCCTATTTAATTGATGTCTTCCTCCCATCCGGGCATTGGCATTTGGCACTCATCACTATCCAGTCATCAGAGATAAAGCAAAGGGACTATAGGGTGACATCATGCAAGGAAGTTACTCCCTTTTCTGACATTCCAAACCTAAAAGGGCATTCATGTTATAACAGCAGCAACTTGCACACACACACATACATGCATATAAAGTGTGTATACTCTTGTGTATGTCATTTACATAGCCGAAGCAGTATTATTGTCATATTGTGTATTGAAGAGCATGAAATATTACATCACCTAATGAATCTTTCTATATGTTCCAAATTTAATTAGATATCTTCAATATCTTGACAGTGAAAGATGTAGAAAGGAAAATAGGATATGGGCACAATGTATAAGTCATGCCTTTAGTGCAATGTTTATATACCCACAATAGACTACTCTATATTACACTAACATGAGCCTCGCTAATATAAAGCATTATTAGAAAATCCATGTTTACCCATATTAAACATATTAGTTTATTTTCATAAATATGTATTTTAACTAACTTACTGAACATAACTGGTAAAAGCAGAAATGTGAAAGTTCAACTAATTCACATTATTATTCTGTATTTTACCAATATCATGTTTTTTTGTATTCCAGGAGAGGTTCAAATGTCTCCCTTACATTGGACATGAGTGGCTTAGGAATGGTAGAACCTTTCAATGTAGCTCCAACACCGAGAGAGAAAGTGGCCATGGAATACCTCCAGACAGCCAATCGTGTGCTGACCCGACAACAGCTCCATGATGTTGTCCAAAGCTCCCATTTGCTTCATACAGAATTCATGGTATGAGAACCTGTCAGGGAGGTCTGACCTGTTACCTGATACCTATAGTTACCTTATATAATCAACGTATTAAAAGAATTGTTTCAAAATATTTTATTGCTTTCAGAAACCGTCAAAATAAGATTTGATTGTACGCTAATAATGCAAGATTCTCCCCATTTCTTGCTATCTCTTGTCCAGTTGTGTTTTATATCAGGTTTCCCTTCCTCTTATTGTATTTGAGGGTCATATTTTTTCAACCACACTAATATGGTCACCACAGTATGGAAATAGCACACTCTCAATATGTTAAAAAATGTCTGCAGTCAAAGTCTGGAAGGGATTATGGAACATGCCTCTTACAGAAGCTGATCATAGCCATCTATGGGCAGAGATCTATTAAGCTATCATTAAAATGGTACTGTAATGCTGAATTGGAAAGTCAGGGCATAGCTAAATGCAGATTTGCAGGGAATAAACCACCAAAAACTAACTACACAAACACCACGGTCAGTGCATTCTCTGCGCCTGTGAAGACCCCATTGATTTTGATCATCCTACCTGAGGGTTTGTCAGGCATTGTTACAAGCCTGCTTTACCCTATATCTGCTGCTTCATTTACTATAGAGACTGGTTACAAGAGGCCATTGTTAGTATGTAAGTGTAGGGATGCTGCCTTTCCTGCTGAAAATCTTAGTAAAATGTTGAGATTTTGCAGAAACTATGATGAAATAATGTCAAATCTATTTAAGCAGCCATGTTAGAGGTATCTGCACACTAGATATGTTAGTGTTGGGGAACACCTACGAGTTTCTCAAGCTATGGGACTATGAACAATAGCCATAGGAACCTGTCTAGACATTTCCATGTTTGGGAACAAAATAATAACTGAGAAAGATCAAGCTACATTACTGACAGCGTGCTATATAGAGTAAGTAGCATTCACATTATGTCATTGTCATGTGTCTCTATCAGGAAATACCAATGAATTTCATGGATCCCAAAGAAATTAACATTCCAAGTCATGGAACCAAAAACCGCTACAAAACTATATTGCCAAGTAAGTTATGATTTCTTAATGGAAAGAACGTTATCTAAAGTTTCAGCTGGATCTGAGAAAAAGGGCAAGAAATAAAGGAATTAATGTAATTGTTTAGCAATTGTTGCAAATCATCTCCTTTTCACTTCATCTAACCAAAGGGTCTTTAGTGCGCTATTACAATGAATAGGTCACATACAGGGGCAAATCTATAAGGCCCCTCAGCCACATAAAAAGGCAGAAATATTAACAAAGTCATAGGGTACCTAGAAAGCCCTGCTACAGATTTTTCCTTTAAAGCAGGAGTTTCTGCTTAAAAGTGTATAACTAAATTATTATAGAAAAACAGTTGTGTATAAATATATATATATATATATATATATATATATATATATATATATATATATGTAATTTGGATGTTTAAAAAGTGAGACACAAAGGGAAACAGCCCAGAGGACAATTCTCATAAGACAACAGCACCTGGCTGGTTACTCCACATAAACATTTATTCCAAAGCTATAAAGGAGACTCAGCTTGTATTGACTTTTAATATACTAGATAAAGATAGATAGATAGATAGATAGATAGATAGATAGATAGATAGATAGATAGATAGATAGATAGATATCGCCATCTGGTTCCCTATGTTCCCTAGGTGATGGACAGAATAAGCTATGCTGTTGAGGTTGCTGCATATGTCCAGCAGAGGTCACAATTCGACAAATTTAGAAATCTGCAGTTTCATAGAAAAGGTCCCATATAGGTTCATGTATAAAAAGGAATAGTCAAGATAAAAGAAGTGAGGAAAATGAAGGCATTAATACTCTCCTTATAAATAAAAATTCTTGCCGTGTGAATCTGTAAGTCTTATTGTCAGTCTTGCTTCATACCATAAGATCAGAACAGACGCAAAAATAGAAAAATGAAGTAGCTAGTATGAGTGTGTAAGAATCTATCATTCATAGCATGACATTTAAAAATGGAGGCTGAAGTACACTGGCAGAATTTATTTTTTTTAAAGGGGGTTGCCTATGCCTTTTTTTCTATAAATATGTAACTGTGTAGGGCTGGACGTGCACTGGTCTCTGGTCTGCGTACTATACAGTGCACAGAGCCATAAGCACCTAGCTCCATACCCTGTATAGTGGCCAAGCACTGATGCTGCAGCTCTACTCCCACTAAAGTCTATAACTAGCATTTGGCATATTTGATCATTTGTTCTATTTTCAATGTTTTTTCAATTCTTCTTTTTTCATTAGATCCAGTAAGCAGAGTATGTTTAAAACCAAAAAACCCAAAAGATGCTTTGAGCACTTATATAAATGCCAATTATATTAGGGTGAGTATGATTTTTTCATTTGTATATTCAATGCACCGGATAGCAGGGCCTCACATGCATAGATTTCATTATTTTAAAGGGGACCTACTGAATCACCAACTCTTTGAATAGGCTCTGCTGCACTTATTCTTATTGGAATTTTTACTCTAGACCCACCAGTCCTGATCAGTCATTTCTGTTAGTTTCAGCACGCATTATGCAGCACTCATTGAGCGATGTATACACAGCGATCAAGAAGGCAGGAAAGGTTATAAACCCTCCCTGACTTCTCTCTGGGAGCTCCAGCTGAAGTTACACCTGGCTCCCAGTATCAGCAGCTCCATGATCTCGTGCAGCTGCTGTGTTATGACAGGACGTACCAGCATGTCCTGTCAGAACAAGGCAACCACTGTCCGGACTTAAATAGTCTATGGGCAGTTCAGAAGTGGTTAAGTATTAATTATGTATTTCTTCAATCCTCCAGTACTCTCATTGCATGAATATTAAGCACTTGCTTTCAGAGCTCACTCAAAATACACCTGATTGTTTGAGATCCAAGTAGCAGAACCTTGTGATCATTTTATTGTAGGATGGCCCTTCCATAAAAAAAGACAGCTTCAGGATGAAGCAGCGCCGCACCTCCCATGAGGCGACCTGAAGCGACCGCTTCAGGCGGCGCTATGGCAGGGCCCCAGGGAGGGCGGCATTTTTGTTTACCTAAGCCAGTCCAGGACAAGCTGTCCTGGACTGGCTTAGCACCGAGCGGTGAATTGGGGAGGCCGCTGGAGCAGCGCTGCTCCAGCAGCCTCCCCTCACGCTCTGGCAGAGAGCAGGTCCGCTCTCTGCCTGCGAATGCCTCTAAGCCCCGCCCCCTTCACTTCACCCCGCCCCCTTCCCTCCTCCCGGGGGGGGGGGCGCGAAAAGGGCAGGTTCACCCCTGGGATGAAGTACCATGTTACGAAAATGAAGAGCTTTGGCCACTTACAACAAAGTGAATAGGATTATGGCTAATTCCATCCACACATTGCAGAAAAAAATCTGCAGTGGAAAAACTGCACCCGCATTTGCTACATGCGGTCTAAGACACAACATTGCAAAAAAACTGACTTTTTGTTGCAAATTTTGCTGTGGTTTTTAGTGGCTATGAAAGTAATGGGAAATATATAGGAAGTTCTAATACTTCTACCTTCTGCTCCAATTCTGGCTTTGACTCAAAAAAAAAAAAAAAAAATGCAGCAAAATCTGCAACAAAAAAACAACTTTTTTGCAATGTGAGGCCTTAGTCTTAAGTTATTTTTCTTAGAAGTGTGTTAATAAAATGAAATGCAATATGTTAGATTTTATGAATGAATCTTCATGACAGCCTCAGCCTCAGACACCTGTGACACCCAAAAGACCCTACTGACTTATTATAAGGTTAGTCATGACCCACGAAGATATCTCTAGTTTGATGGAAAAATTATGCTGCATGCTCCGCTATGTATTGTCATTATTATCATCATCAGTCTCATGTAAAGCAAAAAAAAAAAAATCTGTTACGGAAGGTTTTATCTAGGCCTCTGATACAGATATGAACAGAACATGAGTTACCAGTGTTCAGCACCAAAGTTACCATTTTACATTATTTTTCCCACCACATGATTCATATAGTATTTTACACAGCTCATGTACAATATTCGATAACAAGTTCAACAAAGGCAGGGGCTGCACAAAAGTTTTGTACAGTGACAGCTCACATTCTTTCCAAGCATATATAGTACCTTATAGATATGTATAATTGTTGCATTACAGCAATATGACACTTTCAGTAAAGGGGATAATCGTACACATCAGGGAGAGTGTTTGCCTACATAGGCAGTACGGAGACTTACAAGTCATTCCTGCTTCGCTAGGGATTCTGGGTAAAATTTTGCATGCTTTCAGGAAAGTCATAAAACAAATCAACTAAAAAGACATGGGGTAACAAAGTGTTTCATATATCGAAATGCTAGCGAATTCTGCATGTATGATATGTTTCTAACACTGCACTATATGTGTACATATATATATATATATATATATATATATATATATATATATATTGTGAACATGATATTTACCTCTTTTCTCATCTATGGCAGGGCTATGGCGGAAAAGAGAGAAAGTTCATTGCTACACAAGGACCAATGATTAACACAGTCAATGACTTCTGGCAGATGGTTTGGCAAGAAGATGCCCCTGTTATTGTTATGATCACCAAGCTTAAGGAAAAAAATGAGGTATGTATATATAATATCCAATTAACTAGAAATTAGAAGCATATTTGCACCCATGAACCAAAATACAATGCCTTATAACCTAAAAATTATACATATACAGTAAGCAAAACTAAATTAGTATTTGATGTATTACATAGTAACATAGTAGATGAATTTGCATGAAGACACAGGTCCGTCAAGTCCAGAGAAAGGCAAACAGTTCCATTGCCTACAGAAATTCCTTCCAGACTCCAATCCATATAAAACCCTGGATCAATTTGTCTTCACCAAAATCTAAAAGCTGTAATATTTTTCCTTTCAAGAAAGGCCTCACTGACCTTACAGACCTTACAGTAGAGAATCCCTGTGTACGATGCTTGTGAAATTAAAAGCTAATGAGGTAGAATTAGGGTTGAATGATCAGGATTGAAAATGTTCAGATTCCGATCGGCGATCGAGTAAATTTCACGATCGCGATCAGAATTCCGATCTCGATCTTTTCCGGCGGGATCGAGGTTGGAGGTTATTTACCACAATGCTTGGCTACTGGCCAATCATTGTGGGAAAAGCTATAGTATCAGATGAGCGAGCACGCACCTATAGGAATGAATGGTGTTTGCCGGCGTCCGGCCGCTTAACCCCCTGTGTGCCGGCTGCGTCCATTCATTTCTATGGATTTACCGCAGCCTGCCACTGCTTCATTCCTGTTTTACCGTATACTCAACTCTGCTACACCTGAGATGTAGCAGAGCTGTATACTCAACTCTGCTACGTCTGAGATGTGGCAGAGCTGTATACTCAACTCTGCTACATCTGAGAAGTGGCAGAGCTGTATACTCAACTCAGCTACATTTGAGATGTAGCAGAGCTGTATACTCAACTCTGCTACTCAGCGACATCTTACACACAACAAGCCCTGCCTGCTCCCATCATCTCTAACACTAGACTAGGGATACGGGGGTGCGCACGGCGCTCTGAAGGCATGTCAAAGAGAGAAGAGGAGCGAGAACGGGGAGTGGCAGCAGCAGCGGATCTGTGCAGGTAAGTGAACGCCAGGGGGGCTAAGTAGCCAGGGATTTTTTTTAATCACTACACAGCGTGGAGTCCAGAAATTGAAACAATTTTTGGATTCCATGCTGTGTAGTGAATAGGATCGTTTTTAAAATCCGATCTTCGATTATTAAAAAAAAATCCCATTAACTTGCATTGGGATCAGAATTGGGATCGGGTTTGAATGGAAAATGATCGTAAATTGGATTTTAAAAACGATCCTGAAATTTCAAGATCAGCTCAACCCTAGGTAGAATCTGTCCCTTCCCTTGCTCAGTCAGGATGCTGCTCTTTTGCATTTAGGCTAAGGCCCTACATAGTGAACCGCATCCAGAAAATACTGCGGAATAGACAGCGCCGGAAATGCACCACTTTTTTTTTTCTGCAACAATTTCACCGAAAGTCCACAGAGTTTTTCTCTGCAGACTTTCTGCTTCTATTATAGCTACATGGAAAATGTCAGTTTCCCTAGATATAATTGACACGCTGCGATTTGCAAAAACACTTTTGTTTCCACTGCAATGTGTGGATGGGATTAGCCAGCATGCCATCCATTTTCCAGTTAATATAAATTGCTGTGTTTTTGCAACATGGGGCCCTGGTCATACAGTGTTTTTCCAGGCCTTCTATATTCATTACCTTTCCTTAGAATAGATGATCAATATCAGATCAGTAGGGATCTAATACCCTCCAGCATACTGATCAATTGATATGGGTAATTGTTGCTGCCAGAACTACACAAAGCATGGAGCCACTACTGTGGAATGAATATCCCACATTACTGCCACTCAGTTCCCTTACACTTGGATAGCATGCAGATAGAGGGAGTAGAGGGATGGGATCTATGCAAACAACAGCTGCTCTTTGCTATGTATTACATCCCTTCAAATAGTTGATCAGTGGGGGATCCCAAGAATCAAATATCGGGTACCAAGTCACATACAATATATATGGTGTACATCAGTTCAACAAGCCAAACAAGGCCACATTTTGAAAGTGGATTGATCAGTGTAAAACTGTAAAATGTTGCAAAGGTGCAAATAAGCCCAAAAAGTCACAAAATTATATTTTGCAACTTTTTGATGCCATAATTTTGCTTTGTGGGGCTTAATTAATTTCTCCCCATTGCATTGACATATATATTCTGCTCCACTTCCACCAACTTCATACTCATCAATGCTCCACTGATTCCAGCACAGTTGGAATTTTTTTCTGTAGCTCCCACCATACCAAAGCAATTCAGGCCGTCAGTTTTGGTGCATGATATGCTTCTTAGATTCTTCATTGTCAGGTGGGCAGTGTCAGGCAGGAACAGGTAAGAGGGCGTGAATCAGAGCTCCAATCAGAGGTTGACAATGTTAGATTTTTAGGATCACTCTACTTGCGTTCTCCTGACTGTCCACCTCAATGTTCATAATTCCTGGGCGCTTGGCATACACTGCTGAACCAGACCTTTCCAGTGGGTTTTGTCTATCTATTTTCCATTAGAATTAGGGCTTATTCCAATATCAGTGCCCCATACCACACATGGACCCATCATATCTTCATGTAAAAACTAAGGCATGGAGTACTGTCTTCTGATTTTCCAGACAGAAATAGTCTATATCTAAGTCATTGGTCTTTGAAAATGACAAACAGCGCATATATATATATATATATATATATATATATATATATATATATATATGTCAGCTGTGTGCTTTCTGTTTTTCATGGATCCTGTTAAGCAATGCTGGGGGAAAAAATGGAAACCAGGAAGTATGTATGAGTAAATCAGATGACTTACAGATGTAAAAAAGATCGACACACAGTAAAATCGGGAACACAACATGGACATTTGAACAGATGGAAAAAAAAAATGCAGAATAGAAGGGCTCGTCTGAAAAGCCCTTAGGGCTATTTCTGTGATAAAAATTCAGTAGGGTGTTTTTTTACAAAGTCAGTAGCAGTGAAACTGACTGAATTGGGCTTGTTTTTGTGTCAGCGTTCCTGTTGGAATCGCTTTTGCGTTGCAAAGATTGAAAGCAACTAAGAAATCCTGCAACATAAATTGCTGATGGTAACCTGCAGCACAAGTCACTTTGCACGTTTTTTTTTTCTCTTCTGAATAAGATTTGGTGACATCTTACCCACTATTCTGGAATTATCATGGCATCTAACCTACTGCATATACTTCTCGTGTGAACCTAGTCTAAGCTATTACTAGATGGTTCAAGATATCCACTGTCTAAAATGCACATAATAATTTCCTCATGTAATAAAATGTTATAATCTATATTATACAACCTAAAGGTGGATACAGAAGAGGGGACTGATGCTTGCCATTAGTTTAGTTGACGTCTGGTTATGGTTACATTGCGTGTTTGTAGTGTGACCAAGAACTACACCAAAACAACAAAATTGCAGCATAACTTCAACCAATAGGAAGGGCACAGAATTCATTTATTTAAAGAGGACCTTTCACCATTTTGCCCACAGGCAGTTCTATATATTGCCGGAAAGCTGACAGTGCGCTGAGTTCAGCACACTGTCGGCTTTCGCGATCTGTGCCCGGTGTGAAGAGCTTACGGTCCGGTACCGTAGCTCTTCTATGGTCAGAAGGGCGTTTCTGACAGTTAGTCAGAGACGTCCTTCTTCACAGCACAGCCAATCACGCTGTGCTGTGAGAGTCGGGAGGAACGCCCCCCCCCCCCCCTCCTCTGCTCGCAGTACTCGTCCATAGACGAGCGTTATGGCCTTCTGACCATAGAAGAGCTACGGTACCGGACCGTAAGCTCTTCACACCGGGCACAGATCGGGAAAGCCGACAGTGCGCTGAACTCAGTGCACTGTCAGCTTTCCGGCAGTATATAGAACTGCCTGTGGGCAAAATGGTGAAAGGTCCTCTTTAATGTGTTAATGGGAATTTAGACATTCTTGAGATTTGTGGACATTGCATGTCTGCAGGTAGATGAATACAACCAAGAAACAGTAACAATATCTTCCATTGTGAACACACTATCGTAGGCATATCTTTGGTTTCTTTCTCTTATTCTTGGGGTCTTTCAGTATGTAAGCCAGTTCTTTACTATGTTGTAGACATGTTAGGCTACTACTATGTAAAGGCCTACTTCTAAGTACTGTCATATTTTATCAGAGCGCGGTTGAGTGAGTGGACTGGACTGGGTACGATTGTATTTTTAGACCTTTGTTTTCCCATGTTTATAATTTCCCTCGGCTTCATAGGGAGGAGTAGAGGCTACAGATCTGATAATGTGACAATGTGAACATTTCCACAATGGGTGGCTGCTGAACTTTTCAATGTTTTTCTTTCCCCTAATCATCTTATAAGGGAGCTTGTCACAATATTTCAGGCAGTGAATTCGCTGCGCCCCTGCATGTTACAAGCTCCAGAGACTCTTGATAGTTCATCTTGTAGCAGAACAGGTTAGTTGCACATAACACATTCCTAGACATACTCATGTTTTTGGCTTTATTTGTGTGGATTGGGTTAATATTTGTGTGTTATACAATACTTGTAACTTTTCAGGAAAAAATATTTACCTTGTAATTACAGGAAAATGTGTGCAAGGTAAGATATAGAGATCAGATGTACTAAATGTTTCAGGACATGAGTGACAAGGTTTGTGTGTATGAATGGATGTCCCTATAACACATGACACAAGAATCAAAATATATAACATAAAGACAGTATATAGTGTGCTTTAATCACAAATGTCTTATATACTGTGTAATATGGTACATATGAAAACAATAAAGCGATCGGAGCAAGGCCAATATGTAAGTGAACTGCAGAACATGCCGGATGTAATAACTACTGTGCTAGCTTAATAATGGGTGTAAATACTACAGAAAATGATAGCAAAATACATTGACAAATATTGTATACTTCAGTGACTTATGCTTTGTCTTATGGGAATGACAGTATTCTTTTCTACAGAAATGTGTCCTCTACTGGCCGGAAAAGAGAGGAATATATGGAAATGTTGAAGTGCTTGTTAATAGTGTCAACGAACTTGAGTACTACACGATTCGGAGTCTGACGTTAAAGGTAACATTCCACTAAAAGGGATCACCATTGCATCGTTTGTAATACTACTATATTGTACTCTCATTATGGATGTTCCTTGAGTACATATATCAAGCATGTTAACTTTCACCATGAAAATGGAGTGACACCTATCTCTGTATGCACAGTCATATGTATAACACAATCAATTAGAATGAATCTTTTCCCACAACTATATAACAATCTGCTCAGCTTCTCCTTCTCTGTAACATGCTGCCTGCACAATACTACATTGCATTTTCATGATGACAGGCTCCCTTTGACATGGCAGTTCTTTCATTAGAGATGTCTGACAGTGACGTATATTATCCTTCCTTCTCTACAGCATTAAAAACATAGATTAAGACAACCCGAGCATGCATGTCTATGTGGAGTTGGGAGAAAAATCTGTTAGCTGAACTAAGCTGTAAACACAGTATTCTGGAGCAAATTTATTAATCCCCTCCAATATATAGCCAACACATACTAAGACGGAAAGAGTAAAGATGTGCTAAATCATCAAAGTACAAAGTTTATGTGGGTGATGTATCAAGTTATACCAATGTCATTTTGCAGAATTTTTGGCATTACCTAATGATTGGCTGACTTTACGCAGAAATGTTGGCATATATTGAACAAAGTGTAATAAGTATCCAACATACTTAATGAACATGCTGCTACACCAGGTTTATAATACAGATTGTGCCAGAATGCTCCCATATTCTAATTGGTAAAACTCCCCCATTGTCTCCTAACTCTACTTTGTACAGGGCATTTCAAATCTTAACATGTGAGAATGATACCTATATGAGTGTGTTACAAATGCAAACTTTTTATGCATAAAATGAGTGTCAGACTCCCCCTTTATGATACCCATATGGTGTAAAAGTGCAAACGAACTGAGTTAGGCATTTCATCAAATTGGATCAGATGACCACCACTGCCACTTTTCAGCCAGACATGATTAAGAAATTCTACAGGAACAATATTGGCTTGAAAATGCCAAAAGAGATTAGATTTGTTCATATACAATCAGTTTGAAAAGGGTTAGTCACTTTCTTATTGGCCAGTGACTACGGAAAATAATGTTACTATGTTGTTAAAAAAAATAATAATATGAATAATGAGAAACTGAATAAATCTGTAGCCGCTGTGTAATTAACTCAATATCTGCTCTTTGAATATTAATGAAACCAAGCAAGTAGTTACATTGTCCAGAGCTATGGATTAGGCTCTTAGTGTACAGACATTGAACAACTTGTATTAACTGACTATATATAATGGAGTTAACAACATTGCACTCTCTCCTTTTAGGTAGATCTATTCTATTGAGTTCATTAATATGAGAGCAGTAGGAGTCCGACACTTGGAACCCCCACCAATCAGCAGTCTTCTGTTCATTTGAATGGGTGCTGCTACAACACAGTGTACGGAGTTGTCTCCATTCGGCTCCTTACACTACACAGAGAAAAGTTGATCGGTGAGGGTGCTTGGTTTTGAACTCCCCACTAGTTTCATATTAATGGTGTATCCTCATGACAGGTAATTAATATTAGGACTTGGATATCCCCTTCTCGAGATAAAACAGGACCATGCTGTTATAGACAATATGATTAATAACTTGTTCTATGTTGTAGCCTTTTTGAGAAGACATCATATCGGGAAGTAAATAAGAAACCTTGCTGTCCAAAGCAACCAGACAAAGCACAGCTTTCATTCCATGAACTGTACAAAATGAAGCTGTACACTGGCTGTTTGTTATGGGCACAATATTCTCAGATAGTTTCATTACTGAAGCTTACCTTCTGTTGATTTGAATAGGACCTGAGCTGCAGTGATCAGTAACTGCTACTACACGGTGGGCAGAGCTTTCTACTGCCAGCTCTGAGCACTGTCTAGTTACAGCTCCACAGCTACTGACATCAGCAGATTTATTAGGGTATGCAGTGTTACACCCTCGAGAATCTGATACTGATGGCCTGTCAAAGGAGCATTACAGCTACAGTGGTTCATACAACAGTTCACCTGTTATTAGGTTAAAATAATATACTCAATCTTAAGATTTGTGGCAATTGTTAATGGTGGAACTATGAGTTATTACATGTATACAGTATTTGGGTTAGATTGTGATTTCATGGTAGCAATTTTTAGACTAGGTTCACATCTGTGTCGAAGTCTCCATCAGAGGCTCCACCACAATAACCACTGAAAATCGGTGGAGAGAAAAGTCCTGCACAGCAGACTTTTCTATCCAATAGTTTCATTATAGTCTATGGGGTCTGCGATTGTCCGCAGGTCACCACTGTATTAGCAGTCTGGGTCTCTCTGAACAACGGAGACCCATCTGCAGATGTGAACCTATTATAAGTGATATCACACAGCTTTAGTACTATATTATCACACAGCTACATAATTGTATTTTCACTATTTTTCAGCAAGGAAGCCAGTCACGCATTGTAAAACAT
Organism: Leptodactylus fuscus; assembly: GCF_031893055.1. Lineage (NCBI taxonomy): Eukaryota > Metazoa > Chordata > Amphibia > Anura > Leptodactylidae > Leptodactylus > Leptodactylus fuscus. The sequence goes on from NC_134269.1 coordinate 144,854,096, forward strand.
TACTGGTATACCTCCTGGCCTGATCACAAGACTCCAGATAGTGCTCAGCCTCTCCTTCAACTCATGCTGGATGTAGAGGAGGACAGTAAGACGTTTACAGGAAGGGGTCCGGTGGTGGTACACTGCAGGTGATGTTCCATATCAATACTATGAGTAGTTAGATCTCTTATGGTCCCCCTTCCCTCACTCCCTTTCCAATCATACATACTCATGCTATGAAAACGTCAATTAACGGCAATGCACTTTTTAATATTGATGGCATATACGTAGGAAAAGTCATCAATATTATATCTTCAAGAGTTTGATACCCAGGGCCCCCCTGAATTAGCTACTCTGGAATAGCTCGGCTCCCAATAATGTTTACATGCTTGGAGTCACCCTGCTATGTATGATGGTGTATGGCGAATGTGCAGCACAGCTCCCACCATGTAAACATTGCACGTTACTCCACTGTCTGTGGATCCCTCACAGACCTAATATTGAGTATACGGATAAGTCATCAATGTTAAAATATGGATAACTCCTTTAAAGATAACTAATGTGTTAGCAAAGTTATTCAAATATTTATGTAGGTTTATTCTATATATTAACTATATAGTGGTACCCAAAGATGTGAATACTTTTTGTAAGAATAGGTTTATTATATTGTTTTGCAGGCTATGTTTTATTGTGACACATTGCATTTATTGTTTGTGCCCATATACTTGCATTTAGCTGGTTTAAATTGTTTTATTTAGTGAAATTCTGTACTTTGGGACTTTTCTATTTTATGGTCTGGCTTTTTTTTTTCTTTTTTTGTTCAATGCCATTAGTGCTGAGTATCGAAAGTTTTGTGATACCCAGAATCTTCATAGTCTGAGATACAACTGCAGTATCATAGATAACCAGCAGATGGAGGCACTTAGAGTGTTTCACTTGACCATTAGTATTGCAGAATGTAATTTGTATATTATACTTATCCAATGTGACATACACTTCTATTGTGGGAATGATTAATACTCATATATAACTTGAAGATGTGCCTTTTGTTCCATTCATATTGCTTAATATGTATTCACGTGGAAGATTGAAACAATCTGCAATACATATATGCCCAGTCCTTTTGTACTCAGGGAAGATAAGTCACCAGCAAGTGCCTGTCAGCAGCTTACTGTTCCCAGTCAGAACACATGTACACTTGAAGTGGAGGTTGGGAGGAATAGCTAGCTTAAAGGGGAATTCACACAAACATAAAGATATTTCAATTTGCAGCCAATTAAAAGTTAAATATTTCTGCAAATATAAAGAATTTAAAAGTTTGCAGAGATTTAAAGGGATTGATCACTTTTGGACCAATAATGAGAGACAAATCTTCTTATTTGTATAATGAGAAGTTCTACAATTTTCCCATATACATTCTGTACCGATTCCTCATAGTCTTCTAGATCTTTGCTTGCTTCCAATGGATAAAAATCAATCCATGGGCATGTGCTATACGGTCCTTGGTCATATAATGGATACACTGGTGCACAACTCGTCATAGTGGTAGTAAAGTAATCAGAAATCTGCCTGGTAATGAGGAATTGATATAGAAAGTATATTGGAAAATTGTATAACTTTTTTTTATATACAAAGAATAACATTGGTCTCTCAATATTGGTCTGAAGGTAGGCAATCCACTTAAGGATTTTCTCTAACAAACTTAGTAATGATTGTCTTGATCGGTTGCCAATGGATATGAAAATTCAGTTGAACATCTACATTGTTCTTAACATGTACATTACCCACTGGTGGTCATTGTTGGCTGTACTGATGGTTTCTCCGCAGTGGCCTGTGAATTTTACAAGACCATTGTCTACAGCATAATGTTGGGATCTGCCTATGTACTAACAAGTGTATAATGGTTATTCCTCCAGGAGTACATTGCACGTCTATGACCTCTTATTACCTCTAGAAGTTATATTTCTATCTGGTACAGTACACTTGTGAATATCTTCATATCCTGACTACACACAAGATGTTTTCCTTTGCTAAACACACATCCTGTGCAGGAGGTAGATTGGAATGTGGTGAGGAAATATGGAATGTCCAGAGAAATGGCTTTCAAAGAAGATGAAAGCAACATATGTAGCCTGATATATACACATCATATTTACCTTCTTTGATACATGTCAAAAACATAGTTTATTAAGGGGGGTATTTTGGCCACATTGTAGCATTTGGTATTTACTAGTGGTAAGCTGCAATGTTATCTTTGTCAGACAGAAGAATGCACAATAATAACTACTGTAATAATTATCCAAGGCACAAAATAAAGAGAAATCAAAATATCACAGGTGGGTGAAAGACAATAGCAAGAAATAAGCTAGTGTGGCAGTCTGTAGGGGTATATGCAGATGTATCAAGTACTGTTAGTAATCACATAATAACAGGTAGCTGTAGCTGTATGGCACCACTAAAAGCAACAACTCATAAATTATATGAATTTAAAGAGAGTCTGTCAGCAGGAAAATCATTGTCAGACTAAAGACAGTACCTTGTAAAGTGGCTTATATACTTTCCAAATATGCCTCTCTTATTCTGTATTTCAGCTCCATTTTCATGAAAATCTGTTTTGAAAGGGTTTTAGGGGCATATCCTCTACTGCCAGGGCTCTGCACTCCGCCCCTAAAGCCCTTACAACTAATTTGCATAATAATAAAAAGCTGATTTTCGTGGAAATGGAGCTGCAATGCAAAACAAGAGAGGTATGTTTCTTAAGTGAAGAAGCAGATCTACAAGGTACTGTCATTAGTCTGATACTGATATTCTTGCCGGCAGATTCCCTTTAACTAAACTATATCTAATAGTATACTAAATGACGCACCATGAAAGCGATAGACTTGGGTTAGTAGACCTAGATGATGACTTCCTTTGTCAGTATACAATGTTATGTTCTTTTTCAAAATCTCTCTTCTGTTTCTTACTGCCAGGTATTATTGCGGATAATAACAATCATGTAACAGGTTATCATTTATTTTTAATGCACAAGCAGAGACATTACATAGCAAGTATTCTACATCATAGAGGGGGCCCCACTGTTTTTCCATCATGGGTATGCAGATGTAGGGGATTACTTTGCCAGAGGTGGGGGTCATTGACAGTGGTGTAACTAAAGCCAAAGTTATGGTCAAAGTTTGCAGCAGGGTCCCATACCCAATCCCTACAGGGTATTCTTGATAGCAGCAGTTGTGGGTGTTGCAGCATTGCACCATAGACATAAAAGGGATACAGCTATAGTACCCAAAACGGAAGTTATCAAGAATACAGTGTGACAGTGTGATGTTGGAGATAAGCAGGAGATTTCTATCACACCCAAAGTAATAAATTAATATCAGTACAGGTTAGTAATTTATATATAGTACTCTACTACGGTCCCTATTAAGTGCTGCTCAATTTCACTTTTATGTTTCCCACCTACTGAGCATGTGCTGGAGTTGTGCATAGAGCTGACAAAACTAGGGGGTGGAGGGAGCAAGAGTCAGACTGTAAGGCACCCCTGGGAGATGTATTTCCTTGATCATTGTATGATATCTCATATGGTACTAGCATGTGTCTGTCCTCAGAAAATGAAAGGACTAGAGCTGTAGAGTGGTGAGTAGACTCTTACAAGGGTAAAAATTGTACAACAGAGTTTTTCATTGATGGTGTTAACATAATGGTGTGCAACGCTACATTTTCAGTTCATAATATAACCTGTAAGTCTTAAAAGAGGATAAGTTGCAATAACCAATACACTTCATGGACAAGATTTGCTAATATTTTTTTTATTCATTAGCAGATTTTCAATGAAAGGTGAGGTCAGATAGGAAGAAAACACTGACAATGTTATGGTACACTGCATATGGATTGACAATGAACTAACTTTGATTGTAAGATTAGGAGGACCTAGCACCACCTCCACCAACTCTTTGCGGTCCTGGTCTGGAGCAGACAGTTCGGGAAGGTCCACCTGACAAGAGACAGCCTGAATGGCACAGATGGGCGAGAGTAAAAAGTCAAAATCTGTTTGAGAGTGCACAGAGATTGGGTTGGTGGTGGTGGTTAAAGGTTAAAGCTGACCAAAGCTGTATTTAGATTGCCAATAATGTATAGTAGAGCTGTAATAGTGGCACATAATAACATACTATTGTCTGTTTTCTTTCAGTGCTGGAATTGGGAGAACTGGCTGTTTCATTGCTACATCCATTGGTTGTTGTCAGCTTAAGGATGAAGGAATTGTAGATGTATTAGGAATTGTCTGCAGGCTACGAATGGACAGGTAAATCCAGATCCACAAAGAATATTGTACAATAAGAAGAGAAATACGTATAATAATTTTTTACAATGTATAATACTTACTTGAATGAGACACTGTTAAGAGTTTATAGGGTTTTTTTCTTATTCCATCTTATTCCAAGCCTGTGTAATAAACATGTATATACTGTAGTTCTATATAATAATGATATCTCTGCTGATGCAGTCAGTAAAATCTATACCCAGAAGTCCTTTTTAAAATAAATAGATAATAAATAAATAATTAAATAAAAGGGAAAGAAAGAAAGAAAGAAAGAAAGAAAGAAAGAAAGAAAGAAAGAAAGAAAGAAAGAAAGAAAGAAAGAAAGAAAGAAAGAAAGAAAGAAAGAAAGAAAGAAAGAATATAGGATGCTGTGCATGAATAGGTTTTTGGGGAATCCTCACACCCAAACTGCTATAATACTCTGGAGTTTCTTCAGATCTCAGTGGAAGTATGGAAACATAAATACTAATGCTCACCTTTCCTTACCCTTTATTATGTTTCCACACCTCAATTTACTATAGTCTGGGATCTAAGGAGAGTCTGTCATCAGGGCACAGCATATCAATCCAGCCCCCAGATAGATAGGCTAGGGTAATCTGAATTAAGCAGTGTTTTCCCCTCGTACCTCTGTTGCTGAAATATAGCTGTTTTTCTCAATAAGCAAATGAGCAATGAGGTAGTCGCTATTTATCTACAGAGGTAAGTGGGAACATTGTCATTGCTCCAAAGAGCTCATTTGCATATTAACAAAAAAGGAGATAACTCTAAACACCAATTCACAAATGGGAACACATCATTTCATTCACATGACTCTAACTGATTTACGAGGGCAAGTCAAAAGTTATTCACACTCCATTTAAATGAAAACTTCTTTTGGTCACACTGTCTTATCAGCGCCTACAAGAGGCTTGTATCCTTAAGTACACGGGGAAAAATACAGTTCCATTGGCTTTAACATATGACTTACTATTGTAAGTCATACTGTATACCTTTAAAGACGTTATATTATGAAGACAAGTCTTGACCACTTAGCGTTCCACCTTAAACAGAAATCGAAAAAATACAGTAAACCCCCAATAAATCATAAAAAAAGTGCTGTAAGATACATTGTAGACAGGCAGCACCAAGAACTAATATGTAGTCAGTTCTCCTTCATACATTGATGTGTTCATGGCATTGTAATATTTATTGTTTAGAAGAGCTTTATTGCATTTCCAGAAAATAAAACCATTTGGGTTTATGTGATGTTCATCATACTAAAGTATATTATAGAGCAACAACAGATCATTTATTTATACCCATTAGCTGTACAATTCTCATAATGCCATGTAGACTTATATATACTGTAGCTGAAAATGTATCTATATTTAGCCCAATACTAATCTCATAGTATCTGACAATTCTTCATATTCAGATTGTGCACACCATATATGACCACAGGTTCACACAGACACTAGGCAGCCTTTCCTGTCATTTCCCTGAAATGTAGAACGTCCAAAAACTGCTAAATAGAGGTCAAAGGACATCATTCTGCTACCGCAAACTATTTCTGAGAAATACACCTCCACCCAGCTGAATATATGGGATCAAAGTAAATCTGGTTTGGAGCCAATTTAGTGATGACATTCGGAGGAGTAAGAGGGTTGACTATAGTAGGTTGTGGACCATAGTAATGAAATCATAGTTAATAGAGAACAGTCCACTATTTCTTTTTCAGTCTGTTCAGAGGACTTGTCCTCACCTACTGTACATTAAAAACACAAGCCATAAACTTTAATAGACACGAATAATGCTACATTTCCCGGCTGCAGGAAAATTACATTATGTCCTATAAGTTAGGGAATATTATATACTATATCAAAGCTGACAGTGTACTGAACTCAGCACACTTTCACCATTGCAGGCGTCTTCCCTCGTTGCAGAGATTTCGGTGCTATGAATTCCAGCTACTGATATAACTGCACTGTCAGATGGGCCAGCCTCACAACTCAGTGCCATCAGTACACTTCTATAGGCTTGTACTGTGAAGGGGCGTTCCTTACCACCTAGTGATGACGCTGAGCTGTGACACCAGCCCCTCTGACAGTGCAGTGGTATCTGTAGTTGAATCTACCAATATCTCTGCAAAAGGATTAAAATACGATCAGATCACAGGGGTTCCTAGCAGGGAGACACTATTGCTATCTTTTTAACAAGTAGCGAATATCTAATGCTGACACCCACTTTAGAGTATCTGGAGCCCCAATGCAAAATCTTTAACAGAGCCACACTTCTACCATGTGAGATTTATAAATACCAATTTATTTATTTTTTTAATGGGAATCTGCGACTGGAATCAGTAACTATGGCAATATGACAGTTTTGTGTTGGTGGTTTTGGCATTAGTACATGGACAAAAGGAGCCGGGTGCTTTTCAGATGACCTGCTTAATTATTATATGAATGACTCACACTTCAGTAATGGTCATAATATACTGTATATACAGATGAAGCAAAGTTTAACATTCAACAAAATCCATTGAAAAGCCATCAAAAGAGTTAAGTTAAAGTTCTGAGCCACAGTATAGTTAACACAACTAATATAGTCACAGAACATGCGCCCAACCTTCTTGACACTGTTATGTTATGTAAAGCAATGTAGTGAAAATATGAGACTAAATGTGAGCCAGAGATCACCAGGGTCCTCCTCACGTTAAACTAAGTGCACTGTGCAAATTGGGAGAAGAGTAAGAGCAAAAAGGTGACAGCTGCCAAGTATAGTGATTGAAGAGATGTTGCTTTTTACAATAAAGGAGTAAACCCAGGGTTATATGAGCTTCTTATAACTCTGCTGTCTGTTCTGCTCACCTCTTACCAAGTAAAGTGGGTGATGAAATAACAGATATAGCGAATATGTTTGTCTATTTGGTTGTTTATGAACACGCATAACTATTAATTTAACAGCCAGATTCATCTTTCTTTTGAATTGCTACACAGATGCAAACATGCAACCTTAAAATACAATTTAAACTCATTACACCAACAAATCCCTCCTTAAGGCTCCACCTCCTTACCTACATCCCCTCCCTCGTCTATGTCTACCACGCTAAACCGCCCTCTGCTCTCTGTTCTGCCAGTGACCTTAGACTTGTATTCCTGTTATCCAAACAGCCCACTCCCATCTCCAAAATTTTTCTTGAGCTGCATCAGTGCTCTGGAATGCTTTACCCCGGACAATCAGATTAATGCCCAAATTTAACAGCTTCAAATATGCCCTAAAAAGACATTATTTTTTTTTAATGCAAGCCTATCACACGACCTGGTTGAACTATTCTACATTTTCTCACAATAAGCTAACATTTCTTATCCTAAGCCATCCTTTCTACTTTATTCCTCAGAATTTAACCCTTTCATCCAGAAACTAACATGCACTTAGTATCCTGTTCACAGATACCAGCTAGTGATGGGCCCATACATCTTCAGTTATATGACCTTATTTATTAAAAGATATTTGGACCATTTTATCAAACAAGCCCTCTTACCACTTGTGTCCCCTTATATCCTCATAGTTTGTAAACTCCTGCAAGCAGGTCCCTAACTCCTATTGTTTAATATGTTGATCATTTTGTTAGATTGTAATGTCTAATATGGTCATTTTATAGGGGCAGATTGGCCATGTACAGTATATCATCGGGAAAATTCCCAGTCAGCCGACTGTAATATGGGCCTTTGGGCTGGCTTTCTGTCCCAAGACTGCTTACACTGCAGAGTGCAGCCTGCTCTGAAGATATAAAGTGGAGGCCGCCAGGCAGCACTGAGAGTACAGCGAAAATGCCATTATACTCTGGGGTTTTCTCAGATCCCACAGTATAATGTGCTTAGACCAAGGCAGGTGATCAAACATAATAAACAGTGTTACTCACCTTTCCTGGGCTTCGGTGCGCATATTCTGGCCTCTTGTGGATCAGAGACATCATGAATGACGTCAGAAACCGCTGAGGCTCAATCATGTTAGTATCATGCCACAAAATTATGCCGACACATCTCACATAACGTTACGCCAACGTTATTTTGTGCCCAATCATAGGCCTCAGCAGTCTCTGATGTCATTCATGATGTCTCTATGACCAGAAGAGGTTGGAAGACCAGCGCTGGAGCCCAGAAAAGGTCCCTCCTCTGAGTCTCTGCTCATTATACTCTGGGATCTAAAGAGACACCAAGGTATAATAGTGGTTCATGTGTGGCGAACCCCCAAAATTTTGGGTTCTTAATGTCCCCACTGGAGTTTGTCCAAATCCTTAGAGCCTCTAAGTTATGGAGTCAGTGGACTGTAAGTGTGATGGTGGCTGCTGATGCACCTAAACTTTAATGGCCACCCTGACCCCACTGCCTATAATTTTAGTTACATAGGACTGCTGTCTTTACATATAAAGCAGGCAGCCATGTGTACCAGAAATCTCTGCTTTACATAGAGGGAGAGGCAGCAGTCCTGTGTAAGTTAGTTTCAGTCTGACCTGATAAGTTACATAGGACTGCTGCCTCTGCCTCCATGTAAGTCAGTCCTGTGCAGAATTCCTATACACAGAATTGCTTTACATGGAGGAGCTACTTATGCTGGCCCGGCCTACTTGTATAGACTCTGCCTACTTGCACTGAGCCTGACTATAAAATGAGGCCAATTTTAATTTGTATTCCAGGCCACTTTCAGATCCCAATCTGCCCCTGTCTGTTCATGTACCCTCTGATCTATAAAGTGCTGTGAAATATGTTGCTGCAATATAAATACGATGATGACTGATGTTTTATCTTCTTTCCATTAACAGGGGGGGAATGGTTCAGACAAGTGAACAGTATCAGTTTGTGCACCATGCCCTGAGCCTTTATGAAAGTCGCCTCTCTACAGAAAAAGTTCAGTGAACGTCTGAAAGTTTAAGCAATAGAGATCTTTTTAGGTAATGACCTGAATTACCGACCAGCAGTTTCTTGAAGGAGTAAAGTAGACTCCATGGACAAGACTGTAGAGTGAACATGTGAGGAAAGGTTGGAAAGTCTGACACCATTAGATGGACTATAGTGTGTCATTGAATGTACCTGCACTGCAAGTTTCTGCAGAAAGCAATGGACGGTATAGAAAATGTATATGGATTTTGCGTATGTTCCTGAAGGGTGGATATACCTTTGAAGTAGGATAATCTGCCGCACAGAATGTACGTGCTACTGCTCCAGACACAATGGTTGGATATCTTACGATTACTCAGTGTATAAGAAATAAACGTTTGCAAACTATGTGTCTTGTAAGTGGACTGTCAGTTGTCACTCTGTTAAGTGCTATTACCTATTATGTGGTGAATTTGTTTCCTGCCCACATAAGACTATTGCTGCTAGTGTTCTGGGTACTATAACTAGTTTATTTTTAATTCAATAGTACTTCTTTGTTTTTATCTAAATGGTTCCGAAACAGTGAACATTTTATATGGAGACGTGTTCTTGTTCTATTAGCTATTGTGAATTTCCAGCAGGATATATAACAGAGCACAATGTACTTTAATCAGTGGATATGCATTTGCTGTATACTGTGGGTTGTACTACTTTCTGCGCCTCTTCTCCAGATCTGAATACAGTGTATTTGTAAATCCTGTGAGTAATTTTACCTGACAACTTTATAGCATATATTGAAACTGCAAGAAATAAACTATTGTCTGCAGACCAATCATTTGTTGCCTTAGTGGTTTTGTAATGTCATTCATAAGTCAATGTATAGTATCTACTTTCATCCAGTCGTTCTACACTTCAGTCTGTCATTACATGCTGGAATTTGTAGTTTTCTAACAAGCGAACCAAGTGTGAGAACCCCGACCATAAAGTTACTGTGCTCAGGTTGGCCACAGTATCATGGTGCTGACTTTCAGGTGACCATACAAAGACTGACGGTGGAAGTCTATGCTGTCTAAAGCTTAGTTTGTGCTATATTCCATAAAACTGCCATTTTCAGTGTAATACTTGGATATTATGTATTCAGTTGTACTCATGAGCATGCACATGGTCATTGCAACGTGATGTTTATATGTTACAATTAAATATATACCTTATAGGATAACTCTGCTGCATGTCCAACATGACAATAGAAGATACATTTACCAACAGTTTCTAAAAAAAAACATGGGAAAGATGTCTAAAAAATAAACAAAGGAACAAGAATAAAGGCCAGATTGCTATCTTACCTACCTCTAAACCTACCATAGACATATGGATTATTGGATGTCAGAGGCAACTGCATGTTCTGCTTGCCATTGTTTTTACCTTTGAAGTATAATCGCTACTATTGATATGTGACATCTCGACTGTCCATTAAAACATCCATCAAAGCAACATCCATCTACATGTGTGGGGTCAACCAATAATATGGATGCACACGTAATGGTGCCATTATGATAGGGTATAATACTATTCAATTAAGCCCAAGGATAAAGTTGAGTCCTTGAAAAATGTAAATGTAAGTCGTGTGCAACACTGTAAATCTCAGAAAGGAGTATTGAAATATGTTAGCAATATAACTATAATATTCTATAATAATATAAATAATGTAATAACAAGGGTATCACTAAAGCATACAAATAAACTGGAAACCATATAAGTGTGTGTTTGAAACTGGACTTTACTATTCTTTTTTTATAGCAATGTATCTCACACTATTGGACGTTACAGCAAAAATCTAAAGTGATTTTTTTTTTTTTAAACAACGCTCTGACATATAAGAACACATTGCCCCCCTTCTGGTGCAGGTTGCTGGGTCATACTAATGTGCTTATTTTGCAGTCTTAGTTGCTCTGCTCTGAGACCTCTGTACAAGGTCCAGACACAAACATATACATAGATATTAAATCAATGCTGAAGACTCATGCAAGCTGATGTAGAGTCCCCAAAACAATTGAATAGAAGGAAGTTCTCGTCACTGACTTTTTCCCTCTGTGAAGGCTCATTTCCTTCCTAAAGTTAGCTTCACTTATCTAAGTTGTTGGACAGAAGTATGGAGTGACTGCTAGGTGGAAAATGGACGCATTTTTCCGTGTTCTGCTGGTCATCTACTTGTTCTACGGGATAACAGGTAAGTAAGGGATCAAGGTGAGGGATACTGATATAAAGGTGAAGATTCTGCTAGGGAACATGTATATAGAAATGGCTTATATACATCACATTAGATGTGTCTCATAAACTGTCACTGTACACTAGGTGTCAAAGCAGGAACTCCAGCAGACACAATAATAGAAAGCTGGAGTTTCATTCAGATCGTCAGTTTGCTGGTTGAGCTTTAGCCATAAAGAGAGAATACTGTCATTCAATGCCAAAACTGGTAAATAGTGATTTTCATGTTCTAGAGCTAATCTGTCCTTTTAGAAATATTGCCATTAGGAATTTATGTAAGTTGCAACGAATGCCTTTGCTTTGAACTAATACAATTCAGACTAACTGGTTCTAAACTTGGCCTATGGTTGGGATGTAGTCACCCCAATAGTTATTAAACACTGGATGTTCTTAAATAGTTAGAGCATGTTACTCATAGATCAATTATAGCCCCAGGTTTACGTATTATTAAGTGAAATATGTTTCTTCTAGCTCAGAAGTAGAAGTACTATAATGGGAAAGATATCTTCTGCAATTTTTGATGTTGATCTCACCTCTAGGTGGCACTGCTTAATTTACAGCATGTTGATAATCCAATTAGATTATGATAATGTGTATTTACATAATTGTATAAATAATTAAAGTAGCATCATATAAATAGAATGTAATAGAAGGGAAGTTGTGAGGCTTTACTTTAAAGATTGAAGATGCATTTGAGGTAGACATTACAAATGGCAGAAGTGAAAAGTAACATTTGGTATGTCCAGTGGCCTACTATATAATGATAATGATGCAACCAAACACTAAGTGTATAAGAAACGTGTGCGGATCCTGACTTTTCACCTATATAGTCCAAGATATACTGTGTTACTGTACACTATATATAGTATAGTGTGTATATATATTTATTTATATATACACTATAGTATAGTATATACGCGCGCACACACACACACACACACACACACACATATATATATATATATATATATATATATATATAGTACTTAGTTAAGAGTTGAGTGAATGTTTAGCAAATAAATCTCATACAATGCCATAAGAAGAATTTATATGGACATAAATGTCAATAGAGAAAGATCTAATTTACTGCCAAAGCCTAAGGTTACATTCAGACCAGCAATGTACAAAAAAGCTGTGAAAAGTCACATTATTCCGACTGTCTTATATCTTAGAGGCACCATTTTCAAAGTTCCTCCCCACGCATTTCAGTGAAGGGAAGGATCCGTGAAAATGGCCAAACATCAAAATAATGGTCATGAGAATAGCCCCCATTTACTGACATTGAATTTAATGCTGCAGTGTAACACCTGGTAAAAAAAAAAAACAGACTTCACACGGCCATTAATCACTGTTGTGTGAATGTAGCCTAAAAATGACCTAAGCCAAAATTAAAACTTGGCTAAATTTGTTGAAATGTGATGAGAATCTGATGTCTGGGTTTGTCATACATTGGATCTATGGCAGTCATGAAATAAACATCTATGTTGTTGTAATAAACATTTGTTTTTTGCGCTTCTGCATTGCCTAGAGAGGCCTCCATTTCACAGATGAGCCACTTAATGTTTCCCCATGATGTATTTGGCAGGATTGAACTATAACCAGAACTGGACCAAACAATGCTATGAAAGTGATGGGACCTCTGTCTGATCTGGACAAATTAAATAGAGTTATCCTGGCCTTGTTTGGTCAGATAAAGTTTCAAAAAAACAGGACTTTTAGGATTTTAGCTAATTCCATCCACACATTGCAGAAAAAATCTGCAGCTGTAGCGCAAGCGTCTATGCACATTGAAACATGTCATTTACGCCAACAGAAACGTTAATGTTTTCCATATTGGTATAGTAGGGACTGAAAACCCGCAGAGAAAAACTCACAGAAAGACTTTCGGTGAAAAGCGTTGCGTAAAAAACTGTGATGCGTTTGCACCTCAGTTTTTCCCACAGCACTTTTTAGCTATGGCTCGCTATGTGGGCCTAAGGCTAAGGCCCCATTTTGTAGAAAAGCTGCCTTTTTGCAGATTTTGTTTCATTTTTTTTTTTTAGCCAAAACCAGCAGTGGATTGAGCATAAAGGAGAAGTATAAGAACTTCCTTTATATTTCCAATTCTTTTTGTAACCACTGCTGTGTTTGGCTCAAAAAAAAAAAAATAAATACAGCAAAAACTGCAACAAAAAAGCAACTTTTCGAAACATGGGCCTTAAAGCTAAAAAACCGCAGAAGAAACGCATGGTACAGTTTATGGGTAAAAAATATGCAAATCTATTCTCCTGGATGGAATTAGGAGAACAGAGTGCACTCTGCTCTCTCCTAATTCCATCCAGGAGAATAGATTTGAATATTTTTTACCCATAATCCCTAGCGGAGCAGGAATGACTTGTAAGTCTCCGTACTGCCTATGTAGGCACACGCTCTCCCTAATGTTGACGAGTGTCCCCATACCATGGTACAGTTTACACATTCAAGGAGGAGGTCTTCAGTGCTCTATCACATATACTGTACTGTGTACTGTATCCAGCAAATAAAGTAGACAGACACTGCAAAATGCTTCAGCTTTCCTATATGGCACATTACTTACACAAGGTTTCACACTAGTGTTCAGGTTTCCATCTTTTGGTCTGCATGGGTACCCAAAAGACGGAGATCTTGTCTGATTAAGAAGACTATTTTATACTGGAACCAGTGGAAAGAAAACTCCTCCATGTAAGACTTTTCTCTCTGCCGATTTTAGGAATCTGGCCTTACACTTAAAGGAAGATTCTGGTTCCAGCAGGCATATTTTATGTTTTGTATTATGACAAGTTGCAAAATGTTCTGCTATACTTTCTATATCAATTCCTTTTGTTTTTTTAAAGTTTCTTCTTGCTGTCATTCAGGAGGAACCTTCACTATTTACTTCCAAGCTTGACGTTTTTAGCTCAAAATCACACAGCTCAGCAGTTTTATGGTAGATGGTTTTCCCCTGAAAAACACAAACTCTAAAACCAACTAAACACAAATAACAGATCTCGTCACCACACAAATTCCAATAGTGTAACATTTCATAGGTCCGGATATACCTAGCACACTTTATGGCTTTCTCAACTCTTCTCCAGCTCTGGACTTCACCTGAGTTAAATGGAAATCTTCCAGAAGATATAGACTGGAGGGAATGGGAATAAGAAGTTTTATTCTTTATCTTCTAACACTGGGGAACAGCCATTTCATTGTCTTAAATTTGTGACTTGTTTTCAACTAACTTTTGGCCTCTGGATCCAAAAATAACCACAGTTTTTGTCTATCCCATCAACTTCTGAAGCTACAGGGTACCCTCAAAAGTCATACAAATTGTGCATATAAAGGAAAATAAAGTAAACATTTGCCAAATATACTGTTTAAAAAGAATAATTTTATTTATACAAAGGTTATAATAGTTACTGCAAGTTAAATTGTGTTCACACAAATAGTTGATTTTTTATTGAACGGTAATTACATATTAAGGTACAAATTTTTGCTTATAGCTTTTTCATAGGTATACCAAATGGAAGTTTACCATGTGTTCCCTTGGTCCACATCCGTAAACTCTCAACACACTGCTTACACACTTTGTGAGGGGGCCCTGAAATGTACTGATGTTTGTCCTTTGACTGGGAATGGTAAAACTGTCACATATTTAACAAAACGAATCAGGGCTGTTTAACCCTTTCCCAACATCCGCCATACTAGTACGGCGCATGCCGGGCGTGTAACTATGGCGGACGCCCGGACGCCTCTTTAAATTATTGTTTCTGTTATACAAAGGGCACAGTTTTAGAGCAAACCCAATTTTGCAAAAGAATTGGTCCTTTTTAATATGTTTCTGCCGCTAAAATCTCTTTTTTAAAAAATGGGAAGACCATGGCCTTCAGGAACTACTCATTTAACATTACTTACGCCAACAAAGTTGAAATCTACACCAGCTCATAGGGTGGTGCACAGACCATCCAATAGAGCCAAACCGTACTTAAGGCTGAGGCCCCAGGTTGCGGAAAGGCAGCTTTTTTGTTGGAGATTTTGTTGCAGTTTTTGGGCCAAAGGCAAGAATGGTTATAAAAGGAATGGGAAATATATAAAAAGTACTTAGACTTCTACCTTCTGATCAATCCACATCTGGCTTTGACTCAAAAAAACGCAGTAAAATCTGCAACAAAAAAGTTCCTGCAACGTGGGACCTTGGTTTATGCCAGCATAGTTGAGTATCAAGACAAATGTATAGATACTGGCATACTACACGATAATCTCCATAATTTGTCCACATTGTACTAGGATAGGTAGATTCAATACTCTAGACAGGTAACTAGTCTTGTAAATAAGAGCTGTGAGGCTACACTTTCAGGTTTTTATGCAGTTTTGAAAAATATACAGATTTATATTGCAGATTTCATTGTGCATAGTAAAGGGTTAAATACACATTGGGTATCAGCAGCATATAATTGACTAAATATTCTATGCAAATTTTCTCTTAAAATCTTGTCAATTTCTTCAGCATTAGGCCGGGGCCCCACGGGACGTAAATGCCGTGATTTGCCCGCAGCGGAGATGCTGCGGGAAAAATTGTGCCCTTTTACAGTGCAAGCAAAGGGGATGGGATTCATGCGAATCCCATGCCCACTTTGTGGAAGAAATTACAGCGCGGACACGCTGCGAATTTGCAAAGCCGTTGTGGCGCTGCGATTACGGCCCGTGGGGCCTTAGCCTTACTTGGTAAAATACCTTAGGCCTTATTTACATGTCTTGCTTGCAAAATCAACAGTATTAGATTGTTGAGGATATGAGACCCAGCACCTATTTGTTTGAAAGGGGAGCTGCAGTATGGCAAAGTGACCAATGAAAGTGACACCAATGGCCTGCGAATTGGAAGTGATGGCCATGTGACCAATGAAGGAGATGCCAATCAGAAAGTGCACTGCGTGTTGGCCCCCCACCAATCTGACAGCGATGACTTCTCCTAACCCACACGTTTTTGTTTCTTACCTCGGAAATCGATATTCAAATGAGCTTGATCATGCACGGTGGGCGTTCTGTGCACCCCTTAGTGTCTTAGCTTCTGAATGCCCACCACTCTTCCTTGTGCCTCCAAGCCCTCCATCGTCGGCGGTTTCTATAGAAATAACACGTGTGCGCAGTAGCGCTCCCTCCGGCGTGCTACTGCACAAGCGTGTTATTTCAATATAAACTGCCGATGATGGAGGCGGTGAAGAAGCAGGAGGATGGGGGGCTTAGAGGCACAAGGAAGAGCGGTGGGCATCCAGAAGCTAAGACACTAAGGGGTGCACAGAATGCCCACTGTGCACGATCAAGCTCATTTGAATATCGATTTCCGGGGTAAGAAATGAAAACGGGGGGGGGGGGGGGGGGGGGTTACAAACTAATAGCAGCACCTGTATAGCCTTTTGAAAGGCTATTCAGGCATATCTTTAGCTCATAACATGTATATCTACTGATAGAGCTGCTCTAATGTTTCTTTAGTGCATGAAGCTATTTTTAATATAAAACTTACAGGAGCCTTAATTATTATAAGTCAGTCTTAAGTCTAGGTTAACAAATTTCTTCACAATTCACCAGTATCAGTTTTAGTAGGAATCATTGGCTCAGAGGAGCAGGTCGAAACAGAGAATTAGATGTGCCAACAATATGGCTGCACTTATTTCTCCTGAAGATGTGGCTACCCCAGACTACTAATTTATGTTAGAAATGTA
Source organism: Leptodactylus fuscus (assembly GCF_031893055.1). Lineage (NCBI taxonomy): Eukaryota > Metazoa > Chordata > Amphibia > Anura > Leptodactylidae > Leptodactylus > Leptodactylus fuscus. The sequence continues at coordinate 144,871,228 of NC_134269.1, forward strand.
ATTGGAAAGGTGGCCATTTGATCACTCTGCTTTCCCAAGAACAGATAGGCCTAAGAAACAGTTGACTGACGTACAGCAAACAACTTAGGGCCTAGAGATCCTCTTGAAATGAACACTGAGGAGACCACATAGATATTGTTATGGAAGCTGGATATATCATGTGGTTTTGCTTTATATGATAGATTAAAATGTGTCTTCCCTCTTACTGTTACAGAGAGCTTTCTAATATACCATGACCAGAAGAATGTTTGTATTAACATTGGCAAGTATGTGGGTGTTACCAGATGCAACGTGTCATATCGTGGTCAGCACTGGAAATGGACAGAAGATGGGAAACTACAGAATGTCAAGTCCTCCATGTGTCTTGGAATCTCGCTTGCTTCTGCATCACACTCTCGCCCGGCCATCCTTGTCAACTGTGTCGAGGCTCCAGCATGGACATGCCATAGAAGTGAACGAGTTCTTGAGGTTAAAAATACATCTCTGTTCTTGAGAAAACAAGGACCAAGGGTTGTTGTTAAAGAAGGAAAAAAATACCCCAATACCTGGAAAAGACTGGAAGCGGATGAAATGGGAAAAACTGTAGTGGAAAACATATGTTTAGATGAAGGTGAGCAATGCAGATGTATGCAATGCTAATAGAAATCTCTGTCTATTTATCTATGTTGTACAAGACAAAACCAGGTGTTCTGAACCAGAAAACAGATCTGAACACAAATAAAGTGAAATACTTAAAAAATGAATACATAAAAATAAGATACAAATAAAAATAGATATCTGCTTTCAATAAGCACTATATTGTATGCAAGAAATATTACAGCACTAGAAATATGTCCACATATATCATTCATGTATGAAGGAATTAATAAAACCTGAAAGTCTTTCAAAGTAAGGCGATGTAAAATGGCTAAAAATGTACTTGGTCGGTATGGGCCCGACAGCAGAAAGGAGAACCCAAGCAGAAAATTCATTGAGCAAAATGAAGGTGATTGATTGACTGTCAACCACATGACAGACTCTCTGTATGTTGATCATGAAGAGAGTTTGTCATGAGGAAACTCAGTATTAAAGCTGTGCATTGTAAGGGCATTAAGCTCAGCAACATCCTATCTATAGATCAGTATTTAGACCATTTCCTCGAAAAAGCCATTTTTAGAAATATGCAAATTAGACTTGAGTACAATGGCTATAAAGGCTGGCAGACACTTTACTGAGGTCTGAAGGAAGGAATAAATCAATGGTGCCCCTTAGATGTCATCAGTTTAGTTGTTTGTTTTTTTAATAAGTGATGGCCTCTAGCATTGGAAACCATTATAGTAGTACCGTATGCCTTCCAGCTAAGATACACGAGATATGATGAAGGGGTTGTGTTTATAAAATGTCTCGTATACCCTGAAACATGTTAATTGATTTGTTTGCATATTTGGGCTCCAGTCTTTATTTCCAAGGAGTTGCACCCCCTAGCTTTTTCTTTTGGAAATCTTTGGATTCTACTACATTGGTCTGTATCCTACAGCCTTACTGCTCCAGACAGCCATCCACCAGGCAGTGGCGACCCTGTTTTGGCCATTGGCCATTCAACTCTCTACACCCTCCAAGAAAGGAAAGAGTAGATGTCCCAGTATCTGAAGGAAAGATCGTGGATCCACTAGGCCTTATAATTGTGGTTCTGTCGCATGGAAGCGCATCCTCTCTGCATTGTTGTTTCCTCAAATTTGCCATTTGCTCTAGCATTGGAAGATATACAATGAAAAGAGTTGGAACTAGAAGGTGCTCACTTGTTCACTTTAATAGTAGAGCTGCAGTACTCTGGCACTGTTATACAATGGACATCACTTTCTGCTTTGGGCTATTCTAGCTGGCCAGTACAGCTCACTGGTGGAAGTTTTTGGTGTTGAACCTCCACTTTGGATATGTCATCAGTATCAAAACTGCGACAGAGCAAATACTTAGTGAGTGTACATCAAAATCTGCACGTACAGTGATATATGTTGATTTCACAGCTGAATTTGAAAATCTTCAACAAACATATAGAATAGCATTATTATACTTCGCCTGCAGTTTTATTTGTGGATTTGGTTATCCCACTTATCAGTTTTTCCCAGTGCAGTGCTATTGCCTAGATAACCTCACTTGACAAGGTTGTCAGGTCAACTGGGACACTACATACGTCTGGATGAAGCTTTCCAAGTGAAATCAATGAGTATCCATTGTTTAAAGCTCAACCAGCCATTTCCGTAGACAAAGAGCCTCAATGGTTCAGAATCCTAATTCTAACGAAGGCCGGGCGGCGTTTTACAATCTCTGCAAATTGGATGGGATTCTAGTGAATCACATCCACACATTGCAGAAAAATACGCACAGTGGACACTCTGCAATTTCCAAAGCCATTGTGGTTTTGGAAATTGCAACAAGTCAATTATATCTTCAGAAACTTCGATGGACTTTCTGTGAAAATCACTGCAGGAAAAACAGTGATAAGTTGCTTCCGTGGTTTTTACTGACCCACTACGTGGGGCCCTAGTCTAATAGATGGAATACCAATGGAATACACATGCCTCAATAGAGTTAAAACTCCCTATTTTCTGATGTCGATTAGTTTTTTTTCTGTTTAGTTTATAAAGAGTCTACCATATACCTAGTTATTCTTTAAGAAAATGTACAGGGATAGAAACAAATGGGTGCTTGGTTCTTGCAAAAACAGCACCACACTTGAGTCCAAACTTATCTTATGCTAGGTTGTGACTAGTGTTCCGGTTTCCGTTCTTCGGGTCTGCTTGAAGACCCGAAAAATGGAAACTCAATCTACTTAAAGAGTGGTTACTTGTGGATCCCCTAGACTATAATAGGGCCCACTGGGGTTCCACCCAAATTTCTGCACAATAAATGTCCTGAAAGTTGGACCTTTCTCTCCACATTTTTAAAGTAGAATGTGGGGCGGAATCCCTGAACGTTCACATGATGCAGATGTGAACCCAGCCATAAATGTTGTAGTTCAGCTACATTGAAGTAAATAAGGCTGCAGTACCATATGTAACCAGTGGACCAGCATGGCACTACTTTTGGAAGAAAAATCTAATCTAATTTTGCTTAACCCACTTTAATCAGTCAAGTTGATTCATATTTTTCTCAACATAGAGGGAGAATAAAATCATTTACAATTGATGTGTTTTTTTAAATTGAATTAATCATGAATCTATGTATTTATTGGTCATTTATATTCAGTTCTGTAGAGGGAAACTTTTCTTCTATGAGAAATCTATTCAGGTCTTTCTTTTCAACAAGACTCTAAAAATTAGTTTGACTGTTTGCCAAAAGGTCTTCCAACATTTGGCACGTATCATTTCCTGTGGAAGGAAAGGCAGGTCCTTTTCAGCACACTTGCTTAGAGATACAGTGCTATACTGGGATTTGGATTTGCCAAGGACAGATCTTCGCTCACAATGAGCAAGTGCTAAAATAAATTAATCATTAGACTAGTGATAAGTCTTCACTTTCAGGTAAAATAGATGGTAACTGTGTGTAACTGCCATAAAATGAACCGATTTCTCATCAAAATCATTGTCATCATTACCTTTATTAGGCTAAGGCCCTATGTCGCGAAACGCAGCAAAAAAGACTATGAAAAAAACTTTCTGCCTCTATTATAGCTATAGAAATGCTGGTGTATAGGTATAATTGATATGCTGCAATTTTGAAAAAGCAACTTTCCGCAAATTTTTTTCTGCAATGTAGAAATGCATCATAGTTTTTTCTGGTATATTATATGCTAGTCTTAATAAATCAGCCCTCTAGTTGCTTGCAATATGGTATGACTACATGCACTAGCATAAGATGTGATGTACAGTAGGGTGGTTTTCCTTTCAGGACTTCCAAAAGTTTGGTGACAACTACTAATTATCACCAAGATTATAGAAATAAATGTGTTTTCATGCAGTATATAGGAAATTCTTTGAAATGCAGATTGAATTCAGAATTAAAAATAGAGCAAAAAGTTACTTAGGAAAATGTGCGGTGCAAGTTTATTAATATACACTTGATTTATTCATGTATTTATTTTTAACCCAAGAATTGCTGTACATGTATGCCAGTCATAAGATGATACATGGAAGACAAATGCCATTGTATCTCGTAAGTGGTGCCAGCTATGTTGTATGCATCATTTTAATAAATTTGGTGTAAATTCACTGTTAGTAAATCTCGCTTCATGTCATTAAACAGAATGGCAACAGCAAATCTTCTTACAATATTCTGTGTGTTTCCGTAGATCATGATCACACAACAATGAGTCCAACAACAAGCACTTTAGCAGCAACCACCGCCATTACAGAACAAATGCTAACTTCCAGCACCACTGAGCTCAGCCATGTTAATGTTACACGTACGGACAGAGACACGGACACTGTGAGCCAGCCCCATAATGACAGTTTATTGTCTACAACTAGCACACAGGTCTGGATTGTAACATCACTGGCCTCCCCTACTTCAGCTAAAGAGGTAAGAAGCTTTATACTTGTCTATTATATATTAACATGTCACTTATTTTGATGCACTCCTCCTCTCGATTCTCCTGATACATCACGGCACTTGTCTAGTTGGTGCAGAACTTATTCTTTGATAACAAATATTTTATTGTCACATTTATCTTTGTTGTTTTAGCATTGGGGATCTGGTCTGATAAAGATGACTGTTTAGCCTCAAAATGTGTTATCAATTCAGTATAATAAATGATGTTATTTATTTAATCCAGAACATATTACAGTCATCTTCCTCAATCATTTATTACAAGTCAAGATCAATGAGGAAGTGACAAGCATCTGTTTAATGAAATCATTGGTTTGCCACAGGCATTGATGGGTAGTGGTACCCTGGGGTACCTAGGGCACATCAGAAAAATTCAACCTAGGGGCCCAGTATACAGCTACATGCATTCTGTCCTGGGCTCTTCTCAGTACCCTGCTGCCTAGCTCTTGCCTTGAACTAGGGCCCTCTTAGCTCTGTGCACCTGGGATATGTGCCCACACAACAACAGACCTTAGCCAACAGAAAGATGTTATAGGATGATTGGTTATCGGGGCCCCTGCAGTGTGATTGGGAAGATGGGGCTCAGAGAGAAGAGATATTGGTTGACCTGTCTCTACAAATGTTATCTCAGCCGGTGGATGTGTCTACAGTATATAAAAGGAACTGGGTAGTCTCATAATATAGGCAATATATTATACTCAAATATCACTATAGTATTAGAGATGAGCGAACAGTGTTCTATCGAACTCATGTTCGATCGGATATTAGGCTGTTCGGCATGTTCGAATCGAATCGAACACCGCGTGGTAAAGTGCGCCATTACTCGATTCCCCTCCCACCTTCCCTGGCGCCTTTTTTGCTCCAATAACAGCGCAGGGTAGGTGGGACAGGAACTACGACACCGGTGACGTTGAGAAAAGTAGCCAAAACCCATTGGCTGCCGAAAACATATGACCTCTAATTTAAAAGAACAGCGCCGCCCAGGTTCGCGTCATTCTGAGCTTGCAATTCACCGAGGACGGAGGTTTCCGTCCAGCTAGCTAGGGCTTAGATTCTGGGTAGGCAGGGCCAGGCTAGGATAGGAAGGAGAAGACAACCACAACAGCTCTTGTAAGAGTTAAATTCCAGGGAGAAGCTTGTCAGTGTAACGTGGCACTGACGGGCTCAATCGCCGCAACCCAGCTTTCCCAGGATCCTGAATGGAATACACTGTCAGTGTATTCCCGTATACCCGATATATACCCCCGATACCCGTTCCAACGGTGTGCCCCCCCACCTTCACCCCAGAAATACCCTGCAAGTCCCCTAGCAATAGAATTGGGGCTATATACACCCACTATTTTTGCTACTGCCATATAGTGCCATTGTCTGACTGGGAATTCAAAGAATATATTGGGGTTACGTGCACCCACAATTTTTACTACTGGTATACAGTGCCAGTTTCTGACTGGGAATTCAAAGAATATATTGGGGTTACAAATACCCTCATTTCTTGCTACTGCCATATAGTGCCAGTTTCTGACTGGGAATTCAAAGAATATATTGGGGTTACGTGCACCCACAATTTTTACTACTGGTATACAGTGCCAGTTTCTGACTGGGAATTCAAAGAATATATTGGGGTTACGTGCACCCACAATTTTTACTACTGGTATACAGTGCCAGTTTCTGACTGGGAATTCAAAGAATATATTGGGGTTACGTGCACCCACAATTTTTACTACTGGTATACAGTGCCATTGTCTGACTGGGAATTCAAAGAATATATTGGGGTTATAAATACCCTCATTTCTTGCTACTGCCATATAGTGCCAGTTTCTGACTGGGAATTCAAAGAATATATTGGGGTTACGTGCACCCACAATTTTTACTACTGGTATACAGTGCCAGTTTCTGACTGGGTATTCAAAGAATATATTGGGGTTATAAATACCCTCATTTCTTGCTACTGCCATATAGTGCCAGTTTCTGACTGGGAATTCAAAGAATATATTGGGGTTACGTGCACCTACAATTTTTACTACTGGTATACAGTGCCAGTTTCTGACTGGGAATTCAAAGAATATATTGGGGTTACGTGCACCCACAATTTTTACTACTGGTATACAGTGCCAGTTTCTGACTGGTAATTCAAAGAATATATTGGGGTTACGTGCACCCACAATTTTTACTACTGGTATACAGTGCCATTGTCTGACTGGGAATTCAAAGAATATATTGGGGTTATAAATACCCTCATTTCTTGCTACTGTCATATAGTGCCAGTTTCTGACTGGGAATTCAAAGAATATATTGGGGTTACGTGCACCCACAATTTTTACTACTGGTATACAGTGCCATTGTCTGACTGGGAATTCAAAGAATATATTGGGGTTATAAATACCCTCATTTCTTGCTACTGCCATATAGTGCCAGTTTCTGACTGGGAATTCAAAGAATATATTGGGGTTACGTGCACCCACAATTTTTACTACTGGTATACAGTGCCATTGTCTGACTGGGAATTCAAAGAATATATTGGGGTTACAAATACCCTCATTTCTTGCTAATGGTATATAGTGCCATTGTCTGACTGGGAATTCAAAGAATATATTGGGGTTACGTGCACCCACAATTTTTACTACTGGTATACAGTGCCATTGTCTGACTGGGAATTCAAAGAATATATTGGGGTTATAAATACCCTCATTTCTTGCTACTGCCATATAGTGCCAGTTTCTGACTGGTAATTCAAAGAATATATTGGGGTTACGTGCACCCACAATTTTTACTACTGGTATACAGTGCCAGTTTCTGACTGGGAATTCAAAGAATATATTGGGGTTACAAATACCCTCATTTCTTGCTGCTGCCATATAGTGCCAGTTTCTGACTGGTAATTCAAAGAATATATTGGGGTTACGTGCACCCACAATTTTTACTACTGGTATACAGTGCCATTGTCTGACTGGGAATTCAAAGAATATATTGGGGTTATAAATACCCTCATTTCTTGCTACTGCCATATAGTGCCAGTTTCTGACTGGTAATTCAAAGAATATATTGGGGTTATAAATACCCTCATTTCTTGCTACTGGTATATAGTGCCATTGTCTGACTGGGAATTCAAAGAATATATTGGGGTTACGTGCACCCACAATTTTTGCTACTGGTATATAGTGCCAATTTCTAACTGGGAATTCAAAATGCGCAAGGCTCCCGGAAAGGGACGTGGACGAGGCCGTGGGCGAGGGCGGGGGAATGGTTCTGGGGAGCAAGGTAGCAGTGAAGCCACAGGGCGTCCCGTGCCTACTCCTGTGGGGCAGCAAGCATTGCGCCACTCCACAGTGCCAGGGTTGCTTGCCACATTAACTAAACTGCAGGGTACAAACCTTAGTAGGCCCGAGAACCAGGAACAGGTCTTGCAATGGCTGTCAGAGAACGCTTACAGCACATTGTCCAGCAGCCAGTCAGACTCTGCCTCCTCTCCTCCTATTACCCAACAGTCTTGTCCTCCTTCCTCCCAAAATTCCCAAGCTTCACAGAACAATAACCCCAACTGTTCCTGCTCCCCAGAGCTGTTCTCTGCTCCTTTCATTGTCCCTCAACCTGCCTCTCCACGTCACGATTCCACGAACCTAACAGAGGAACATCTGTGTCCAGATGCTCAAACACTAGAGTCTCCTCCATCTCCGTTCGATTTGGTGGTGGATGACCAGCAACCCACCCTCATCGACGATGATGTGACGCAGTTGCCGTCAGGGCATCCAGTTGACCGGCGCATTGTGCGGGAGGAGGAGATGAGACAGGAGTTGGAAGAGGAAGTGGTGGATGATGAGGACACTGACCCGACCTGGACAGGGGGGATGTCAAGCGGGGAAAGTAGTGTGGATGTTGAGGCAAGTGCAGCACCAAAAAGGGTAGCTAGAGACAGAGGCAGAGGTCAGCAGCTTAGGCGAAGCCAGGCCACACCCGGAATCTCCCAAGATGTTCCAGTTCGTACCCAGCCCCGAAAAACTCCCACCTCGAGGGCACGTTTCTCGAAGGTGTGGAGTTTTTTCAAGGAATGCGCCGAGGACAGATATAGTGTTGTCTGCACAATTTGCCTCTCGAAATTGATTAGGGGCTCTGAGAAGAGCAACCTGTCCACCACTTCAATGCGCCGTCATTTGGAATCCAAGCACTGGAATCAGTGGCAGGCAGCAACGGCAGGACAAAGGCCGCCTGCCGTTCACGCCACTGCCACTGCCTCTGCCACTGCCTCTGCCTCTGCCACTGCCACTGCTGACTGTGCTGGCGATGCACTCCAGAGGACGAGCCAGGACACCACTTCATCTGCCTCCGCCACTTTGTTGACTTCTCCCTCATCCTCCCCTGTTCCTGTCTTATCTCCTTCTCCTGCACCATCAAAGGCACCATCAGGCGCTTCTTTACAACAACCCACCATCTCTCAGACATTGGAGCGGCGGCAGAAATACACTGCTAACCACCCACACGCGCAAGCCTTGAACGCCAACATCGCTAAACTGCTGGCCCAGGAGATGTTGGCGTTCCGGCTTGTTGAAACTCCCGCCTTCCTGGACCTGATGGCAACTGCGGCACCTCGCTATGCCGTCCCTAGCCGTCACTACTTCTCCCGGTGTGCCGTCCCCGCCTTGCACCAGCACGTGTCACTCAACATCAGGCGGGCCCTTAGTTCCGCGCTTTGCACAAAGGTCCACTTGACCACCGACGCGTGGACAAGTGCATGCGGACAGGGACGCTACATTTCACTGACGGCACACTGGGTGAATGTAGTTGAGGCTGGGACTGCTTCCCAAACTGGCCCGGTGTACCTCGTCTCCCCGCCTAACATTCCTGGCAGGGACACGAGAAGAACACCCCCCTCCTCCTCCTCCTCTACCGCCTCCTCCTCCGCCACCGCCTCCTCCTCCGCCACCGCCTCCTCCTCCGCTGTTAGATTGACCCCAGCTACGAGTTGGAAACGTTGCAGCACTGGCGTTGGTAGACGTCAGCAGGCTGTGCTGAAGCTGATCAGCTTGGGGGACAGACAGCACACTGCCTCCGAGGTGAGGGATGCCCTCCTCGATGAGACGGCAATATGGTTTGAGCCGCTGCACCTGGGCCCAGGCATGGTCGTTTGTGATAACGGCCGGAACCTGGTAGCAGCTCTGGAGCTTGCCGGACTCCAACATGTTCCATGCCTGGCCCACGTCTTCAACCTAGTGGTGCAACGTTTCCTAAAGAGCTACCCCAATGTTCCAGAGCTACTGGTGAAAGTGCGGCGCATGTGTGCCCACTTTCGCAAGTCGACAGTAGCCGCTGCTAGCTTAAAATCTCTCCAGCAACGCCTGCATGTGCCACAACACCGGCTTTTGTGCGACGTCCCCACACGCTGGAACTCAACGTTTCAGATGTTGAATAGAGTGGTTGAGCAGCAGAGACCTTTGATGGAATACCAGCTACAAAACCCTAGGGTGCCACAAAGTCAGCTGCCTCAGTTTCTCATCCATGAGTGGCCATGGATGAGAGACCTTTGTGACATCCTACGGGTGTTTGAGGAGTCCACAAGGAGGGTGAGCTCTGAGGATGCGATGGTGAGCCTTACAATCCCGCTCTTGTGTGTTCTGAGAGAATCCCTGATTGACATCAGGGATAACTCAGATCACACAGAGGAGTCAGGGATAGCATCCGATCCGTCACAGCTGGGGAGTAGGTCCACACATCTGTCCGCTTCATCGCGTTTAATGGAGGAGGAGGAGGAGGAGGAGGAGGAAGAAGAGTTGTCCGATGATGTGATGGTGATACAGGAGGCTTCCGGGCAACTTCGAATCGTCCCATTGTTGCAGCGTGGATGGGTAGACATGGAGGATGAGGAGGAAATGGAGATTGAACTTTCCGGTGGGGCCAGAGGAGTCATGCCAACTAACACTGTGGCAGACATGGCTGAGTTCATGTTGGGGTGCTTTACAACCGACAAGCGTATTGTCAAAATCATGGAGGACAACCAGTACTGGATCTTTGCTATCCTTGACCCCCGGTATAAAAACAACATCTCGTCTTTTATTCCGGTAGAGGGGAGGGCCAATCGCATCAATGCTTGCCACAGGCAATTGGTGCAGAATATGATGGAGATGTTTCCAGCATGTGACGTTGGCGGCAGGGAGGACAGTTCCTCCAGTAGGCGACCAAGTTCTCACCGGTCCACACAAACGAGGGGCACACTGTCTAAGGTCTGGGACACCTTGATGGCACCCCCTCGCCAAAGTGCCGCCACAGAGGGTCCTAGTGTCACCAGGCGTGAGAAGTATAGGCGCATGTTGCGGGAATACCTTTCCGACCACAGCCCTGTCCTCTCCGACCCCTCTGCGCCCTACACGTATTGGGTGTCGAAGTTGGACCTGTGGCTTGAACTTGCCCTATATGCCTTGGAGGTGCTGTCCTGTCCTGCCGCCAGCGTCCTATCTGAGAGGGTGTTCAGTGCAGCCGGTGGCATCATCACTGACAAGCGCACCCGTCTGTCAGCTGAGAGTGCCGACCGGCTCACTTTGATAAAAATGAACCACCACTGGATAGAGCCTTCATTTTTGTGCCCACCTGTGTAAAGCACCCCAACATGAAACTCCATGTCTGTACTCAACCTCTCCAATTCCTCCGCATCCTCATACTCATCCACCATAAGCGTTGCACAATTCTGCTAATACTAGGCTCCCTCCAACATGATTTCCCCCAACTCTGCTGGTTAGAGGCTCCCCCCACCCTGATTTCCACCAACTCTGCTGGTTAGAGGCTCCCTCCACCCTGCTTTCCCACAACTCTGCTGGTTAGAGGCTCCCTCCACCATGAATTTGCCCAAACTGGGCTGGTTAGAGGCTCCCTCCACCATGAATTGGTCCAAACTGGGGGTTTTAGAGGCTCCCTCCACCATGAATTTGCCAAAACTGGGCTGTTTAGAGGCTCCCTCCACCATGAATTGGTCCAAATTGGGGTTTTTAGAGGCTCCCTCCACCATGAATTGGTCCAAACTGGGCTGGTTAGAGGCTCCCTCCACCATGAATTGGTCCAAATTGGGGTTTTTAGAGGCTCCCTCCACCATGAATTGGTCCAAACTGGGGTTTTTAGAGGCTCCCTCCACCATGAATTGGTCCAAACTGGGCTGGTTAGAGGCTCCCTCCACCATGAATTGGTCCAAACTGGGCTGGTTAGAGGCTCCCTCCACCATGAATTGGTCCAAACTGGGCTGGTTAGAGGCTCCCTCCACCATGAATTGGTCCAAACTGGGCTGTTTAGAGGCTCCCTCCACCATGAATTGGTCCAAACTGGGCTGTTTAGAGGCTCCCTCCACCATGAATTGGTCCAAATTGGGGTTTTTAGAGGCTCCCTCCACCATGAATTGGTCCAAACTGGGGTTTTTAGAGGCTCCCTCCACCATGAATTTGCCCAAACTGGGCTGTTTAGAGGCTCCCTCCACCATGAATTTGCCCAAACTGGGCTGGTTAGAGGCTCCCTCCACCATGAATTGGTCCAAACTGGGCTGGTTAGAGGCTCCCTCCACCATGAATTGGTCCAAATTGGGGTTTTTAGAGGCTCCCTCCACCATGAATTGGTCCAAACTGGGCTGTTTAGAGGCTCCCTCCACCATGAATTGGTCCAAACTGGGGTTTTTAGAGGCTCCCTCCACCATGAATTGGTCAAAACTGGGCTGGTTAGAGGCTCCCTCCACCATGAATTGGTCCAAACTGGGCTGGTTAGAGGCTCCCTCCACCATGAATTGGTCCAAATTGGGGTTTTTAGAGGCTCCCTCCACCATGAATTGGTCCAAACTGGGCTGGTTAGAGGCTCCCTCCACCATGAATTGGTCCAAATTGGGGTTTTTAGAGGCTCCCTCCAGCATGAATTGGTCCAAACTGGGGTTTTTAGAGGCTCCCTCCACCATGAATTGGTCCAAACTGGGGTTTTTAGAGGCTCCCTCCACCATGAATTGGTCCAAACTGGGCTGGTTAGAGGCTCCCTCCACCATGAATTTGCCCAAACTGGGCTGTTTAGAGGCTCCCTCCACCATGAATTGGTCCAAACTGGGCTGGTTAGAGGCTCCCTCCACCATGAATTGGTCCAAACTGGGTTTTTTAGAGGCTCCCTCCACCATGAATTGGTCCAAACTGGGGTTTTTAGAGGCTCCCTCCATCATGAATTGGTCCAAACTGGGGTTTTTAGAGGCTCCCTCCACCATGAATTGGTCCAAACTGGGGTTTTTAGAGGCTCCCTCCACCATGAATTGGTCCAAACTGGGCTGGTTAGAGGCTCCCTCCACCATGAATTGGTCCAAATTGGGGTTTTTAGAGGCTCCCTCCACCATGAATTGGTCCAAACTGGGCTGTTTAGAGGCTCCCTCCACCATGAATTGGTCCAAACTGGGGTTTTTAGAGGCTCCCTCCACCATGAATTGGTCCAAACTGGGCTGGTTAGAGGCTCCCTCCACCATGAATTGGTCCAAACTGGGTTTTTTAGAGGCTCCCTCCACCATGAATTGGTCCAAACTGGGGTTTTTAGAGGCTCCCTCCACCATGAATTTGCCCAAACTGGGCTGTTTAGAGGCTCCCTCCACCATGAATTGGTCCAAATTGGGGTTTTTAGAGGCTCCCTCCACCATGAATTTGCCCAAACTGGGCTGGTTAGAGGCTCCCTCCACCATGAATTGGTCCAAACTGGGCTGGTTAGAGGCTCCCTCCACCATGAATTGGTCCAAATTGGGGTTTTTAGAGGCTCCCTCCACCATGAATTGGTCCAAACTGGGCTGTTTAGAGGCTCCCTCCACCCTGCTTTCCCACAACTCTGCTGGTTAGAGGCTCCCTCCACCATGAATTGGTCCAAACTGGGCTGTTTAGAGGCTCCCTTCACCATGAATTGGTCCAAACTGGGTTTTTTAGAGGCTCCCTCCACCATGAATTGGTCCAAACTGGGGTTTTTAGAGGCTCCCTCCACCATGAATTGGTCCAAACTGGGGTTTTTAGAGGCTCCCTCCACCATGAATTTGCCCAAACTCTGCTGGTTAGAGGCTCAATCCACCCTGACTTTCAAAACAAATGTTGGTGCCAACCTCAACTTACTACAAGGGCCAAATTCACTGCTGGTGACAAGCTCTCCTCACTGCAAGTGCCAAATACACATGTTTCAAGGTGTTTTCCTACTGTCAGAGAGGTGGTATTGAGTGTGTAAAGTGTGTAGTTGTTAGGCTGTGATGTTGGGGTAATAGAGGGTCTTTGGTGTGTTAGATGCCCCCAGACATGCTTCCCCTGCTGTCCCAGTGTCATTCCAGAGGTGTTGGCATCATTTCCTGTGGTGTCATAGTGGACTTGGTGACCCTCCAGACACGGATTTGGGTTTCCCCCTTAACGAGTATATGTTCCCCATAGACTATAATTGGGTTCGAAACCCGTTCGAACACACGAACAGTGAGCGGCTGTTCGATTCGAATTTCGAACCTCGAACATTTTAGTGTTCGCTCATCTCTATATAGTATATACACTCAAGTCCAAAAGAGAAAAAGAAACCAGCAGCAGGTTGTATATGTCTCTTGTTTAGTCCTGGTTCACATCTGCGTTTGGTAATCCATTCAGGGAGTCTGCTTGGGGACCCCCCGAAAGGAATACTAAACACATTAAAAAGTGGTAAGGAATGAAAGCACACAGACCCCATAGACTCTAATGGTGTTTGTGTGTTTTCTGTGAGTATCCGCACGAATCATGCAGAGAGAGAGAGGTGGTGCTTGAAGCTACAAAGCTATATTATACTATATTACTGTATATATATATATATATATATATATATATATATATATATATATATATTATACTAATCTCATAGATTGTAAGCTCTTGGAGCAGGGCCCTCAGTCCCATTTTGTGAAATGACTTTCTTTGTAATGCATCTTTCTGTCTGTATTTGAACCCTACAAATTGTACAGCGCTGCGGAATATGTTGGCGCTATATAAATAAAATTTTTTATTATTATTACTAATGCATAGCCTGGTTGAGATGCTATATGATGAGTATCTATATGAAGTGCAATGAGGAAAGTCTGCTCTTGGCTGTATAAAACTTCATATGTGGTGGTCTATCAATTTTTTTTATGCTAATAGCCCCATTATGGCTGCCACACATTTTGCATTTCTTGAGGCAGAGGACATGAAACATACAGAGCAGTCTTCTCCCCTTCCCCAATCCACAACTTCTACTGATTGTTTTACATGTAATTCTGCCAGGAGTAACTGTAAAATAGTAAACAAATAGCTGAGAAAAGCCCAAGTGAACATAATCCAGGGACATTAGACTGTGAATCCTAGTGATAGTGCCCCCTCTAATTCACCTTGTTCCTGCCTTGAGCCACCTGTTTTCTAAATTTGGACCTACAGTAGTAACAGGACAGGTATAGCAAATTATCAAGAATAAACAATAACTTTAGGAGGGTTTTTCAGGCAGAAAACATCAACATTTTAGAATAAAGTGAAATATATTTTGGTTCAGAAAGACTTTCTCCATTCAATCAGACTAAGTTGTCTGAAAAATTAGCAACATAAATCATTCTTTCTTTAGGGCCATTAGTTGCAAGTATTTGCCTTATAAAAGCCAGGGATAGACAGGGATTGTTTAAGTACATTAATTCCTTCAAGAAGGCTTGACTGGAAATTAGTGTATTAGATGACAATTCAGACAATTATGTAAAATGCAGCATTGTGAGTTATAGCTGCAGACTGTTTGCACACGTTGCACTGAGCAGTAGAAGTACATCGATTCTTTCAATTATCCTTATCCTGATAGTATACACTTCAGTGAGTTTACAGTGTTATACACTTGACTTTTGATAGATGATCTCATGCTTTAGAGCACAGTAATTCATTCCTGAGTTCAGTCTGCCATAATGTCATATCATCATTCCTATACATCACCATCACTACATGTCTCTAAAACAACAGGAAGATTTTGTAGGATTTCAGTTATCATTCTTACATTTTGATTTCCTTATAGGGTTCTGCTCATGTTGCCGATATTGTAATATAACCTTCTAGCCCAGACCATCATGGCGCAGATTATCTAATTTTCTGCAGTATTAGATTAAAAAGAAATACAAAACAGTGTAATTCTTGTACTGAAGATGCAGTTGTTTATTGTTTAGGGCCCCTTCACACGGCGCAAGCGCCGCTCATTTAGACACGTATACACATGTCCGAGCACGGCACTTCAAAACAGAGCCCATTGATTTCAATGGGAAGCGCGCTTATATCGGCATATACGTGCACTTCCCATTGAAATCAATGGGCTCTGTTTTGAAGCGCCACGCTCGGACACGTGTATACGTGTCTAAATGAGCGGCACGCTTACGCTGTGTGAAGGGGCCCTTATGGTACATCCCATTACAAAATATATCATGTTTCTGTACAATATAGAAGTATCAGCTCTGACATTACATAGTTACCATAAAATCAGAGAAGTAATCCCTACTTCCACCTAACCTCAGCGGGTTTAGTCCAACATTTCCTCCTAGGGGTTGAATTATTGAGGATGTCTGACATCATGACAGCTCACAACATCAGGAGTCACCCAATAGTCGCTGCTAAAAAGAGTTGGTGGAAAAGAGAACTTGGAGGAATGATGAAGGCTAGTAGGAATGGGATAGCAGATTAACAGGAGGTTGTTGTAAATCTTACTAATGCAGAACCAGATCCCTAATACGTACCACATCATTATTGAATTTCGCAGCATTTTTTATTGTCTGATAGATTTTATATGTCTTATATTAGTAACAAGTGAGATTTTATTGTTCAATTTTATAATCATTGTTATAAATACAGTAGAACATGCTATTGAAAAAAAGGAAATTTAATAGAAATTGACAAAATCTCCTGGCAGGGGCGGATTAATGGTATTATAGGCCGGTGTCTGTTTACAAAGTGCCTCCACCACCAATATATGGCCCCTTCAGTTTTTAATCAAACTGAACTCACTGACAGTTATTCATATATCCCTGCCACATTATGTACACTGATGAAGAAGATGAAGAAGGGAACATCCAATCTCCAGGACGGGACCGGTTGTCAGGATTGTGTCAGTGTCAGAAAGTAGTCACAGACTGTAGTGTGTCTTCAGTGCAGCAGACTAAATTTTGGCTAAAAATAGGGCTTTATTTTGTTGCTTGACACAGTCCATACAGGCCCAGATGAATACTAGAGCAGAGACACTCTGAGGCACTCAATACTTATGGGTGACATCATCAAGTCCCTGACTGGAGGCTGACGGCCAATTGTTCTGCAGAGCAGACAGGTGAACATTCGGCTGGTCTTCTGCTTCCACATAGGTCAAGATGCACCTTTTGCATCTTCATCAGTCAGTGGCCACTGAATGTGACTGATTTCAGATGTTTGAATGCAGTTGGGGACTGTGGAGGTTTGAATGGCTGTGGGCCTCCCTTGAGCCTCGGGCCCCTGGTGGCCACCCAAATCACCCCTATGATGATTCATTATTGTCTTCAAAACAATGGCTAAAGTGAGTTGTATACTATGAAGTACAGACTCTTTAAAGTGTAACTGGTGTTTGTATTTTTTTTATAACAGTGCAGAGAAAAGGTTAATAAATATTTTTCTAATATATTTTAATAAGGGAATTGAACTGTTTTAAAGTATAACTAAACAATAAAACTATTTTCTGGTAGTATTTAAGTCATTAATAAATTTTGTAATATACTTTATTAAACAATTTTGAATCATTTCTGTAAAATCTTTAATTTTTTCCCTCGTTCCCTGCTTCTGTATTGAGAGCTGTTCCTATCTCTCACTGAATGTTACAGTATACTGGAGTACTGGGAGAGAAAATGAGGGTGAGGAGGGTCACTTCACACAGTTATATCTCGACAAAATTAGATTTTTGTGTCATATGAAAGAAGAGATTCTCTCTTCTATCAGGTGTGGTATAAGGACCAATGGCTCAGATTTCTTCTGAATCCGAAATTAAGGAACTGCGCTCTCTTATTTTAGTGGTTAAAAGTACACGATTTTATTGACTTCAGACAAACTTTCACACAACGCGTTTCGGGCGTTACACTACGCCCTTCCTCAGGTGTATTAGTTTCTACAATTAAAACACAACAACATACGTCTAAGCAATATGCGGTTGCAGCTCTCCAATAAATAGTTAAAACCAGCATCTCACTTTACATCAAATAAAACAAATATAAATCATGTACACAATGTACGCAATGGACCTCTTTGAAACTTAATTACAAAACGTCTCATTGTTAGCACCCTAAATTGCGGGCAATGTTTCACACAATGTTATCTACCTGCCCAGTATTATCTACATAGTAGGGAGTATCATGGTAAACGGCCACTAGAGGACCCAGTTTAAGAGTCATCTATCTATACTCTTCTCCTCAGGGTCCAAGTTTATCATGTTGCACCACATTGTCATTATCATTAAAGCCGCAAGAAAGAAAAAAGCATGATCACTTACCCGTGACCGCTGGGCTGGTTACTTGTCAGTCCAGCGCACGGCATAGTTATTTATACCATTGGTGGAAGTGGCATAATCGGAAGCTTCTGCTTCCCGCGCTGGCGCACGCGCACTCAAGTGCACGTGCACTGGTACAATTCGTTCGCCGGCGTCCGGAAGATACTGACGGCGCGTGCGTCCACTGCAATATTCTGCGCACGCGCCCGATCTGAAAGACGCGCATGCGCAGTGTAACTCAATCCAGCTGTCCTGATGATATCTCCTGGCGGTTACTGCGCATGTGTCTGTTGTAGCCGCACCGCAATTATGCTGGGCTTATCGAGCGATCGCTCGCTACTTCAGCGAGCCCTGCTGCTTCAATAGATGAATGGGTAACTTTAAAGGTCCCAGTTATTATAATAAAAGACATAGTATTAAAAATTCATTACCTTTAAGTTTCTAAATACATTTTTACGAACAAACAATATTATAAATGTTATAAATGTATACATATAAGTATAAATGACTAAATAAATGAATGAATGTATAGTTGGTAACTCAAATGTGAACCTTAATTTAATTGGTTACATCTTCTAATGCTTCGTTCAACCCTGATGGGGCCAACGTATCTAAACGATAAATCCAATACATTTCCCGTCTACGGAGGAGCTGAAATCTATTTTGGTGGGTATCTGAAATGTGATCTACTGGAATAACTGAAAAATCTTTAAAATCACCATTGTGATACAAGGCAGCATGTCTCGATACACTGTGCTTCTCAAATTTATTAAGCACATTGGAACGGTGCTTGTTCAGCCTTTCTCGGAGTGTCCTTATGGTACGTCCTACATATTGTAGGCCGCATGGGCACTGTAGGACGTAGATAATATACTTAGAGTCACATGAAAGATGGTGTTTGATATCAAGTGTTTCCCCAGTACTAGTACTACAAATATCCTTCGTGCCGTGCATGATAGTAGCACAGCACTTACATTTCTTTCCATGACATTTCCAACTACCAGGCGATTTGGTGACTGTGCGACTACTGGTAGCACCTGTGTCCTTCTTTCTTAGTCTGCTCGGGGCCAACATGGACTTTAGCGTACGTGCCCTCCTAAATGTTAGACCCGGATTGGATGGTAGTATTCTTTTCAAGTATGGGTCTGCCTTTAGAACTGACCAATGTTTCTGTAGAATCTTTCTTATAGTGGCATGTTTACCATTGTAAGTGGTTAAAAAATTAAATCTAAAATCGGGTTTTGGTATCTTCTTTTGAGGTCGTAAACAATCTTCCTGTGTTAGGTCGGTAACTCTATCTAGGGCACCTTGTATAAGACCTTTAGGATAATTCTTTTCTATAAACCGATCTCTCATGATTGCACTTTGGACTAAAAATTCTGTCTTCTTTGTGCAGTTCCTCCTCAATCTCCTGAACTGACCATATGGTACATTGTCCTTCCACTTGCGATAATGCAAGCTATGGTAGTTCAGGAGGCTATTACAGTCCACTTTTTTTAAAAAACGTGCTGGTGATCACGTGGTCACCCTCACATTTCAATGTAAGGTCCAGATAGTCTACACTCTTAGAATCTGAGGAGCCAGTGAACTTTAGGCCCCAAGTATTAAGGTTCAGCTCAGCCAAAAATTGGACACACTCTGATTCCGAACCATCCCAGATTATAATGAGATCGTCTATATATCTTTTATAGAACACTATTTTGTTGGCCCATCTAGAGCTACCGTATATATATTGGTCCTCAAATCCGCCCATGTATAGGTTCGCATAACTCGGTGCGAACCTAGTTCCCATGGCGGTCCCTGTTGTCTGCAGAAATACATCACCCTCGAACTCAAACACGTTATGTGTTAGAATGTATTCTATGCCTTTTAAAATAAATGTTTTTTGTGTTAGTGGCATATTTGTGTCTTCACCTAATACTCTAGCTATATTTCTCAATCCCTCATTGTGTGGAATATTGCTGTACAAACCAGTTACGTCTAGTGTTAGCCATCTGTAACTAGGCTTCCAGGTTAAATGTAGCAGATGATTAATAAGGCAGGGGGAATCTTTAAGATAAGATTCTAATTTGACTACATACGGCTGTAATTGTAGATCTATGTATTGTGAAAGGTTCCTACTGATGGCGTTCAAACCTGAAATTATTGGACGTCCTGGTGGATCCACTAAAGATTTGTGGATCTTAGGGACGTGATAATATAAAGCTATAGTGGGGTTCTGAACCCACAAATACTCTTTTTCTCTTTTGGTTAGGACTCCTGTCCGGAATCCTTCCTCAACCAAACTGTAATAATCTATAAGATGTTCGGAGGTTGGATCTTCTAGGAGTTTCAAATAGTAATCCGTGTCTGAGAGAATGCGTTGTGCTTCCCTTATATATTCTACCCTATCTTGGATGACCACGCCTCCCCCTTTATCTGCATTCCTTATCACCACATTACTGTTCTTTTTTAAGGATATCAATGCTTTTCTTTCATCCTTCGTGAGGTTGTTATTGTTTTTAGAATGAGTGCTCGGATTAATATTGTTGCGAAATTCGTTGGATACTAAAGTATAGAAAGTATCGACGTGACTCCCTCTGTGATGAAGGGGATAAAAATTACTTTTCGGTTTGAGTTCTGTTGTAATAGGTGCAGGGTCACTATTTTCTGTCTCTATTGGTGGAGTTGTTGTTCCGTTTGCCTTTTTAGGTGGAACCATTTCAAAATGCCTAGCCAGGGTGAGTTTTCGAATATATTTGTTTAGGTCTATAAACAATTCAAGGCTATCGACCTCTTGGTCAGGACAAAAAGAGAGTCCTTTGTGCAGAAGGCTTTCCTCGGCTTGAGATAGGACATAACTGGACAAATTGAAAATATTTGACTTTACATTTTGTTCCTTTTGTGTTGGGGACTTGCATCTGTTAGATCCTTTGTTAGGTCCTTTGTTAGTTTTCCCCCTCCCCCCTCTGCATCCCCTCCGCCTTTTCCTAAAAAAGGCTCACTTCCTTCATTTGAGGCTGTAGCCCTATTTTTCCTTTTTTGGCTTACGGGGCTGTAATAATCTGAGATTTTGCCGTATTGTGTTGTTTCTTTCAAAGGGGGAATGGGTTGTGAAATTTCTTTAGTGTGATAGGTGGCTGCTGGTGACAAAATGGGGGGGAGTGCCACATATGATGAATTAGTTAACGACTGAACATATGTCTCGTCTAGTAGTTTATTAATTTGGGATGTGGACAAAGGTGTATTATATAAGGAGTCTTCAAAAACTCCTGGTGACGAGTTGTTTGAACAGGGGGATCCTCTTATTTGATCTGGTGTTTTCTGCAGATCTACCTGGGGCGTTACTTCACCAGTCATTTCCCCAGTGTTCACGGTGTCAATCTTTTGTTGGGCCTGGCTGGAGGATTGCATACCTTCAGTCCCATGTTTAGACTCAACAACTCTTATTTGTTCCACCTTATGGCTCATATGGTTATTCTCTCTTGTAGGTTCTACCTGAATGGGGATCTGTTTCCCTTCGATCTGAGTGCTGATCGAGTGTAGGCCAAAAGATGTTGATGGAAGGGCTAATGATGTTCTTATAGGTAAATTAGGTAAATCTCCATCCTTACTGATGGATGGATTTATCTTTTCCACTGGTCTAATTGTTTCGGGAGAAGGCAGTCGGTGCCTTCTTTCCGTATTGGTTGTAGATACAGATGGTAGAGATCTCTTTCTATATGCTGATTGTCGAATCGCTACCTTCCTTAAGGAATGGTGATGCGTGTTAGGAGCGCCTAACGAAGATTGTTCAGATCCTACTCTGGGTTGGTTCCTATACTGGTTCTTATTTTGATACTGATTTTTGGATCTGTTGTTCCTGTTATTCGGGACCAAGGGTGTTGTAACCAGCTTTCTAGATGTTATGGGTTCTTCTCCCAAATGGGACTGGGGTCTAGAATTATCCTTATTTTTATTTTTGGTTTTATTTTTATTTCCCCAAAATTTCACCTGATCTTCTAAATAGTCCTTCCGATCCCTATTCAGTTTGTTTGTTTTGGATTCTAAAATTTCTCTCTCCAAATTTAACATGCGGGACCACAAGATCTGACTCATCTTTATGTAGTCGGGATGGCTTTTGTTTTTTTCTACTATGTCTATCAATGTATTTGCTTTATTGTTTAGTTCTATAAATAAACTCTGCCTTTTATGCGACAACCTGTCCAACAACCCAATGGCACATAAATGTAAGTGAGTGTCCCACTCCTGTGTGAAAGATAAATCACCAGGAAAGGGAGACAATTGTTTGATTCTAAGGCCCCTTGGGACAATGTTCTCTCTTAGGTATATGCAAAGATACTTATGGTCGAGGGTACTGCGGGTTTCGTCCGCCAGAGTATCCTCTAGATCCCAAAAGAGCCTACTTAGCTCTTCACGACTGATATGTGTCTCCTGGACCTCAGGCTCGAGGATTACCTCGGATCTTATATGCGGTGGAGGTCTCGTATATTGTTCCACCAAATCGTCTCTCTTAAGGTTTCGATTCTTTATAGATTCCATTTTTGTTTGCTTCTAGGTGTCGGTTTCAGGAGTCGGCTGTTGATCCTCTAACTCCCACCGCACTTCACAGCTCTGGTCCAAGAGCTGGAAGAGTATATTTAATCTCAAAAACAAAAGGGGACACCGAGCCAACCGTAGTGTGATAACTTCTAGATAGGCAAATGTTCAAATGATGAAAAAGTGAGAAGTGAGCCTTTTTTAGGAAAAGGCGGAGGGGATGCAGAGGGGGGAGGGGGAAAACTAACAAAGGACCTAACAAAGGATCTAACAGATGCAAGTCCCCAACACAAAAGGAACAAAATGTAAAGTCAAATATTTTCAATTTGTCCAGTTATGTCCTATCTCAAGCCGAGGAAAGCCTTCTGCACAAAGGACTCTCTTTTTGTCCTGACCAAGAGGTCGATAGCCTTGAATTGTTTATAGACCTAAACAAATATATTCGAAAACTCACCCTGGCTAGGCATTTTGAAATGGTTCCACCTAAAAAGGCAAACGGAACAACAACTCCACCAATAGAGACAGAAAATAGTGACCCTGCACCTATTACAACAGAACTCAAACCGAAAAGTAATTTTTATCCCCTTCATCACAGAGGGAGTCACGTCGATACTTTCTATACTTTAGTATCCAACGAATTTCGCAACAATATTAATCCGAGCACTCATTCTAAAAACAATAACAACCTCACGAAGGATGAAAGAAAAGCATTGATATCCTTAAAAAAGAACAGTAATGTGGTGATAAGGAATGCAGATAAAGGGGGAGGCGTGGTCATCCAAGATAGGGTAGAATATATAAGGGAAGCACAACGCATTCTCTCAGACACGGATTACTATTTGAAACTCCTAGAAGATCCAACCTCCGAACATCTTATAGATTATTACAGTTTGGTTGAGGAAGGATTCCGGACAGGAGTCCTAACCAAAAGAGAAAAAGAGTATTTGTGGGTTCAGAACCCCACTATAGCTTTATATTATCACGTCCCTAAGATCCACAAATCTTTAGTGGATCCACCAGGACGTCCAATAATTTCAGGTTTGAACGCCATCAGTAGGAACCTTTCACAATACATAGATCTACAATTACAGCCGTATGTAGTCAAATTAGAATCTTATCTTAAAGATTCCCCCTGCCTTATTAATCATCTGCTACATTTAACCTGGAAGCCTAGTTACAGATGGCTAACACTAGACGTAACTGGTTTGTACAGCAATATTCCACACAATGAGGGATTGAGAAATATAGCTAGAGTATTAGGTGAAGACACAAATATGCCACTAACACAAAAAACATTTATTTTAAAAGGCATAGAATACATTCTAACACATAACGTGTTTGAGTTCGAGGGTGATGTATTTCTGCAGACAACAGGGACCGCCATGGGAACTAGGTTCGCACCGAGTTATGCGAACCTATACATGGGCGGATTTGAGGACCAATATATATACGGTAGCTCTAGATGGGCCAACAAAATAGTGTTCTATAAAAGATATATAGACGATCTCATTATAATCTGGGATGGTTCGGAATCAGAGTGTGTCCAATTTTTGGCTGAGCTGAACCTTAATACTTGGGGCCTAAAGTTCACTGGCTCCTCAGATTCTAAGAGTGTAGACTATCTGGACCTTACATTGAAATGTGAGGGTGACCACGTGATCACCAGCACGTTTTTTAAAAAAGTGGACTGTAATAGCCTCCTGAACTACCATAGCTTGCATTATCGCAAGTGGAAGGACAATGTACCATATGGTCAGTTCAGGAGATTGAGGAGGAACTGCACAAAGAAGACAGAATTTTTAGTCCAAAGTGCAATCATGAGAGATCGGTTTATAGAAAAGAATTATCCTAAAGGTCTTATACAAGGTGCCCTAGATAGAGTTACCGACCTAACACAGGAAGATTGTTTACGACCTCAAAAGAAGATACCAAAACCCGATTTTAGATTTAATTTTTTAACCACTTACAATGGTAAACATGCCACTATAAGAAAGATTCTACAGAAACATTGGTCAGTTCTAAAGGCAGACCCATACTTGAAAAGAATACTACCATCCAATCCGGGTCTAACATTTAGGAGGGCACGTACGCTAAAGTCCATGTTGGCCCCGAGCAGACTAAGAAAGAAGGACACAGGTGCTACCAGTAGTCGCACAGTCACCAAATCGCCTGGTAGTTGGAAATGTCATGGAAAGAAATGTAAGTGCTGTGCTACTATCATGCACGGCACGAAGGATATTTGTAGTACTAGTACTGGGGAAACACTTGATATCAAACACCATCTTTCATGTGACTCTAAGTATATTATCTACGTCCTACAGTGCCCATGCGGCCTACAATATGTAGGACGTACCATAAGGACACTCCGAGAAAGGCTGAACAAGCACCGTTCCAATGTGCTTAATAAATTTGAGAAGCACAGTGTATCGAGACATGCTGCCTTGTATCACAATGGTGATTTTAAAGATTTTTCAGTTATTCCAGTAGATCACATTTCAGATACCCACCAAAATAGATTTCAGCTCCTCCGTAGACGGGAAATGTATTGGATTTATCGTTTAGATACGTTGGCCCCATCAGGGTTGAACGAAGCATTAGAAGATGTAACCAATTAAATTAAGGTTCACATTTGAGTTACCAACTATACATTCATTCATTTATTTAGTCATTTATACTTATATGTATACATTTATAACATTTATAATATTGTTTGTTCGTAAAAATGTATTTAGAAACTTAAAGGTAATGAATTTTTAATACTATGTCTTTTATTATAATAACTGGGACCTTTAAAGTTACCCATTCATCTATTGAAGCAGCAGGGCTCGCTGAAGTAGCGAGCGATCGCTCGATAAGCCCAGCATAATTGCGGTGCGGCTACAACAGACACATGCGCAGTAACCGCCAGGAGATATCATCAGGACAGCTGGATTGAGTTACACTGCGCATGCGCGTCTTTCAGATCGGGCGCGTGCGCAGAATATTGCAGTGGACGCACGCGCCGTCAGTATCTTCCGGACGCCGGCGAACGAATTGTACCAGTGCACGTGCACTTGAGTGCGCGTGCGCCAGCGCGGGAAGCAGAAGCTTCCGATTATGCCACTTCCACCAATGGTATAAATAACTATGCCGTGCGCTGGACTGACAAGTAACCAGCCCAGCGGTCACGGGTAAGTGATCATGCTTTTTTCTTTCTTGCGGCTTTAATGATAATGACAATGTGGTGCAACATGATAAACTTGGACCCTGAGGAGAAGAGTATAGATAGATGACTCTTAAACTGGGTCCTCTAGTGGCCGTTTACCATGATACTCCCTACTATGTAGATAATACTGGGCAGGTAGATAACATTGTGTGAAACATTGCCCGCAATTTAGGGTGCTAACAATGAGACGTTTTGTAATTAAGTTTCAAAGAGGTCCATTGCGTACATTGTGTACATGATTTATATTTGTTTTATTTGATGTAAAGTGAGATGCTGGTTTTAACTATTTATTGGAGAGCTGCAACCGCATATTGCTTAGACGTATGTTGTTGTGTTTTAATTGTAGAAACTAATACACCTGAGGAAGGGCGTAGTGTAACGCCCGAAACGCGTTGTGTGAAAGTTTGTCTGAAGTCAATAAAATCGTGTACTTTTAACCACTAAAATAAGAGAGCGCAGTTCCTTAATTTCGGATTCAGAAGAAATCTGAGCCATTGGTCCTTATACCACACAATATTACACCTGCGAGGTGTCAGGAACTTTGCTGCCTCGACCTAGGAGAAGGAATTTTACATATGCATGTACAAAAAGTGTTGTGATATTATCCACAACCCTCCAAGGTGAGCCTTTTTCATCATTTGAACATTTGCCTATCTAGAAGTTATCACACTACGGTTGGCTCGGTGTCCCCTTTTGTTTTTGAGATTAAATATACTCTTCTATCAGGTGACACTGATGCTGCAGTTATATCTAAATTATTTCTAGAGATATCACTGGTTGAAAACAAAGTCAGATTTGGATTTTAATATATCATATAAATAATATAGCTGCATATAAATATCCCATTCCCAACTTTTCTACCTGTGAAATAATTCAGATAGCACTGACTTAGTGTCAAATGAAAGAAGAGAATCTCCACTTTCGTATGAAACAAAAAGCAAGTTTGTAAGTTTTATAATATTTGATATATAACTGTTTGCAGTGACCCCCCCCCCCCCCCACACACACACACACACACACACACACACTTCATTTTTACTACCGGTACACAGTAACATTCAGTGAGAGGCAGGGACAGCTCTCAATACAGAAACAAGGGAAAGAGTGAAAAAATGCAAGATTTCACAGAAATGATCCAAAATTTGTTAATAAAATATATCACAAAATATATTAATGACAGTGAAAGTTGGCAGAAAAGAGAGGAGATGAAGACTGGGACACCTACAGTAGGAGTGACAGAATTATACTTGAATTGTGTATTTGTCCCTTTTATTTTTGGCCCATGGGAACCTCAGAAGATGCACCGGAATTATCAAGAGGTGGAAGCCTTAATAATTCATGCGCATCTTGTGCTAGCAGGGAATGAATTAAGACAGTTGGAGGAAACACCAATCTTAATAAATTCTCCCCAGTAAGTGCACCTGCAGTTATTGTACATACAGCAGATCTTCAAAGCCTTTGATATCCATACTCTATCCTACCAGACTTTCCTCGACCGCAATGATAGTGATCCGGAGCCCCGGCAATCTCCAGCTGGCCCCATACCCCACTGGGCCAGATCATTGTCGCATCCCCTGTGACCGCAATCATTACGCCAGTGCTCATAAGCAAGGGCTGCAAAATAGGACAGGAATAGGACTATACTGTATATATATACCTGCACATATGACTGTGTAATTCATGGTAATGTGTATGGACCCATAGAAATGAATACATGAATAGCACACTGGTCTGCAAAGGGCCTAACTCAAACAAATATCAGTTTATCCCTGACAACCCCTTTAAAGATCTACATGAAACAAATTGGTGCCAGATGCCACATGACACCCTATTAGGTCTTGTGAAGTTCAGGCCTCAACAGGTCCAAGCTGTCTTGATGCCGGGCAGGGGCCTAGGCAGGTGGTTTAATGTTTTGACTGTTAATGTGCAATATTAGGTCACATTTCCCTATAGTTTGTCTTTATGTTTTTCATATTTGTTAATATACTACTGCATGTCTTGAAGTATGTTTGCAAGTAGCAGATTGATTGCATGTATCTAAATAGGGTTATTTCTAAAGCATGGCCATATAACTTTTATAAACCACAATTACCTCTATGTTATTTCAGTAGCAGACATTCTTGCAAAGGAAATTTTAAGCCATGCAGCAGTCAGAACTAAAAAACTATCTGGTTACACACAAACTAAAAAAGGAAAACGTCTGAACCCAATCCTATGTGTGTACACAAATGCTAGGTGGAGAGACAACAGTGAACTGACACACGTGTAATACCAACATGTAACAGTAGGGGGCACCAACTGTTATACCTTCAGATACAATATGTAAGGAAGAGAGCATTACTTGAAATATATTTTAGATATAGATGTTTCCCCTGCAGCTTTGTAGAGTCATTTTACTACCCTGTTAAAAAATATTGCTTTAAGAATTACCTTTTAAAAATAACATAAGACAAGATAAAACAACTCATGCAGACCACCTTACTATATACAAAATGTATTTTCAGCTGTGATACAATCCCAAGCTGGGAGTTGTAGTTGCATTGCTAGGGCCACACTTGTAGGCCACTTTTTGCTCTCTATTGTTCTGTGGGCTGATATGATCATATAAGGGGCTTGTCTGGTTTATAAAACCCATATTCCAATAACCTAACAAGGGATTCTGAGATAAAAGTAGGGACTGTGATGTATTAGACACAGGAGAGACACAAGGAGCATCTCTCCTTCTTGAGGAACTGGGATGTCTGTGCATTGCATGAACAGCAAATTGGGTTGAATGGAAACTGTGTAACCCCTCTCTATATATGGTGAGACTGGAACACACTGTTACCATGTCCCCAAGTTATTAAAATATGCAGAATACCTTAATAGTGTCTGAACTGGAATGTGTCCCACTATGCGAGCTCTGATCAAAGCAAAGAACATGTATGTTATGGTTTGAGGCACAAGAAAAGTCCTTTATCTTCACAATTGACATAAAATGTTTAGTTTATCCAGTAACATTCAGCCGTGAGCGAACCTAAGGCTTGTGCCTTAAAAGCCGCACAGACAAAGGTTGTTCAAAGCCCATTTCCTCCCGATAATAAGGGAGTGAAGTTGGTATTTTAAAAAAAATGTCAGGAAACCTTGGGAAAGTGTCTGCAGCTAAAGACCCTGGAGCCTGCTATTAGCCACGTATCCGGGCACTCCCTAAACTTCCGCAGCCTGTACAGTAAAAGAATTGTGCTCAGGAAGCCATGTTAACTAATGGATTACCTGCTCTATGGATTTTTATTGAGGGCCATATATAACACGTCCTTTATACAAAAGTGAGAATCTTTATTCATTTTAGAACAATGCAAGCAAGAATGAATACCTTCCCCAAAGCATCTGTATCTTTCTATTTTTAGAGTCACAGGAAGTTTGGGATTTAATTATTTCCCAAGGTTACCGAGTTACACCAGTCAGAGATAAAGAGTGTGAACTACATGACTGTCCAAGAACCACCTGCTTACTATACATCTACTATCACAATCTGGACCACCGTTCACTTTCCTCAAACTTGGTTAAGGACTTCAATTTCTCATGAAACCAATTCAGTACAATATTGCAACATGCTAGGAAAACCCTTGACAAACTGCAGTCGACAACAAAATCACTGCATGGCCTCACAGAAGCATACAGCTTATCACTTTGTGACATAATATCACAAAACCATGTTCATATAGGACAGATATACTATACTTGGACATGTCCAGTCAAGAAAAAAGGTATGGAAGGACACGTCTGTGTATGGCTATCTGGTATCAAAGTTAATATTATATTTGAATATAAATAGCAATTGGCCGAATATACTATATATTCTATACTTCAGACTATGGTTATTCAAATATAAGAAATATATTATTAAATCCTTACACAGTCCATACCTGTCAAAAGATAAAAGGTTTTGCTGTGATTATATCACCCAAATTGGGTTACCACTTGGACAGCATTGGTGTGGGCTTCCTTGGGACTACTAGAGGACATGATTCTACAAGCCTGTTCTTAAACTGGAAAAAAACATGTTCATATCCACATTTTGCTTGGTACACACAGGACATATCATAAATACAGTGTTGGCCAAAAGTATTGGCACCCCTGCAATTCTGTCAGATAATACTAATTTTCCTCCAGAAAATGATTGCAAGCACAAACTCTTTGGTATTAATATCTTCATTTATTTGGCTTGCAATGAAAAACACAAAAGAGAATGAAAAAAAAGTCAAATCATTGATCATTTTACACAAAACTCCAAAAAGGGCCGGACAAAAGTATTAGCACCCTCAGCCTTATACTTGGTAGCACAACCTGTAGACAAAATAACTGCGAACAACCGCTTCCGGTAACCATCAATGAGTTTCTTACAATGCTCTGCTGGAATTTTAGACCATTCTTCTTTGGCAAACTGCTCCAGGTCCCTGAGATGTGAAGGGGGCCTTCTCCAAACTGCCATTTTGAGATCTCTCCACAGGTGTTCTATGGGATTCAGGTCTGGACTCATTGCTGCCACTTTAGAAGTCTCCAGTGCTTTCTCTCAAACCATTTTCTAGTGCTTTTTGAAGTGTGTTTTGGGTCATTGTCCTGCTGGAAGACCCATGACCTCTGAGGGAGACCCAGCTTTCTCACACTGGGCCCTACATTATGCTGCAAAATTTGTTGGTAGTCTTCAGACTTCATAATGCCATGCACACGGTCAAGCAGTCCAGTGCCAGAGGCAGCAAAGCAACCCCAAAACATCAGGGAACCTCCGCCATGTTTGACTGTAGGGACCGAGTTCTTTTCTTTGAAGGCCTCTTTTTTTTCCCTGTAAACTCTATACTGATGCCTTTTCCCAAAAATCTACTTTAGTCTCATCTGACCAGAGAACATTCTTCCAAAACGTTTTTGGCTTTCTCAGGTAAGTTTTGGCAAACTCCAGCCTGGCTTTTTTATGTCTCTGGGTAAGAAGTGTGGTCTTCCTGGGTATCCTACTATACAGTCCCTTTTCATTCAGACGTCGTCGGATAGTACGGGTTGACACTGTTGTACCCTCAGACTGCAGGGCAGCTTGAACTTGTTTGGATGTTAGTTGAGGTTCTTTATCCACCATCCGCACAATCTTGCGTTGAAATCTCTCGTCAATTTTTCTTTTCCGTCCACATCTAGGGAGGTTAGCCACAGTGCCATGGGCTTTAAACTTCTTGATGACACTGCGCACGGTAGACTCAGGAACATTCAGGTCTTTGGAGATGGACTTGTAGCCTTGAGATTGCTCATGCTTCCTCACAATTTTGCTTCTCAAGTCCTCAGACAGTTCTTTGGTCTTCTTTCTTTTCTCCATGCTCAATGTGGTATACACAAGGACACAGGACAGAGGTTGAGTCAACTTTAATCCATTTCAACTGGCTGCAAGTGTGATTTAGTTATTGCCACCACCTGTTAGGTGCCTCAGGTAAGTAACAGGTGCTGTTAATTACACAAATTAGAGAAACATCACATGATTTTTCAAACAGTGCCAATACTTTTGTCCACGCCCTTTTTATGTTTGCTGTGGAATTATATCCAATTTGGCTTTTTAACAATTCTTTTTGTGCTTGCAATCATTTTCTGGAAGAAAATGAGCATTATCTGACAGAATTGCAGGGGTGCCAATACTTTTGGCCAACAGTGTAAGGTCTAATAAGATGTTTATAAAATAATTCTTAAGGAAAGTGATTGCTTCCATACTCAGTTCTAAATGGGGTTGTTTTCTGCTGAACATGTTGGTCTTTTTACTGTATCAGAACCTGGAGCCACCAGAGTATCCTGCATGGCCTAGATCTAGGCGGCAAAGATGTACTAGTCACATCAGGATCCTGGTGCCTAGTGGCTATCATATCATCTGATGCATCCAGCTACATCACAAAGATATATAACAAAGGAATGGCTGAATAGAATTGTCAATGTCTAATGGACTCATGGACTATTAATATTTTACTGTAAAACTGACATTTTTGTCATGTATAACAAAGCAAGACTCTTGGCAGAAGATATCATTTCCATAGTAGTACTGATCTTGGTCAGTAGGGGGTAAAAAGGTGAAACATACTTGTCACATGTAACTAATATGTCTTGCTTGTTGTCAGACTTCATATACACTGTCTCCAGATGGTCAAAATGGTATTTTACTAATGTCATAATGCTACATAAATAGAAAAAATATATATTATCAAAGTACTGATCATACCATGGTGACCTCTGAGTACAGGCATGCTATATACTACAACTACTCTTGTAACATAGTATTAGTAACACAAGGCAGTTGAAAAAAGATATATTTATCTAGATCAATGTATCGATCCAGAGGGAGGCAGAACAATTCCTATGAATCAGCAGAGAATGTTCATTGCCTTTCAGGGCAGATACACGATATTTAAAGACATCTTTCAAAATTCTTTGAAATGGTGCAAAGTAATTTTGGATAATTGAATCTACAAGGTGAAACATTCTGTGCTGAATGATTTTATACTATAGCTTTATAATGCTTTCTTACAAAACTCAATTCCTGTAAGGTGCTCAAGGCATACAATACATTAGCCAGAGATGTAGTTTATGACTAGTGACTCAAAGGGTAAAACTATCTGGGACAATTATTGTATATTCACAGAATTTGTTACAAAAATCAGACAGATGTGGATCCCACCTTTGGGACCTGCATCTATTTTAATTACACGGATCCCCCCAACGCTCTCTCCAGGCTACAGAGTAGCAGTTGTGGAGACTTGGTTCTCTACATTCGCTTCTATGGGAGTTCATGTCTCTTCTATGGGACAATAGCTGAAAAGGGAGGCTCGGCTTGGACATAACCAAATATTGGGTTTTCTCCTTTGTGAAGCTTTGCCAAGTCTTTGCTGCAGCTGTCTTCAGTTGTTTGCTTGTTTCTGGGTCTTTCTACCATGCATCTTGTCTTAAGCAAGTGAAACTCAATCAGGATGAGGCCTGGTATTTGACCTGGCCATTGCAGAATATTCCACTTCTTTGCCTTAATCTCATTCCGCCGGTGACATTTTTGATTTTCGTTTTTTGACTCCCTGTCTTCCAAACCCCATAACTTTTTTATTTGTACGTTCACACAGCCATACGAGGGCTTAATGACAAATTGTTCTTCATGTGTTCTTCATGATGGTGTCATTTATTATTCTGTACCATGTACTGGGAATCTGGAAAAAATCAAAATGGGGTGGAATTGGAAAAAAAAGTGAATTATCGTTTTTATGTGGTGTTCACTCTCAAACCAAAAGGATATGTCACCAATATTCAGTTTCAGTATGATTCCAGGTAGATGCATAGGGCATCTTATATTTTGTAGGGCCTGGTGTACTTTTTAGTTATTTTGGTGAACGTCTATTGCTTTGAACACATTAAAATTTTTACAGCAAAACAGTGAAACAGCAAAAAAAAAAAAAAAAAAAAAAAAAAACGGTGTTCACGTAATTGAAAAAATATTTTTATTTTACTATTTATTTTTTTATTAAGATTGTAGAGTGGGCATTTTCAGACACAGCGATTTCAACTTTTAGCTTTTTTAGTTTTCTTTTTTTATACTTCTCTTTATTGCTAATTTATTACCCCCTAGGGGGCTTGAACCTGCAATTGTTTGATTGCAAGTCCCTTGGACTGCAAACAGTATTGCAGTCTATGGCACTTTCAGTATGTTACTATTGCGGCTGGTCATAGATAAATAATAAATAGATGGAATTTTTTTATTCTGTCTGCAGTTGGGAATTAGTGGATCTAGTGCAAAGCTTGGGAGCAGAATTTTTTACATATTAGAAAAGTTTTCTGTTTCAGAAAAGTAATTGTTAAATGTCATCTTAGGGAATGGAAGATAAGACTAGGTTTACATCTGTGTCGAAATCTCCTTTTGGAGATTTTATCGCAGTGTTGGAAATCAATGGACAAAAATTTTTTACCAATGTTGTCGTCTGGTGGTTTCAGTTACAAAGAATAGGCCCCATTGCTGGTCCCCTGATGAACTAGAACAATGGACACCCTGATGATAATGTTTAAGAAGGTCTTTTTCCACCTTTTCTTTGTTCTTCAGCACAATGTTATAACAAGAATGTTCTCAAGGGTTGGAATTTTATATCTAATTTGCCAACTCTAAGAATAGAATAATTGTGGTTTGCTGAATACTCAAAGCATTTAGTACAATAGAACTGTATATGTAATGCAATAGCAAAGCAATAAAAACTGGTAGGTGCAGGTTCCACTGGGTGCCATATTAAGTAGGGAATGAATGGAGAGGAGCTTCAGAAACAGGCGGGGTCCACCATATTTATGGAAGTGTGTAGTGGATCCAGATGTGTTATTTCTGATAGTTCCAATAAGAGGGAAGCAAATGGTTAATCATTGACCGTACTCAAAGTTGTGCCCTGTATTGTATGCTGGGAGATGGAAAGAAAATCAATAATGGCGCATGGAGCTTAATATACGCTTCTGAACTTCTGCAAAAGTAGAACTTGTACAACAGTTACACTATTAAAAGGTTTTGCAGTTGTATAAGGCATAACATTTGCATAAGTTGCATGAGTTCTCTTTCTAAAATTTCCATGAAAGGTTTACCTCTATAAACCGAGAACCCTATAGAAACAGTCCTTCTTTCAGGTGAGATGACTACAGTGGTCTCCAGTCTAGGCAATCTGTGCCCTTGTAATAAGACACTGGCAGTTACTCATCAACATGGGGTTGAAGGCAATATGGCTGTCTTGTTGGGGCTGGCACCGCACTCCTGCTCAGCTCATGCAACAATCTGTCTGGCCTTTCATCTCCAAAAACTGCCACCCATACACCTTCTCCTACGTGTAACTCGAAGCTGCCCACCAGCACGAGGGACATGGACACTTCACTCCTTACCGTGGTAAATGGCAATAAAGAGTATGTAGTCCTTCAGGGGTATAACAAAATACAGATGTCTGAGTGACAGTAATAGTTGTAAAATCGTAGGCCGCAACAATGAACAGTCATTCCCACCCTGCGTACCCGGGCAATGCCTGATATCAGTCAGTTGCATCCGCAAGAGACATCTCCTGACATGCAACTCATAGATGTAACTATGCCCTACCTCTAAGGAGTCACAGTAACTGGTAGATAAGCTTTTGTTTGGATGTTTCTGAGGATGATGTTGGAACCTAATAGTGGAGGCCCTTGGTCTTTGCCCTTGTTGCTATAATTTAGCCTAATTTAGCTCACAGGGGACTGCCTAGAGTGAATGCAATTGCAGGAAAGATGGAACTGTGTTATAGAATATCACATAGTTGACACATTTCTTTATGTAGAAGTACAGTCTTTTGATTCAGGGATTTTGTTGGAGTGTTTCTTAATGCTCAATGCAATCACTGTATATATACTGTACTTGCATAAAAATGTAACGGTATGTGCTTTCAATTCCGTATTAAGAGGCAGTGCAAGATTACGCAGTTCAGGCTTTGACAAGAACATATCTTTGTGAATATGTAAGTAGCAATGAACATAAGATTCATGGTCTGTCTTGTAGCTTACTTTCTGCCTTAACGAGAAAATTCTCCTCATATTCTTTCAGTAATTGCTCTCAAATATGCAAATTTAATTAAAAGGAGAAATCTGCTTCTAAGTAAGTGCTTCAGTTTATGCAGTTTATGTCCAGATATCCTCTCACAGCCTGTGTTGTATACTCTTGTAATGCTGAATTCTGGGAAAATCTGCCACTGGATTTAGCATATACTGCAGTGAAATAGACATCACGTTGATTCATGTTCTTATAATCTCATCATTTAGTTGTCCCATCACATTCCTTCTTGTGAATTGCATAGTGGTTATGGTGAATGGTTATAGAAATTATGCATTGGGTTTTCTTGTATTCGCTTTCCAGGTAACTTATTAAGAATAAATTGAAAAATAAGGGGCAAAAAGGAGAATAAATATACATCAAAAAGGTGCTTTATTAGGTGCGATCAGTAGAAAAGAGTCATAATATATAGCAGGGGTCAGCAACCTTTGGCACTACAACTGCTTGGAAACTACAACTCCCAACATGCTCCATTCACTTCCATAGGAGTTCCAAAAACAGCAGAGCAAGTATGCATGCTGAGAGTTGTAGTTTTACAACAGCTGGAGAGCCGAAGGTTTCCTATCCCTGATATAGACCCTTATATGAAGTTGTTCTACAGCAGTCTGCTCTTAGATGTTCCCATCTGGTCAGTCAAAAAAGTAGAGGGGCGGAATCAGAAATACTTCAGTTCACCCTGGTAATGTAATGTTCTGCATAACAAAATTTCATAGATTATATAATTAATTTACTCTAATATTATGCGAAGGTTATTAGGAACTGACTGCTACAGAGCACAGACTTCAGAGAGTACACGTTACACCCGTACATGCAGCTGATCTGATATCTACAGAATAAACATACTATATCAAAGACTGCAAAAGTTGTATTGTACATGTGATCTGTTACCGTCCACATATCAAAATGATCTGGTGAAAGAGTAACAAGACCTTTTGGGTGAGGCTGGTTGTGTGAAATTATAATGGCCAAACATTTTATTAAAAGAAAACAAAAAGGTCCAAAAATAGCCTCGGGAAACCAGCCTGAGAGAGAACGAGAAGATAGGAGGAAGGAAGGCAGGGGTGGGGGAGAGGAAAGTTAGAGGCAAAAGAAACAAGATTTCAGGCAAAAAATGATCAGAGCAGAAAAGTGAAAGTGCTGGCATGGGATTGCAGTAAAGGACAGGCACAACAGAGGGCAAAGAGAAGGAACCTTTCTTCAGATGTATCTCGGCACCAAGAGAGAAGGTTAATGAAGGGTCAGCAGGCAGAGGAAATTGGCTGGGCTGGTATCTTAGAGGTACTGCCAAGAAGACAGCCTAGAACCTTCTGCAAACCCACAAGGAGGGGAGGCGCTCTTGAGTGCTCTGCTTGGGTTGGATTCTGGTTTCAGCTCATTATTGTTGCTTTTGAATTAGTCGAGGAAATTGACTCTTGATTAAGGAAGTGGATGGAAAGGACTGCA
Organism: Leptodactylus fuscus; assembly: GCF_031893055.1. Taxonomy (NCBI): domain Eukaryota; kingdom Metazoa; phylum Chordata; class Amphibia; order Anura; family Leptodactylidae; genus Leptodactylus; species Leptodactylus fuscus. Next base: position 144,907,980 of record NC_134269.1, read on the forward strand.
CAGGTTTAGACTGGGTCAGAATGGCAATGTGGAAATTGCAAGACGTTGCCTTCTACAGCCTTTTCTTAAATTTTACCCAAAATCAAATTGTCTTGGTACCTCTATGTCTTACTGCACCACCCTTCAGGAAAAAATTACTTGGATTTGCTTGTTAACTTTGCCATCTTCTGGAGGATCTTATAATAGAGATAATTTTAAGAGTCTTTGACTTTGGAATCTACCTAGAGTCCTCTTTTCTGGAATTGTTTAAAGCTACTTTTTCTGGATTTGGATATACCTGGGGATTGTATATCTGAGGGTTTGGCAATGTAATTATTATCACTGACGGATTACAGTCAATGAGGCTTCTCGCAATGCTGAGATATGTGTTTGGACTGTCATTGTGGATTGTGCTAAGCTTCATTCAGGTAAGCACAATTATTTTGGTATAATACAAGTATAGCAGAGTTGAGATTATTAGAGCTCTTGTGAATTGCAGTGTTGGAAATACTAGATGTGGAGACAACTCATAATTCAGTAGGATAACCTATAGTCCTGTGCAAAAACGCAGAACGCACACTGAGACATTGTGACAACTTGTGGCAAATAAACTAAACTTTTCCATGTCTTACACATTTACTACTACATCTGACAAACTCATCTCTGCCTTAGTCTTGTGTGTCTTATATGGATTATGCCAGTTCTGCACCTTGCAGGTCTTTTTATAACTATTTACAATTCTGAATGCTTTTATATCATCACTTATACATTTATATAGCTACACATATGTTTTGTGCACAGAATATATTAATGTTTTATTTTAAGATGTAAAATAAATATGTATTAAATAGCGATGAGCCCTTAGACTACTTCTGTAGATGGAGCCACTGGTTAATGGTAGAATCACCTATTGTATATACAGTACTTTTAGCTTTTACCTACCCACAGTTCCTATATTATTGATCTACTGCTGTTATTTCATTGCGTTCTTATAGGCTTTGTATTCTTTTTTAGGATGTGGAGCCAGTAAAATGCACCATCAACATCACAGAGAGCAAAGTTTTCTCGCAATCCGTCAACCTGAAGTGGAACAGTCCAGGCAGTCCGTGTAACTTTAGCATGACATTTAGATCAAACAATGTTTTGGAGAACACATGTAACCCCATCCAGAAGACGAATGACTCTTATGAATGTAACCAGAATGGACTTGAGGCAGGGACTCTGTATGATGTAAGCATTGTAGCGTTGCAGGATGGAGAAACCAAGAACCTTACCCTACAAACAGGTATGAGTGACATGTACATTACTACATTTCGGGCTGTGATTTTATTGGATTTTATGTAAACCTGATCTGCTATAGTATGTTTAAAACTTAAGTCACATTCAGAAAACTTTAAAAAGGAGTTGGAGACAGGAATATATGATTTAGAGATATGTAACGTCTTAAATCAATCTGTCTACTAAAGTAACTGATGCCTAAGAGCAAGAAGACTGAGAAGAAGACTTGAGACTGAGTAGAGCAATGAAAACTTTACTGAATATATAGTAAATGTTTAATACAAATGTCCAAGTCATGTTATGTACTACTGATCATTGTAAGATACCAACCTTTACTACTTCGAAGGAAACAAAGAATTACATATTGTATAAGAACCCACAAAACTGAACTTATTAAACAAAAACTAAGAAGGTGAGGTTTATTCTAGACAGAAGTCTTGAAGGTAAATAAACAGTACAATATTCATGTCTTATGAACATAAACTAGCTCACTAAAGTTGCCTGTCTGTGAGTTAGTTGTCTACCTATGTTTTAACCTGTCAAGTGCTGGGTCATTCTATATTGACATAGTTGTTATCTAAAACCAAGCAATAAGACCAGTACCTGCAGTAGCCATCCTGAATAAAAGGTGGACATCATTAAGGGACATCTGTCCAATATACAGTGATAACCATAGGAAGTAACTGGACACTTATCTCCCACCTAAACAGTAGGAAGACATTTTATTGTTGCACAAATATGAAGAGAAACAGATTCAACATTAGAATGTGATCAACATATCAGGGCAACATACAAATGGCTTCATCTTTATTTTACCACTAGTAATGGTGATACATGGAGAAAAACTTTAGTAAGTCACTATTAGTTATGAACCTATAATATACAGTGAAACGTCTTTGAGACGACCATCCAAAATTGTATGAAAAAGTCTTCTAAAGAGGAGGTCTTCTCAAAGAAGATGGCTAGTATGGAAAACTGGAAATCTGTCACTGACAATGTGGTCTGGATAAGGATATGGTCTTCTCAAAGAGATGGTCTGTTGGAGAGGCTGTACTTTACATTGGACAGATGCCACTTAATAATGTCCACTTTTTATACAGCATGGCTCTGTCTAGAATAACTGCGCTATTTGATACAGTAAAAGAGGCATATTTATTGATTACCTATACCAATGACTATGGACTGATGCCCTTAGGGGGCATTGAAACAAATATATTAGAAACAGATATAAAAGGGTGCAAATAGATGGCCATCTGCTTACATACTGTAGAGTTCATATTACAAAAAAACCCACTTTTTTCTATCATTTATGGCATACAGAAACGTGTAGTATAGCACACTTTTCTATCACACAAAAAATTTACAGAATATGGATCCATTTTTCTTACTGAATTAATGAAAATGGACAGCCATTTGTCTCCTTCTATTTTCATCCACTTTAGTGGCTAAGTGGACGTCTCACGCAACATAACAGTGGTCACTTATAATGCCATGCCAGTAATGCCATACCTATATCACCAAGTCAAGCCTGTTATTTGCTTCCATGACCGGCTGGCACATGCATACACTTCCTTCAATGTCAAATTGTGATCCCTTTCCTAAAAGATGTGATCCCACAATCTGTGTGTATGGCATTAGCCTTTCTACTTCCCTGCAGTATTCAGTAAGCCATTTGCTTTTTAGGTATGAATTATAGGACAATATATGACATGGACGGACTGCTATCATGTCTCAAATTACAACTATATAAAACATGAAATACATACCTTACCTAAGACGGTTTTTTATAGGGATGTCATCATGTATTTGCCATAATCATATCCATATACACTGGGACAGTACATGTGGCTATAGTATTAGGTGACTAATAACTTTAGTTGCTTTGGTTATTCATAGGTAAGATGTCATTTTACAAGGCTTCTGTGCTACTGTACATGAATCAGGGGATGTGAGTCACTCCTGTTGGTCCAGAGGTGCTGACCAGGATGCTGTTATCTATGCTCCAATGTTTTATTATTGGCCTGTAACAGGTCTCTGGTGACTTCCAAATACAGATTTGAGATATGTCTGTTGTCGGGTATTTCTTTTTAAGAACTACCATATGTACAGTATTTTTGTGTAAGCATGAAGAATGAGGGACATTGAATGATCATTGCATTGACTGTAGAGTTCATCGTTCCCTTCATAGATGCAATTTATTGTATAGTCAAAAAGTGCACAAGCATATTCCATATGCACAACCTTCATCTTTTTTAAAATCAGAGATGTTTAATGGGTTTTAGGTGGTAAAACAAAGTGATAGTATTTCTGGTCCACGTTTCATGACTACTCCTCATATAGTCATAAATCACTAGTTAGTGAGGGGATATGAGCTATTGGGGATCTCTCACTGACCTTTTTTTTTAACAGGAGAATGCAATCTGTTCCAAATGTAATGAAAAGGAGTTATGGGGAGACCTTAGGATATAAAAGGTTATGGTAATAAATTCACTTTAAAGAGGACCAATCATCATCTCCAACACCTCCAACTCTTTGCATACTCCATTCTGATTCTGGCGTAGTTGCGTTGTTTTTCACTAGCCCCTACCATTTGTTTCAGCATCCAATATGTTAATTAAGCTTCCTACTGTCAGGTGGGTGGTATTGGGTCAGAGCAAACAATTAGAGTCCTCCCACTTGGCAGTAGGGAGCCTAATTAGCATATTGGTGCTGAAACAAATGCAACTACACCAGAATCAGAATATAGTATGCAAAGAGTTGGAAGTGTTGGAGTTGGATGCTGAAGCTAGCAGAAGTGATTGGTTGTAAACTAAAATTCTAAAGGCAACAGAATCAGTTGAGCATCACTTGTTAAAAAAATTGCAAAGAGTTGGAGTTGGTGGAGGTGATCAAAGGTTCTCTTTAGCTTTTATATGTATATAACCATGCTTGCCAGTAATAGGATACATTACATTGGTATTACTTGTAACTTAATTTATTATATTCTCCACACATTCAGGCCAGTTTAGTTCATAGTTGTTTTATTTTTATGTGGCAAGGGACATGAGTGCATAGTATTAAATAGGACATAGACCCCAGGTGTTAACTGGCCAGTGGATGGACGGCTGGTTTGTCACTGGAGTGTCCAGTAATTGGAGGCAAGAATCAAACATGGACCTTATATCTATAATATGGCAACTTCTTGGCAACCACATTAATCAATTAATGTAGTTATACTTAAAGTAAAATCCTGATAAGAAACCCCTTAAAAGGTTATAAGCGGGCAATATTGTAGACATAGTTACAGTAAAGGAAACAAAATGGTGTTCAAGGGTGGACATTCACTTAAAGAATCAAGAAGAGGAAGTTATATCAGTATCTGCCATTATACTATTGTACTTGACCTCTTGAGTGACCATTGAGCAAGTACATTGGGTCCTGGGGTGGGTGTGATAGGGCGAGCTCTTCTGAGGTCAAAGATGTTAAGTCAATATGAAGAGCTAAATGTAATAAAATGTAACGTGAAAAAGTTTGTAGGGTACGATAAACTTAATACAACATAATCATTTATCTAGAAGATATTATTTGATAGAAGAGTCGTTTATATATAGAGATTGGTTGGTAGAATATTCTATAGGGATGTAAGATTTCTATATAGTGAGGCATATCTTGCATAATATTGCATTGATGGCAGGTTGCCAACTAAGAATTCTTGTAACAATGTAAATGGCTTAAGTGTTTGTTTCCAGACAGGACTCTCTCAGCCCAGGCACTTCCCAGCCTCATTGTTCCTTTGTTCTAACGGATGTTAAAGGGACTAAGTGTTTTGTTTTCTGGGCCAGATAGATTAGATAAAGTCTGAATTTTTAAACTTCACCTTCTAGGCACGCACACCATGTTCTACTTACTGTGTGCTTCAAGTCCAAAGACGCAATGTTCAAAGTACTAAGACTTTGGGACTTATGTTTTAGGAAATAGAACATTTCTCATCATGCAAGTTGTTCAGCGCTTTTTAGGAAAATAGTTCAAGTAAGGCATCTTGATGGAATAATACAGTAGTTCCTATTACGCACACCTGCCAACTGCGCAAAAACCAAGTCCCTATGTAGTCTATTAGTTAAAGGGGTTGTAAACGATTATTAGCGTGTAACTACTTTGTTTCATACAGACTTTATTTTTTCCAGATCCCCTTCCACCCTCTCATTTTGAAGTAAAAAGAAACACGGTCACATCAACAAGTTTGCAGGTTTCCTGGACACCATCTCTAGGATGGGTAGATCATTATGAACTGGAACTACGTAATAAGAAAGGAGAAAGTACGAAAAAGTTTAACATCCATGGAACTGCACCCCAGAAAGAAGCCATGTTTACAGCCCTGATTCCAGGCACTCAATATGACATCAGCATAACAGCCATGTCTGGTAATAAGAGCAGCTCTACAATCTCTGTCAATGGCTCCACAGGTAAAGCAGAAACTACTATACATGATTGTCTTTCAATACTATGTGACCATGTAATTGTAGCTCTAAACCCACAGTTTAATAATAGTCAACTCAACCTGTGGCCCATGCATCACTTATTGACATATTTCACATCATGTCTTTTATCCATTTATGCCTTTATATAGGCCTTGTTTGTTCAGTTATCATGCTTTAAGTGCTTTAAGATTTCTGATGCTAGGTTCACACTAGTGATGACTGTCTATTGCTCTGATCCATCAGAGGACCAGAACAAAAGACAGGTAGTCCACTACAATAGCGTTTACATATGGAGCCCAATAGACACCATTAACTATAAATATTGTCAAACTCTTAAAATCATGAAATCAACTACTGGACCTTAAGACAAGGTATTGTTAAAAGATTAGACCAATAATCCTCTCTGCAGCTAAAGACATACATGCAGTTTCTAATACGCTCTTACATGTAGCATTCAATAAAGTAATGATAGCAATAAGGCTTTATTGTGCAAATATAGAAAATCCGCATCATACATGTACAGGAGAAAAACATTTCTGCAAAAAAGCCTAATTGATTTTAATACTTTGTCAAATACTGGATTCTTGTTTAAACTTGGAGGGTTATATTGACAGCTTACGGTATTTGCTAATATAGATAGTATCAATTATATATATACTGTATATATATATATATATATATATATATATATATATACACCTTATACATACCCCATGCTCCCAAGTGTTTTCTGCATGTAACACTAGATATAAAACACACTGAGTGCCATATATATATATATATATATATATATATATATATAGTATAACATGTTGTATAACATGCATTACTGTTTTCTTTTCAGTCCCAATGCCTGTGAAGAATATCGATGCTCGTAGTAAATCAGACAGTATTCATGTATCATGGATGCCTGGTTCTGGTAATCTAGAATATTACAAGGTTCTCCTGTTACATCAGCAAAAGATAATTACGGAAATGAACCTGGATAAAGAAGCGACCACTCATATATTTAATGGGCTCCTACCCGGATATATCTATAATATCACAGTGATCACTGGCGCCGCAGGCTGGCAAAACTGGAATTCTCATATAGTGAGAACAGGTAAGGACATGAAACTGACATATACTGACACGGTCACCTAGCATAACTCTATTCATGCAATTTAAGTGTCTGGAAGAGTGTGTCACTTAGCAGAGAAAGTGGTAACACAAAGGGGAATCTTATCCTTAGCCTTATATGTTACTTATATCTCTGTAATATTTCAGCTTTCCGGTAGCTGTTATGTCTACAGTCATTCATTCAGTCCAGTCTTGGGACAATTGCGCATCTTGTTCAGTTCATCTAATCCTTGCGTTGTTCTTCATTGTTTCATTCATCTAACCCATCTGTTGCTCTCCATTTACAAGCTCCTGCGGAGGTGTCTGACTTATCTGTGCTAAATGAAGGAAGTTCTACAAAATTAAAGGTTCGCTGGAAATCACCTCGAGGCAAGCTGGATCTTTACAATATCACATTATCTGAGAAAGGATCTATGAAATACAGCAGAAGTCTGAATTCGGCCTCCACAGAAGTCACCTTCAATGATTTAACACCAGGGAGTCTGTACCAGGTTAATGTCACTTGTATTGCTGGGGAATTAAGAGCTGACAAGATGGCAACTGGCAGGACCGGTAAGTATTTAGCACGTCTGCTGTATTGCTAAGGGGCATGTGTGACAGAATTTGACATTTGCGTTTTAGCAGAAAATCTGAACTTTACTGACAGACCTTTATATATTGTTTCACTAAGTTATGTTGCATTTAATGTGAGAGGCAGGTCTGACATGGGGTGCCATAGCTAAAAGATGGAAATGCCACTCATTACCAACCCAAAGCTCTTCACTGATCTCTCAGCTTTTGTGTCTTGCTGCTACAAGATATTGTCCGCTTTGTTGAGGCATCTTGAGGTATATGCCAGACGGTGAAGACTCAGGAATAACACTGAATATTAAATTAGTTAAAAACCGAAAACAAATATTCTCCTGGGAAGTATCTTAGTGTTCTTGAGTCTTTTTGCTTATAGTATAAAAACATACATTTACTGTGCCCAATATTTGTGGGTAAGGCTAGGTTCACACCAACACTGGAACTCCCTCCATTCAGGGTTTCCATCCTTGAACCTGTTTAAAAAATGTGGAAGCTGCAAGCAGCGCTTTTCTCTCTGCATTTTTTCCCTTTTTGGACAGAAAACGAGCAAAAACCTGGCAGACTCCATTAAAGTCTATGGGGTCCGCGGGTTTCTACGGGCAACCATTTTTTAAGCGGACACCACGAACGGAAACTCAAACACATGTGAACCTAGCTTAACATTTACATCTCCTTCTTATTTAGAAGCCAGTCAGCTAATTGTGACTAAATAATCCCAGATGTATGGAGGTCACTGTGCAAGATTGTTGCCTATAATGATAAATCATACTACAAGCACTATGATGACACACTGTGATGACATATCTGACTACTTCTTGACTAAATTCTCTTGGCTTCAGCTAATATTAATATACCGTATATACTCGAGTATAAGCCGAATTTTTCTGCACAGTTATTGTGCTGAAAAAGCCCCCCTCGGCTTATACTCGAGTCAAGATTAAAAAAAAAAAAAAATTATATATATATATTTTTTTTTTATTTTTTTTTTTTTTTGGGGGGGGGTCTATGTCCAGCCGCAATAGTAATGTATAGAATCTCCCATAAGATAGTGGGGAAAAAAAAAGAAGCTTTAAAAAAATATAATAAAAAAATAAAGTAAATAAAAGTTCTAAATCCCTCTTTTCCCTAGAATACATATAAAAGTAGAAAATGACTGTGAAACACATACACATTAGGTATCCCTGTGTCTGAAAGTGCCCAGTCTACTGAATATAGGGGATCTGCAGTGCTCCTGTTCCGTGGGGAAGGGGTTAATAGGAGCACTGCAGATACGCTATATTCAGCCAGACTGAATTCCAAGTGGGGGATAAAAAAAAAAACTCAGTCCTCAAGCTCAGGGAAGGGGCAGACAGACAACCAAAACACCCCCTCCCCTTCCTCAGCACCCAGCAACTACTGCACCCAAAAACTACGGCCATTTTAATTTTTGAAATTTTCCAGTAGCTGCTGAATTTCCCCCCTAGGCTTATACTCGAGTCAATAAGTTTTCCCAGTTTTTTGTGGTAAAATTAGGGGCCTCGGCTTATATTCGGGTCGGCTTATACTCGAGTATATACGGTAGTTTCCTTTGTTGTATTGATGTGCAGCACAAGATCGCTGCAGCCAATCCCTGCCTAGCAAACATGGATGGCAAAAACCTGCCGAGGCCAGTGATTGGCTGTAGATGTCACGTAGATGTATGTGATGTCATCAGTGCAGTAAAAGAGAGCAAACCCAGTACTGGAGAGAAGGGGAGGCCATTTTTTTTGTTAATATACATGCTATTCCTGAATTCGATTGAGTGTGTGGCGGGGTATTATTGTGTATGTGGTGGTGTAACCAGATTGTGAATCCTTATGAACAAAGACCTATGACAATTCTGCAGAAACTGATGCCACTTTATAAGCAATAGGAATGAAATAGGATTAAAGGTGAATTCACTTTGTACTTTGTGCTTTCTAGTTCCAGAGAGAGTTACGGATCTGAAAACTGCTAACAATGGAGTGAAATCTCTCCGAGTAAGCTGGGCGCCACCTGCTGGTGACTGGGATCATTACCAGCTTGTACTCTACAACCAGTCTACTGTTTTGCTGAATATCACTATAGAAGATCACTATAAAGAGTTCACCATTCAAGATGTGGGGCTTATACCTGGCAGGCAATATGATGTGGCTGTGATAGTGGAGAGCGGCGGCTTGAGAAATGCTGCTTATTGTAAAGGCAGAACAGGTCAGCTCTTACATATAACAGTAGATCTTAGGAGCTTGAAATGAACGTGTTTGCATGTACTCATAGTAAATCCTTTTACCATAGCTCCACAAGCTGTCCAGCAGCTCCGGGTTAAACATACCAATGAATCTTCCTTCAGCATCACATGGGTGACGCCTCTCGCCGAATGGGACAGTTACGTGGTGTCACTTGCAGACAGGGATCTTATACTTATAAACAAATTTATCGCTAAAGAAGCCAAAGAATTCACATTTACTGACCTAGTGCCTGGAAGAAAGTATATAGCCAAAGTTACAAGTATCAGTGGTTATCTTAACAACTGGATTTCCGTTGAAGGAAGAACAGGTAAGATCATTACGTATTATGGTAAAATAATCCTAATATCACCAATGAAGAAGGAATACACTTCCAGTAGATTACATATGGAAAGCGATGTATGTAGCCTTGGCTCTCCAGCTGTTGCTAAACTACAACTCCCAGCATGCATACTTGCTCTTCTATTCTTGGAACTTTCATGAAAGTGAGTGGAGCATGTTGGGAGTTGTAGTTTCAAAGCAGGAGGAGAGCAGAAGGTTCCCTACCCCGGTACTAGTGGTTCATACTATTAATAATTAAATGACGCAAATGATGAACGTATTATTTCTTAATGTCCACATACAGTACCTCTTATATCAAGTTTCAACAAATCTACGTATAAATTATCAAAAAAAAAAAAAGGAAGGGTGGGAAGGAAACCTCAGGGGACTTGGCTCAAGAGTAGCAGGAAGGAAAGGGCTGATAACATTAATATGTGCGTCTACACTCCCTCATTATTGTGAGACCAGAGAGGACACATGGGCTATTTTATGCCTCACATTCTATATAGTAGTATGCTCTAAGCCAAATGCAGAAATGGAGCATGTTAGTAAGGATGGGTTCAATGTCAGTCTTTGGGACCACCAGATGAAATAGTTTTGTGGCCCTACCCTCCATCAACCCCTAAGAGGTAGACCAAGTACCCTTTAAATATATGCTTCTTCTCCTAGACAGATTTGGTGTTGTAGCTTGGGCCCACTGGAGGATCCTCAGGCACTCTAGTGGGCCAGTCCTACATTGGATTAAGGATAACCAGCACAATGCTACTTAGTCCAAATGTTGTTGTTGGTCTATAACTATCTGAAATAGTAAACTTTAGCCGTTCCCCTTGGTGAGAGCAATAGCTATTGAATGCAGAACATTCCAGATTGAATGGTGTCATGTACAGAATAGTGGGTAGGAGGCTATAGACAAACATTTCTATAACCTGGAGACAAATAGGGTCTTGGAAATGTGGTCATCAGTTTTATGAAGAAGCAGGGTCTAGTGATTGATGCTTTATAGATAATTTTAGTTCAATTTAATTGGGATAAGTACTGGAGGTGGCCCAGCATAGATGTCAGAGGACACGATATGGCAGACAAATGGAAAGGACTCTACACTTAGAAATACATTCTTCTGTCATTCTGGGAATAGCAGAAAACATGTAGGTAGGGTTGTTAAGAAATGAATAAATGGAGTGAATGTAATGAATCTCTTCCTTAGAGTACATGATAAAATCATGGCTTTGAGGTCTGATGTACGGGCTGAATCATATGGCCAATACATATGAAGCTGAAATTTGGGTTTACAAAAAAAAATCTAAACAATTGTTTTTCCTTGAAGTATAAGACATTAGCAGATCAGACAAATAATACTCAACAGCATTCTGCAATGGTGAAGATGTATGACAGGGATTAAAATATACATCTTGGTCAAGAGCCTTTCTGAATGTGTTGTGGTTTTTTGTTGAGATATGTTGTAAGGCTTGCTTACGTATATCTACAGATGTGACACAGATGTGTCTGGTAAGACACAGGGGCTTATCTAGGAAGAAAGGAGCTGGAACAGAGACATCACAAGTGGTAGTCAAATAATAGGCTACTGAGGTTTTCCATAAAGGACTGTTACATGAATTTACATCAATAGTGTGACCTTCCTTGTGAGTGTGAAATAGTCCAGACATCAAAGGAGGACAAGGATAGAAGACCAGAGGAGAAAAGAGAACATCAATATATAGATCACAGGATAACAAAGGACATGTCAAAAGCTAAAATGTACTCAGGCCAGGCAGGAAAACGTTCCAGAATTTGTTGTACAGGCCATGGGGCCTAATAGACATGTACAACACAGGGCGACCAGAAAAGCTCTCTTTATAGAAGACAAGGCCTATCTATGTAAAGGTGAAGAATTGTATTACCTTGCCCTATTATAAGAGGGCTCCAGCACACAAATTCAAATACAGATGTGATAGGATTTACTGTATACCTAGGCTCAGAAACACTCTAAATAATATCTATTTTAAAGATTTACTTTTGTCACCATTACAGTTGTTTTTTTTATTTTGTAATATATTTTATATCTTATGTCACTATTAGAGTTGTTTTATTATTCTGTAATATATTTTTTATCTTATGTCACCATTACAGTTCCCTCCCAGGTCACAAATTTTAATTTAGCAAATGAAGGAAAAACAAGCAGCCTATATGCAGAGTGGACAAAAGGTCGAGGAGATGTTGATTCCTTCCAAGTTCTCCTAATACATGAAAATATTGTGATAAAGAATGAGAGCGTACCTAGTTACACCAATAAATATCAGTTTCACTCCTTAAAGCCCGGAGGACTCTACTCAGTGGTGGTGACAACAATAAGCGGAGGCATTGCATCTAGGCAATCTCTAGCCGAAGGCAGGACAGGTAAGCTGAAGCCTGCACATACACACAGTACGCTGTATATCACTGGTATAACTAACTTAGAGGTTGCACTGGTCACATCTGAAAGTGGGCCCAGTATCCAGGAGGTCGCACAGGTCTCCCTTAATAGACTAGGGTTACATAGACTTGTAATAGCTGTCAGTTTGTGCAGTCATAAATCTTTGACCCCTGCCCTCTGGGGAGCTTCAGTGAGAAGATTTATGATACACAGCCTTACGCTGTCATAAGGGAGTATATGAACCCTTTAAAGAGTAAATTTCATCACCTCCACCTCCACCAACTCCAGCTATAAGCATCTGATAACAGGTACCAGTCAGTGCGGTTGGTATTGGTGGATGATTTATACTATAATGTCAGGTGGGCAGTGCCAGGCAGGAGCAGAAAGGGGGCATGATTCACAGCTAAAATCAGAAGTGTAAAGTGTCAGAGCTGAATGTAGAAAAAAAGGGCACTGAAATGGGACAGGAATGATGGGAAGCTTGTGTGCGCAGACATGTTGTGAACAAGTCTTCATGATGTTCTGGGCTCAAATAGAGAAGGCAAGGGAAATGTAAATGTTTCTAAAATGTATAGATACGCTGTTGTTCACATCTATTTTTTATAATTCAATAATTAAAGGGGTTGTGCCATCTGAGCATGTTATCCCTTACCCATATGTGGATAACTTGCAAATTGGTTGGTTGACTGCAGAAACCCCACTGATCGGCATAACAAGGGCGTTTCGTCCCCTATTCTGAATGGAGGGGTGGTCGATGATCCCATCTTGTATGATATTGGCATATCCACAGCATATTCCATAGATGCATGATAGATGTGGGTACTGCACCCTTCTTCAGACTGGAGAACCACAACCTATTTTCCATCTGGTAAGATGCAGACATAGAATGGAACATAGAGATGGCTTCTCATGTGCTTAATGTTTGTATTGTTTCTGTGGAATTCATGGAAACATTTAAGCATACAATGTGGGGAACGAGGGGCTCTGTTCTAAAGATAGATGTGGGTCCAACCTTTGAGAACAGTACTAGACGGTATCAGACATTTATGTCATATTCTCTAATGATTTCTACCTGTAAACTATAAGCACCCTGAAACCTGAAAGGACATTAGAGTGCACTAAGATGGTAGATCAAAGGGCACTGGATGGTGGAGAACAGACAAAGACAGAATACTGTAAAAAAAACATACCTAAGAAATTTTACAAATTGCCTGAAGATCTTTTGGGGTGGAGAGAGGATATGGAGTAAGGTTATGTACAGGAAATGAATGAATGTTTAATTACACTAGATCAGCAAATTTGTACGGCTGATACTTATGTGAACTTAATCAAGCAGCTTCCTTCCTTAAGTGATTATGTCCTGTACTTAAGGAACATGGCAAAATACTTTCGAACAATGGCCTGTACATCTGAATGCATTATAATCAGAAGAGAAGTGATAACGTGCAGCCTTCCCCATAAGCTTGGTTATATAATGTTCCATGCAGAGCCAGCAGAGGGCACAAGAGATTTGGTTTATATCAGTGCTACTCACCTACATCATGGCGCCCTTACCAAATGTCATTATATTTACCTTAGTTATATAACAGATGTAGTCGTAGCAGTCACTGATATTTACCTTCAGTTCAGTGATATATTCAGTTCATAAAACTCAAATAAGCAGTTTAAATATAAAAGACAAACCAAGTACGGTAAAATTAACACTTCTAATATCCATGAAGTATTGCTATGAGCAAATAGAATGAGCAAATACAGCAAATGGAGCAAAAATAAAAACAGAACACAAATGAGAGTAAAGGACTTCATGCCATTCAGATTAGTCTGCATCTCTGTGTGAGCCAAGATGACAAGTGTGTCGATAATAGTAATATATGTGTGTGTATATATATATATATATATATATATATATATATATATATATATATATATCTATTAGAACAAGCTATAATTAACTGTAACTCCTCGTGTGTCTGTGTTAGTAAATACTTATATTCCTCATGAAACATCAATTCTGGAGCATCTGTTATTACATCTCTTGTGCTGTTCCTCTGCTATTCCTCCTACAAATATAAGAATATTTGACACCTGGGTTAGTCCCTGTACAGTCAGCACTTATTGGACACTATCAGAGTGTGCAGGAACATACCGCCAACTGGTAAAAGCCTGTTGTAAATATATTCATTCATTTCTATTAGGTATAAAAATAGAATGGCACACAGAATTCTAAGAGTAAATGCTCCAGAATTCTCATATATGAAAAATATAGGTACGTACTAAAACAAAACGTTTCGAGAGCCAGGGGCATAACTTGAGGGGGTGCAGAGGATGAATTTCCACCGGAGCCCAGTAGCCTTAGGGTGCCCATAAGCCCTGGCTTATTGAGATTGCAACTTCCATCTGGCCCATAAACCAAGGAGACCCACAGAATACCCTAACCACACTAAGGTGGATTAAACTCCTTATCACCCGAAACCATCACTATCAAGAATTTGGTGTAGGGATGCGGTAGGAGGCCCCGGACTAAAGATTGCACCAGGATCTACAAGACTTTAGTTACGCCAACGTCGAGGTCTTCTTAAACACTAGAGCAGATTTAACAATGCAGGGACTAATACTCTAGATTTTAGACCATGCAAATTTAGACTTGACAGTCTTAAAATATGCCAGATTTATCAAAGTGTAGAGATGAGCGAACACTGTTCGGATCAGCCGATCCGAACAGCACGCACCCATAGAAATGAATGGAAGCACCAGTGACGCCGGCCGGCCACCAGGAAAGTCAGCGTCACAGGTGCTACCATTCATTTCTATGGGAGCGTGCTGTTCGGATCGGCTGATCCGAACAGTGTTCACTCATCTCTATCAAAGTGCATAATACTGTTTGATAAATCTGACTGATGTTTATAATGTCTAGCCTAATTTTACACCACTTATCATCTTACATTAAGACAAAATTGCAACATTTTGGCTCATTTTCTGGCTCATGGTGCCGAAACCTAGGTAATGACAAATTTCCAGTAAGCTACACACTTTTTGTATACGTTGGAAATATGTCTAAAATGTATTTTATTGGTATAATTGTGCATTAATTTTGCATAATAAATTTTCCCCTACATTACTACAGTGAATTTTAATTACAGTCTTTAGAAAGGCTTCACATTTGTCTTTCTAATATCTTTGTTCGTTCTTTTAGTTATTGTTAGTAGAAGTCTAAACTGTAAATGTGTTCTGCCGATTTTGATTTCAGTGCCATCCAGTGTAAGTGGGATTGCGGTCAGTAACAACGGTCAGAGTGACTACCTGCGAATATCTTGGCTGCAAGCTACGGGAGATGTAGATACATATGTTGTTACCTTATCCCATAATGGTAATATCCTTCCACCACTTACACTTTCCAAATCTATCCACGAGTGTTCCTTCAGTGGCTTAACACCTGGAAGACTGTACAATGTGACTGTAACAACACGAAGTGGAAAATTTGAGAACTATTCCTTCAGCCAGGAGTGGACAGGTACAATCTATCTATCTATCTATCTATCTATCTATCTATCTATCTATCTATCTATCTAGTAGAAAAAAAATGCAGAAGCAGCACAGTATACAAACAGGGTGCAAAGCCAAACTAGAAGATGGCTAATCTTCAATTTTACATAAGAAGTGGAAAAATGGCAGCACTCCAACATTTAGAAAAAGTGTGGGTTTATTCCAAGCAGCGACGATTCGGTTCTTATCCGAACCTTTTTCAAGCAAAGAAGTGAGGAAAACCTCACTCTTTATGGTTTAGATTAAACTACATATGTTTTTGATTGATTGATTGATTTTTATTATTATTATTTTTATTTGTTTTTTTTTTGTTTTTTTGTGGATATAGTAACACCTGACTATGTAGATGCGCTGTGTCTGCTGTTTGTTTATCAACATGCAGGTTTACACATGCGCACTGGGTAGTCTGGGTGGATGCCAGCATTTGGTATGCCGCACATGACTTTAGTTTACTCTGTGTGTGCAAGGATATACTATGATTGATATATTCAGCCTGGGAAGGCATGTTTTTTCTGATTTTGCGCAGTAGTCACTTGACAGTAAGTGGATGTTCCTCCTCCTCATATTTATAAATATTTTTATATGGTGTGATTTTTT
This sequence comes from Leptodactylus fuscus, assembly GCF_031893055.1. Taxonomy (NCBI): domain Eukaryota; kingdom Metazoa; phylum Chordata; class Amphibia; order Anura; family Leptodactylidae; genus Leptodactylus; species Leptodactylus fuscus. Next base: position 144,924,494 of record NC_134269.1, read on the forward strand.
ATATATATGTGTTACTTATATTGATCTGAAAAATGTTACTAGATCATCTTATATTTATAGCACTTTGTTACACTGTATCTTTCACTCCACCTAAGTGTGTTTTGATGTTGTGATACATTGTTTCCACATGCTGAGTAAATAATTGTAATTATGCACCATATGATGTGGTTGTTATTTAAACTGGTGGTTTTCCTCAGTTCTTTGCTTGAAAAAGGTTCAGATAAGAACTGAAACGTCGCTGCTTGGAATAAACCCACACTTTTTCTAAATGTTGGAGCGCTGCCATTTTTTCCTCTATCTATCTATCTATCTATCTATCTATCTATCTATCTATCTATCTTATATCTCCCTTCTATCCCATATGTATATCTAATATCTGCTGCATATAAAAATAATGTAAGAACTTGTATAATACTTTGATATAGGGATTTGCATTATTCTTCAGCACAATACAGAAATACTGTATATCTACTTCCTACAATTTCACAATGTAGACAAACACACATAAGGTCACTGAGCTCATGTCATGACTGCAGCTTTTGCATTATTGGTAGTTTGTGTATGTCAACCATTTTCCCCTTTACTTTCCAGTTCCCTCTGCTGTTCAAGGACTAACAGTGAGCAATGCAGGAAGAAGCGACTACCTTAAAGTGTCCTGGCTACATGCCGTTGGAGACTTTGACCAGTATAAAGTGACCATTAAAAACAACAATAACTTCATAAATACAACAGTAGTCAACAAGCTGCAAAATGAATGTGTATTCTCTAACCTAGTGCCAGGCCGACTGTACAGCATAACTGTGAGCACTGAAAGTGGAAAATATGAGACTACCACCATTGCCAATGGCAGAACCTGTAAGTACCCTAAGAATTGTGTTTTATTCTCCTACTATATAAAAACACACAAAATAACCTCAATGTATTTGTGTTTTATTAGTCCCTGAGGCTGTTAAGAAGCTGACCCTTGCACGAAGAGGAAGTGAGGAGCTCCATGTTACATGGTCTAGAGCAGATGGAGATGTTGATCGCTATGATATTCAGCTACTATACAATGACATGAGTGTTCTTCCATTGATCACATTGAGTAACACGGCTTCTGAATACCACTTCACCTCTCTCACTCCTGGGCGCCTTTATAAGATAGTCGTGTTGACATTTAGCGGTGATGCTCAGAGATCAACATTTGTAGAGGGGTTAACAGGTATGAAACTATTATACACATATTAAGATCAATTATGTGGTAAAATGTATATGGTAAATGATATAGAAAAAATGGGGCTAGAAGATAAATATCGTATTCCATAAGAAAGCCCCCTAGTCAATATCGCTATGGAAAACTGCTGGCATACAAGTGTATCAGATGAAACAATGTTGCATAGGAAATGTATTACAGGCACTCAAGTAAGTGAGTGAAAACTTAATGCTTGGTGGAATTGAGTCTGCCAAAGCACCAGCAGCTCTTTCCTCTGGCTACCAGAGTGAGGAACTTCTCACTAAGACATCCATATACCTCAATACTATTATCTCTAGTTCTTAATATTTCTGGAGAGATCCAGAATCCACATTCAGGAGCAATGTGGATAACGCCATAAGAGCCCAGACAAACAATGTCCCAGCTAATGAAACAGAATGTCAGTCATGTACATAGACTTAGATGTTAATTTGATGCCCTGTCTTTACCTTATTTAGTGCCCAGTGCTGCTAAGAACATTTACGTTTCACCGAATGGAATGACTAACAGTCTCACTGTGAAGTGGACATCTGGTGGAGGAGACGTAGATTCATATATGGTGGCAATCTTTCAGCAAACCTCTCAGATAGAATCTCAGACTATATCCAAGAACATCTATGAACATTATGAATATACCTTCAACAACCTGGTTCCGGGAGAGCAGTACAAAGTTGTAGTACAGACGAACAGTGGAAGCTTAAGCAAAAACATGACATCCTTTGGACGAACAAGTACTGTATACCTTCTAAAGATTCTTAATGCTACTATATATGGTATGTAGTATAAACTAATATGGTTGATTGTTTTCCAGTGCCTTCGATGGTTCCAAAGTTGTGGGCAGATAATGAATACAACAGTCATCTACTGGTGGTCAACTGGCAAAGTGCACCGGGCATTGCAGACAGATACGACCTTCTTCTTACTACTAACCAAGGAGTTCTAATAACCAATAAGTCTGTGTCAGCAGCAACAAAATCACACAAATTTGAAGACTTAGTCCCAGGCAAAAAATACAAGATCCAAGTTTTTACAGTCAGCAGTGGTCTATTCAGCAAAGCTGGACAGACTGAAGGACAGACAGGTAACAATGATGGCAACAGAGCAAACTCCAGTTTGGGAATAAAATAATAGTGATTGGACTAAAATTAGAAAATATATGCAATTTTCGGTTTAGATTTGAATAAATTAATATTTTGGGGATTTGTGACTAGACTAAGATAAGGAATTATTTGGGGCAATAAGAAATAAACAGGGGTTTATGGGCTTGTCTTCTTTTGAATGCTTGGGCTCAATGCTGTGTCAGATGCTCTACTATAGACCCTCAACTACTCTAACTCTATTGGGGCTTTATGCATAGCTTAAAATAAGACTAGATTTGGAAGACTAAATAAGGAAAAATCATTGAATGTCATGATAAGACTAAAGTAACTTACTAATATGTATATTCTATTTAGCATCTTTGTTTCTATGTTTTAGTCCCAGCAGCAGTGACAGGTCTAAAAATCACAGGGAACAGCACAGACAGCCTGTCATTGACATGGACAAGTGCGGAGGGAGAGTTGGATTCCTACGATATCTTCCTATACAATCCAGACCACACTCTACATGATCGGAAGCCTGGTGTACCAAGTCTCACCCAGAGCTCCTTCCAGGGGTTGCTGCCAGGTCGCCTTTATAAAATAGTTATCGTAACTCACAGCGCATCGCTGACAAATGAGTCCTCGATCCATGGGAGAACAGGTAATAATGAAATATATCATACTGCTGATGCAACACATTATATTGTGCCTTGTATTATAGTAATTATAGGAAACCTATTGCAGGAAATACATCATATATAACATCAGTATTTCACATCTCATGTAATAGATTAAAGTCTGAGTCCATTGACTCAAAACTCATTTTTATGGTTGAATACATTTAGCGCTCACAGCATAAACCAAGTAATCTATGTAAATTGCAATAAACTAGATGATGCAATGAAAATGGAAAAGCTGTGTGTTTTCTAGCAACAAGTCAATGGGAGTAAAGTAATGTTGTATTATGAGAATTCAACTTTATGAACCTTTTAGTTTCATGCTGGTATCTAAATTGTGTATCTTTCTATTATCTTCTATTACAAGCAGGTTATATGTTGCTAATAATAGTGAAGTCTATCAAACACTACTTCAGGGGGTCTTGAAAAACACAAAATCCAATTTATCCTGTCCCTTCCTTCCTGGAATGAGAGTAGAACCAATTTTGTTGGATCTGACTTATTATTGCCGTTTTTGCAAACAGTTCCAGCCCCGGTTACCAATCTTCAAGCAACCAACAGAAATACTTCAGACAGTTTGTGGTTCACGTGGACCCCAGCGCTGGGCGATGTGGATGTGTATGAACTGACACTCTATAACCCTAATGGGACGCAGAAAGAACGGCTACAGGCCAAAGTCCTAAAAGAACATCATTTCCAAAAGTTGGTTCCTGGACACCTGTACAAGCTGGTGATAGTGACACACAGCGGTGACCTGATCAATAAAGTGACTACAGAGGCCAGAACAGGTATTATTTCATGTTGCTTTTCCTTTGATTAGGCCAGGGTATATAAAAACTTTGGTCTCACTTAAGGTCACCATTTATATTAGATGGACCTTAGCTAAATCCACCTATTTCAGCAGGAACAGCTGACCATCTAATGTATATTATGGTGTCCTGGCTCTCATCCAACAGCAGATGTCAAAGTAAATAGCATTTGGACTGTAGTCTTACAAACATCCCTGCACAACCCAAACTCAAATTCAGTTGTATTACAGAAAAGTGAGTCCTGTGACCAACCTGTGGCCATGATGGCATTGCAGGATCGTAGTCTAGTATTAGACTTAAAATGAAGTCAACTTTCTTTTAAAGATTTTCTTCTAACAATATACCTGTTACCCTTTCAAGCTCCACAGCCACCAAATTCATTGTCATTTGCTGATGTGAAGAATACCTCCATGTCCATAACTTGGCTGGGCCCCCCAGAATGGACAGGCTATGATGACTTTGAACTGCAGTGGACACCTACAGACCCACTAGTGGTATTTAATCCTTACAGCGTTGGCAAGTCGAATGGACGAATTATCACTGGCCTCCGACCTGGGCGTCTCTATAAGTTTAGTGTAAGGAGTGTCAGTGGCAATGTAAAGAAGACTCTGAGCTTGCCTATTACAGGAACAGTGAGAACAAGTAAGATTTTTATTATTATTATTATTATTATTATTATTATAATATTTCCTTAGACTGTTTTTGTCAACTGGGTTTTGTGTATTAGCTTAGCTAAATCAGATACAATAATGTGCAAGATATTTACACTATAAGAGAAACCTCCATCAAGACTCTCCTTTCTTTACAGAACCTGATAAGATACAACATCTTCATTGCCGACCTCAGAATTCGACTGCCATCTCGTGTTCATGGACATCTCCAGACTCTGATTTTGATGGGTATACCATTGAATATAAAAAGAATGGATCTGATGTTGTGGAGTACTCCAAAAGAATTGAGAAAAACAGATCAGCACTTACAATCATGCACCTAGAACCACATAAGAGATATGTTTTATCTATCAAGGTGCATTCTGCAGACATGATAAGCCAGGTGGTAGAAGAGAGCACCATCACCATGATAGATCGTAAGTATAGAACAAAAATAGAAATTGACGTAAGGGATTTCACAACAACTTATATCAGACCCAAGTCATTGTGAGCCAGGTTAAACCTGAATATTCCAAACATTGTTTGTTTTCGTAATGAAACTGAATAAATGGAAATTTTTCCTGAACAAACTAAAATGTTGCCCACCACATGTAGAAGACATGTGTGTCCAATGAACGTTTACCTTTGTTTTACTTTAAAGATATGTGGTATCATAGGTCTTGCATCTGACCAAAGACTTCCAGAATGTTGCACACCATATCAGTACATGGTGGTGTGCATATGTTATATGGATACATATTATTCAGTATTTTATTAATTATGAAATAAAACATTGTGTTTTCCAGGTCCTCCTCAACCACCTCTTCATGTCAGAGTGAATAGAAAAGATACTTTCATTAGCAAGTCATCAATCCACTTCAGTTTTAATTGCAGCTGGTTCAGTGACACCAATGGAGCTGTCAAATTCTTCACTGTGATTGTGTCAGAAGCAGATGGTAAGCCCATATTAAATCCAAATGTTTTGTTTTACTCTTCAAGCTTTACAAAACTGTTCATGGGAAACTTAGATCTATCACTTCAAGATAATAATAAGAATGTTCAATTCAGCAAATCTTGATGAAAATCCCTGATCAAGGACAGCTGGACGTACTATGGTTATGTATTAAGTGCCTGCTGTCTCAAATCCATTGTTAATAAAATTTCACAGTACTGGCAAGATGTGGTTATAAGCTTGAAGCTTTTTCTTACACTAACTTGTTTTATATGTATGTAGAAGGCGTCTTCTGACAGTACAAAGATGGTAGATTTCTGTAGTACTCCAGTGATTAACCTGCCATTATGGGGGCCACAGATGCCCTTGGCACTTACCTCTAAACCATGTTACAATAGACAACAATAATGATTCTGATCCACGGTAGTTTGCATAGTTCTCTAGTCTGATATTTTCTCTACTGCTTCAGAAATAAAAGATAATGCTGCTAAAGGTAAATGCTACTAAAATGTACAGATTGGATGCGGCTGATGGTAATGAGAAGTTTTTGGACCAGGACCCGTCATCCTGTTTTCCCTACTACAGGATCAATTGATATTGGAGCTATTTCAGTAAACTGGGATTATGTGTTAAGAGCATGGTTATGTAGTAAAATACAGTATACACTACATAATGATACACTTTCCACAATCATTACAGTTATATTGGCTAGTAGAAAAATATAGTGCTTGAATGTTTTATTTGCCTTGATTCACAAATGTTCCACCTGTTTTAGGTAATGACAATCTGAAGCCCGAGCCAACGCACCCCCTGCCAACATATACTGATTATAGACGGAACAACTCCATTAAAATCTACCAGACGGACTACTTTCCAAGCAGATGTGCGGAAGGTCCTGACTACAATATACAAAGCTTCAAAATTAAGCTGGGTGGTGAAATGGAAAATCTGGGAGGAAAATGTGATCTAAATCAAAATAGATTCTGCGATGGTCCATTGAAACCAAGGACATCATACAGGTTAGACATGGGGGGGTTTGTAATGAGGGGAATTGTTAGACTGAAGCCCCACGTTACGATAACACAGTGTTTTACAGTACCTGCAAAGTAGATGGGATTCTGGATAATCCCATCCACAATTCCACAGAAATATAAGGTTGAAACTTCTGTCCTAAGATGTTATTCTACTTTCTATACCACTCGCTATGAGATTGCAACAATTTTTAGACTTTATAAAAAATTTTAGCGTTGGTAACTCTTATATATGTAATTGTGCCCACTTTCCCAAATAGAGTGATAATAAATGAAAACTTGCAAAATTTTTGCACAAAGCAGTTTTGTGACTTTTTGGCAGAATTCAGGAATGTTGAATATTATTAGGATATATTCACATTCACAAATTTGTATATTTACCAAATTTCGATAAATAGAATAGACTTTTTAGATACAGAAATTTCTGCAACAAAACTTCCATGTGTGAATATAAGCTGAAGACAAATAAAACCTTATTAGCTTTTGCTTTTTCTTATAGAAAGAAGCAGTAATAGTTGTCTAAAGTTTAGCGACTTTATAGGGTGCTAAGAACATATAATTTATTTGGCAGAGAAGTTGGCAGATTTACTTGCAGACAAGTGGGAGTTGCTGAAGTTGTTTTGCATGTGCTTGGGAACTTCAGATGTATACCATTCTTCCTGATCTCCTCTGTCGATCCTCAAGCATATGTCACTGTTTTTCCAGAATGTCTGACAATATACCATGCAGACCTCACTGTTCTACACTGTAGTTTTGAGAATGTGCCTGAAAAACATTTAACTTTTCATGCTTTATAATGCATAAAGATGAAATTCTAAAATATAGTATATTCTATTGATTAGGCAACACAGGATCCATCTACCTTTGAACAACAGGTGATCACAGCTCATATCCTCTCCTCCACTCGTATCTCAGAGCATCACTCCTACACATAGAACTCAATTCTTTCCTGTGACTTATGTGACTGATTTGCATACCTAGGGCCTTTTCATGCTGCATATGTCATGCACTTTTGTCATATGTGCTAGGAAAGCTCCTGTAGTGCACATTAAAGAAGACCGTCACCACCTCCACCAATTCAAGTTCTAACTGGTGCCTCTCCACTAATTCCAGCATAGTTGGAATTTTCTCTCTAGCCCTTCCTCCCATTTCCAAGCAACAAGTGCAGTTAGTTTTGGTTTCTGATGTGCTATGTCAGCTCTGTAATGTCAGAAGGGCAGTGTCGGTGATATAGAGCTACAATCAGAGGCAGCCTGTGTCAGAGCTCAGAATCGCCCCCTTGTCTGCTCCTGCCTGACACCGCCCTCCTGACAGTACAGAGATTAGTTTATCAGATACCAAAACTAACAGCATTGATTGCTCTGGGGTGGTGGAGGCTAGAGAAAAAATTCCAGTTGTGCCAGAATCAGTGGAGCAGTTTATCAACACCAAACAGAGAAAAGGGGGCAATGGTAGATTTGTTACAAAAAGTTCACTTTCATTATGCAAAAATAAGGGTATTAAAGTTACTTTGTCCAAGCTTTAGGTCATACATTTTAACATTACTTGGTCCTTTTATCCTTGTCATAGGATTAGCATTAGAGCGTTTACACAGTTGTTTTCTGAAGATGTAAAAGAATTCTCAGAGCCGTTGTTTGCTGACACCTTTTTCTCCTTACCAATCGCAACCGAAGCAGGTAAGGGAATGTCTATGTTGTATGCAGTAATCTTTACAGTGTGTGCTTATTGTTTTAAGTATTAAGATCACAGTAAATACATATCAGGCAATATAAGATTTTTATATAATGTTATCGTTTATACAATTGTAAGGCAGTAGCAATAGGAACACTGCTCAGGACAAGGTAGATTATTACTTTCTTCCTTCCTCCTCCTTACCTTCAATGAGACTCTATGTGTATAGACTTCTTTATACTTAACTCCCACTGACTCATTCTGTGCAGTGTAGGATATTACCTTGAAAGCCAACAGTATCAAATCTCACTCACAGTGTGGCACAGTGTATCTTTTCTAGAATGCTTCTTCTCCCCTTCCCCTCTCCATAGACTTCTATGCATAAAGTGTCCTGCTTTATAAATGGAGAAGGAAACATATTACAATATATTACAACTTTCTTACATTCACCTATACTAATTATTTACAAAAAGTTTTTTTTGTTAATTGGAGTATTCTTTAGTGAATTAGGTTGTACTATAATGTCTCAATTGGAATCATTTACTATCCAGTATCTAGATATTATTGTTACATACTTGTTATGGTAATCCCTGGTGATTACTTCATAGAACATTTCTTAATGTTTCGAGTATCAGTAGTGACATATGTCCAGTAGCTCAGTCACATGGCCTTATACACAGAAGGCAGATTCCTATGTACTGTAATACTAGTATGTCCTGAGAGACGGGGGGCCACATGCAGCCTTGCAGCACTGGAGTCCTGGTGTTCAAATCCCACCAAGGATTTCCATCTCATACTCCAAAAAAGACATACTGATAGAGAAAAAAAATGTACATTGTGAGCTCTATGTGGGGCTCACAATCTACAAAAAAAAAAAAAAAAAAGTTCTGAGAGACAATTAATAGAACACGGGGCAGATGGGGCACTAAAACTATTATGTAACAGCAAGATCTAGATACAGGAGCATTTTGTTAATGAGTTAAATGGAGATTTGCTATTTTAATATAGGACAACCACTTTAAAGAACACCTTTCATGTCTTCAACAATGTGCGGCACTGTTGGCCCTGGTATGTGCTTCAGTACTGGAGGTATAGATGCTGTTAATTTTTGCCCTGATATCTCCCCACTGTCAGAAGGGTGTAACCGCTGGGCTGTGAAGAATAATTCCCTCCCCCCTCAACTGTACTCTAACATAGCCTTGTATTATCAGTTGTACATCACAGCTCAGCGTCATCGCTAGGCTGTAAAGCCCACCCTTCTGACAATGAGTAGATATCGGTGCTGAAATTAACAGCTTTCTAGCGGTATACTGTATAATACAACTAAAGATGAGCGAGTAGTATTTGATCGAGTAGGTATTCAATCGAATACTACGGTATTCGAAATACTCGTACTCGATCGAGTACCACTCGCTATTCGAATGGAAAAGTTAGATGCAGAACCAGCATTGATTGGCCGAATGCTATACAGTCGGCCAATCAACGCTGGTTCTTCTCCTACCTTTAGAAGTCTTCTCCTTGCAGCATCCCCGCGGCGTCTTCCGGCTCTGAATTCACTCTGCCAGGCATCGGGCCTGGGCAGCGCCGACTGCGCATGCCCGCTTTTAGGGCGGGCATGCGCAGTTGGCTCTACCCAGGCCCGATTCCTGGCAGAGTGAATGAACAGCCAGAAGACACTGCGGGGACGCTGCAAGGAGAAGACTGCACGGAGGATCCAGCCCGACCCTCACTCGTGGACTTGGTAAGTATAATTTGATTGAATGTTGCCTACCCCTGAAACGAGCATTTTCCCCCCATAGACTATAATGGGGTTCGATATTCGATTCGAGTAGTCGAATATTGAGGGGCTACTCGAAACAAATATCGAATCTCAAACATTTTACTGTTCGCTCATCTCTAAATACAACACATTGTTGATGATATGAAAGGTCCTCTTTAAGGTAGATAGATGTATAGCATTTGATATGTTTAATCTATCTTAAATCTATCTTAAATAAAATGAAAGCTGTTCATTGGAGTCACTGTAAAGGTGATATAGTAGTATGTATAGTATATAATACCATGTAGTACCAATAACATTATAGTCTGAATATTTCCTCTTACAAAATGACCCAATAATAAAATGTGACAGGCTGTTATTTCACATTCCCTTCTGATACCCTGCAGCTCCAAGCTAAAGAGAAAATTCTTATTTTGACATTTATGGTATATCCATTTATGACCTAGACCAGAGAAAGCTCCAGAATCCCCCACAAAGAAGAGCAGTTATGGAATTAAAATATACACAAATATGATATTTGCAGCAAATCCTTTTTTTGCGTGCAGTTCCTTTAGACCATCCATTTTATTGATGTTGTAAAGGAGATAATACATGCTACTAGACTATACAGCAACAGTGTATTCTAAGAATTGATTTGTAAGCAACTTGGCAAGTTATAATGTATATACTATGCTTTTTTCTGCAGCGCTTTTTACAGTGTTTCATCATGTGGGGCCTTAGCCTAAAGTGGTATTTCAGGGGTTTCCAATCCTTAGAAGAGTTTATTAACAACCCAGCCTGCAGTGTTTGGGAAATGCTGTGACCTCTTCACAGAATATCAAGCAAAGCACTGTACATTGTGCAAGGACTGTGCTTAGTATTCTAGCTCAGTCCCTTTCACATGAATGGGACTGAGCAGCTACTATACCAGGAGACTGATAAATGTGATATTCTTAGCACAGGGAAGAAGCTACATCACTTGTGAGCTACACTGCCTCTTCAAACAGTTGACCTATGAGGGTCCTGGGTGTTGGACCCCCACCAATCACATATTGATGACCTATACTAAGCATAAGGTCATCCATTTGTAAGTCCTGTAAAAACCCCTTTAGTTTTTTTTTTTAAGTTTGTACAACATGGAATAAAAGACAAACTGACAATAGTAATGAAGCTTTTAGATAATTTTAGATCAGTTTATTGTTCGACACATAAGGGAAGCGAAGAAGAACAAAGAACAATTCAACAAAAACATTGCTGCAAAGCCAACGCTGTCACCAAGTCCATGGATAGGTGGCCCAAAGTAAGGCCAGGGCCAAGGAATTCAAAAATGGCATGAGTTGTATAGACGGCAAATGGATAGAGTATATAGGACAATATTCTAACCAAACAATATAAAGGTAGTATACAGTAAATATTACAAAAGCGAGGATAATAGACAGGCCTAAACTTTAGTAGAGGTCCAGGGTACTCCCTGCAGTGCTCCTCACCTAAACAATGAATGAGTTAAGAGCTGTGCGAAATGATGGTGCAGTGTACAGGATCAATGGTGAATTACAACATGGGCCCCAGACTCTTTGGAATATCTGAGGGCAGCCTCTTCCCTTGTACACCAGTTGGTTATTTGGCAGAATAGAATTAACTGGTTTTCTCCAAAAGGACATTGAGGGCGAGCGGGGAGCCATTCATCATAATGCAATGGTTTTTAAAGCCAAGAAAACTGATTGGTGTAGAAAAATTCTAGTATTTTTTCATATGTTATGTCCCTGTCTGTACTGACTGCAGTGCACTGGCTGGTAAGACTGAGTTTTGTTGCTGTAGAGCCTGTCCAGGCACATTCATTTTAGTCTGATTAAAAAAACTGAGGAATTGGGATACATTTGCATATATATATATATATATATATATATATTATAATATGTAGGAAAATAGAAGATTGTGTTGAATAATTGTTGTTCTTACTTGGCAGAACCTTTAGTAGGAGTGATCGAAGGTGTCAGTGCTGGCTTATTCCTCATTGTCGTCCTTATTGGAGTCACCGCTTTACTTATTTGCCGTCAGAAATGCAGGAGAGTGTAAGTATTTATTTATCGCAGCATCAAAATCTGAGTCTAGAACAGTTATAAGAGTCTAGCATTGTTTATTTTGCAGAATAAGGAAAGTTGCAGAATGGTAAAGCTCACAAATGTACATCGTTATCATAACAGCAAAATTTACATGTTCGACTATATATATGTATTTTAGAAAAATTAATATTACTTGCTGATCCAGTATGATGAATATAGTGATCTAGTCACATCCGGAGCGGGTGTTTTCACTTCACACTACATGTTAAGAATGGTACAATGTATCCTTTGTTTCCAGTGTTAGGAGTATAATGTATTCTTTGTATTCCAGCTATGATCAGGGACAGATAAGAGCGCAATCACATAGAGAAATGACCTCATCTGTACATGTAAACATGGCTCATAAAGGGTAAGAAGAACCAAACATGAGTCTTTTTTCCTTACTATTTAGTATTACAAATATTTACTCATATTTTCTTTTCTTTATAGAAACAAACGATCTTCCAGGTAAGCAAATATTCTCAAGAACTTCTTATTCAATATACTTTATTATTGGTACCTTATGTCTGATTTTACTTATTTGCTAACTTTTTAGTCCAATCAAAGCCAACCAATTTGAGGTTCATTTCAGCAAACTTCAAGCAGACTCAAACTACTTACTATCCCAAGAATATGAGGTGAGAATCCAGACAATGTGCACGTGTTGTTATTGGTTTTAACTACTATAATACAATCCTAGCCATGATGCTATATTGTAATTTTGTACTGTGTTTTTTAACAACAGGCACGCAATGAAGGCCAAGAACACACATAGGGAAATTCCATATGTGGAAAAATGCAGCTGAAATACTTGAGCTTTTATCCACTTTTCAACTGCATTTTTCATTTTTCCTTCCTCCATATAAGTGAATGAAAAAAATTCAAGCATATTTTTTTCTAGATAAAAATGCCATACAAAAACTATACGTGAAGGTAACTTATACAAAAGATCAGATCCTACACTTAGAATTTTACTGCATATAAAGCGTGGTGCAGCAAAGGTCTACAAGTAGGATCATCCATTATTACTAGTGACAGAAAAGTAGTTTCTCTCCCCCTACTCTTGAGAGCTAAGTATTTATAGAGTAATATGTCAAGTTACACTTTCAAGAACTTCCAATTACAATCAATTGATGATCCATTCCCTTAAGGACGTGTCCTGTTAAATCGATGACCCAACAACACTACGGAATCTAGTCGGATCTTCAAGGGAAGTTAAAGCCTTTTCATTACTTTTGTTTTTTAGGATCTTAAAGATGTAGGGAGAAACCAATCTTTTGACATAGCACTTTTACCAGAGAACAGAGGGAAAAATCGATACAACAATATATTGCCATGTGAGTATTTCTATCATTTCAGCACAAAGGAAAGGATGCCACGTACTTATATTGAGATCATCACTCCATTGTGGCCAGTATTCTCTCTACTCTGAGAGATATTTCCCCCATAGACATTTTCTATACTCCGAGTATATACTTGATCAGAATGTTGTACTATATCCAAGAGTATGTTCTCAAGCCACAAACTTCTTGCAGAAATTTCTGCAAATCAACAATTCATGAAAATGGAGAGGTTTCTGAAACCCACACATGGACCTTCTGAAGCCCTATGTAGATAAATGAAACACAGAATTTTCTACTACAAATCTGCCAAAATCTGAACATAGTCTAGCTAATGAATAATATGTTCTAAAGCAGAGGTCAGTAACCTTCAGCACTCCAGCTGCTGTGAAGCTACAACTCCCAACATGTTCCATTCAACTCCATGGAAGTTCCAAGAGCAGCAGAGCAAGTATGCATGCTGGGAGTTGTAGTTTTACAACAGCTGGAGTGCCGAAGGTTGACGACCCCTGTTCTAAAGTACAATGTAGGAGTTTTACTATCAAGGGACTTTTTAAGGTTAATTTTGTGAATTGCATTTGATAAATCTGTCATACATCAGTTAGCCAGGATAACCATAGGCATTTTCTCACCCAGCCAGTAGTGTAAAGATTAAAACATTGCAGTTAAGCCCAAAAAGTCACATAGTCCTATTTTGTGACTTTTTCACATCATATTTCTGGAGTGCAGGTTTTCTATAAAACTCTCCTATTCAGTCTCAGAAAAATGGACGCAATATTTTAAAGTCCACAATTTTCTAAATCTTTTTAAGCTCAAAGTTTAAGCTTGACAAGCTAAGTGGTGTATTCACACTGAGCTTTCAGGGTTTGTTTCTCCATATGCCCAGATATGCCAAATCTATCCATAGCTTCATAGTTTACACTATGGAAAACGAAAGTGTATCCTGTATAAATCTGACCACGAGCCTGTAGTTGTTTCTCTACCTACAATATTGCTGTATTTTCTCTGTCTTTCCATAGATGATTTCACACGGGTAAAACTCTCCAATGTGGATGATGATCCGTGCTCAGACTACATAAACGCCAGTTATACACCAGTAAGTGACGCCTTGTGTATTGTGTAAGCAGTTCAGTAACTGTGGACTAGTTTAGACCTTAAGATAAGAAACAGGTTTTAACAAAACTGCACTTCAGGCTTCAATTCCCACATCTCTGCACATCTACACAATATTCTCCTACTGTACAATAAGTATTTTGTGTCTGACCTGTTTATTATATGTATTTTCAGGGCATGATGCCATATAACAAAATAGAATTAGTCATATTTGCAGGAGCGGTAATATTTTGTACATTAAGAGTATTTTTCTTGTTACTTTATCAAGCTGCTAGTTTTAGCAAAATGGAAGAAATTGTTCCAATATAACAGAATTATAATATGCAATCCTAGCTCAGTCCTTACTGAATAAACGGGAATTACTAGGATTTTACCTACACTATAACTACTATGAAGCACTGCATAATACAAGACAGTTGCTGCAAAGACTCTAATGTGAATGTAGTATATTGTAATGAACCCAATTTTACTATCAATTAACACTCAGTAATTGAGCACATTACAGTCTCTTAATGAACATTGATAAAACAATACGCATACATATTAACCACCATCTTTATCATAGTTTATGGACATATTGATTACACTAATATGTTTGTAATAACCCAATGTTAGGACACCATTCACTTAACTAATGTCTACCATTTATTACATTGATCAATGACTTATAGTTGACCTATGTTGAGTTATGACATAGCATAAAGTTAAGTATTTTTTTATGGTAAAGGTTTTAGTATAGCTTAGGTTTATATTATTTGTTGATTACCGAGGATGAAGATGGCAGAGGAGAAATCCATTTGTGTGCTATGGTCCGTTTATCAACTGAATGAATGTATTGTTTTCTCCTCATAAAGCAAAATACTTATGCTGGGCACACTTTACCTTATATTCACATGACTGTGGTACAAAATGACAGTGAAAAATGGACATTTTCATGGTCTGTTTGCACCCAAGAGGCAGCCACTTCCACAGATCCCTCATACATTTACATATATTAAGTGAACCATGAAAATTGTTAAAAATAGGACATGAGCTATTTTTTGACGGCCATTTGACTAGCCCCCAATAACATACAATGAGATTAATGGAGCCATGTGATAACTGTTAAAAAAAAAGAGTGTCACACGACTAATTATCACTGCCATGTGAATATAGGGTTAGTCATATAGGCTGCCATACACCTTAGATATCTGTGAAACAAATACCTGTTCAGTTAACAGCTATTCCTCTCAACCCTCCATACACATGCAGGTTCAGCTGGGGCAAGTGTGCATGTGTCCTCAGGGACATAGGGGATTAGCGGTTTTGCATTTTTGCTTATTGCTTTCTTTCAATCTCTTATCATTATAGGGCAACAACTTTCGTAGAGAATACATTGCAACGCAAGGGCCTCTTCCTGGTACTAAAGATGATTTCTGGAAAATGGTGTGGGAGCAAAATGTTCACAACATTGTGATGGTGACTCAGTGTGTGGAAAAAGGGCGAGTAAGTGGCCAAAAACTAATTTATCTAAGCTTATTTCTGACAGAATGCCTAATGGGAAGGACTGTCAATATTTTATCAGTTAAGGGATAAAATGAGGTCTTCTACACCGTGTGACTAAGTCCTATTTATTATATGGTAGAATTTATTATAGGCTTTATTGCAATTCTGAAGGGTTATTAAACTGTAAAATCCCATAAAACCAGTATGACATATAGTATCACTTTATTATACATAAAATGGTGGTGTTAGTGCTGTGGAAACAATAGTTATGATTTTGGGGGGGGAATTTACTTCAAAGGTCACATTTTTGTAAAGGTGACGTATTTTGGACACACAGTCGTTTTTTGTACCAAAGCTGAGCCACATCATTCCTTTTTCTGTAATAGATTCTCCATTGTCTACATGTCCTAGCAGTATGGAGGTTGAAGATATTGAGTTATTAGTATAAAGCTATTGCAGCAATATCCTGCCAATAATAAAGCAAGTATCTGTTAGGCCTGGTTCACATATGCGCTCAGTTTTCCATGCAAGCTGCACTTTTCTCTCCGCACAGAAAACACATAGACCCCATCATAGTCTATGGGGTCCATATGGTTTCTTAGCTAACCATTTTTAAATGCGTTGGGTATTCCGTTCAGGGGGTCCGCAAATGGAACAGAATACCGAACGCAGATGTGAACTTGGCCTTAGTAAAAGAGGATGAAATCAAATACTATAACTATATATCATGCACAGGGGCGTAACTACCATAGAGGCAACGGAGGTGGCTGCCACAGGGCCCGGGCCATTAGGGGGCCTGGTGACAGCCGCTACCGCTGCGGGGTTTTTTTTGTTTTTTTTAAATTGGCCATTACGGGCCCTATTTACTTGCCAATCCTGGACATAATACTGTGTGCAGGGGCCACTATGGGGACATAATACTGTGTGGAGGGGCCACTATTGAGTATAATACTGTGTGCAGAAGCCACTATGGGACATAATACTGTGTGCAGGGCCACTAAGGGACATAATACTGTATGCAGGGGCCACTATGGGGGATAATACTGTGTGCAGGGGCCACTAATGGACATAATACTGTGTTCAGGGGCCACTAATGGACATAATACTGTGTGCAGGGCTTATTAAGGGACATAATAGAGTGCGGAGGAGGGGGGCGGTCGAGGTCTTCGGCGTCGGTGTCGGTTGGGGGGGGTGGCCCCATGTCAAAAGTTCGCCATGGGGCCCCGTCATTCTTAGTTACGCCACTGATCATGCACAATATAAATCACCAGATAATATACTAAGAGGTTAACATACAGAATGACTGGAGTATTACTTTCCTTGATTACACTCCCGTAGTTGGAACAGAATAGCGAATTGCTAGTCACATGACCTGCCACTAAAACGGAGGCTGATTTAATGTATTCATAACACAGCAATTTATAAACATAAGTCACTAATTGAGTCGAGAGGATGGCGAAACCTTCATTAAGTGGTGGCGAGTGGAATCACAGCCACACGAGAAACGTGAAAGAAACAAATTAGCAACATAAATATTAGTATTGTCAGAATGAGGAGAATTAGGAGGGAAAGAAGAAATAAAGCTTTGCAGGAGAAAATGACTCCCACTTAGTAGATAGAAGAGTAATTCAACACCGACAAACAAGATGCTTTCATTAAAAGAAAAGAAAGAAAACATCCCTCTGAGACTCTAATACCCCTGTTATTTCCGCATTATATCAGCACTTGTAAGATGCTGAGCTCCTCGTAATTTGGATTTTAATAAGATATAAAATTGCTAGGTAAAAATAGAGTCCCAGCATTACATGTTATTTTAATGGCCAGAAACATGTTTCAGTCTGGAATCATTTATCTTCAAGTGAAGGATGGAAGGAAATGATAAAAAAAAATGTTTAAAAGGTCAAGGTAACCTTTACAAAATCATTGACAGCGGATTATGCAAGAAAACACAAGGAACATTGCATATGCTCAGACTTCTTGAGGCTGGCGTTTTCTTAAAGTTGAAGATATAATAGCTTTTCTAACTGGAGGAACGCACAAAAGCGAGAAGTCATGCTTTTATTTTGCCATTTCTAGAAGATCTAAACAAGGGGAAATAGAAAACATTTTCTTTTCTTGTTTCTAGTATTTAGTGAACATACTGCATGCATTTTACAGGAGTAATATCCCTTTATATAGTACATACAGGGCAGGCTCCAGGTTTGTGTGGGCCCTTGGGCGACAGAGCCTCAGTGGGCCCCTTTTGGAGCAACCCATGTGCACCGCAGCAAAAAAATCAACCGAAATTGTTTTTGTTTTTTTTTTGCTGAGGTGGACCTACTAGAATGGAGAGTAATACAGTCCATTCCATACAAGTAGATAGAACTGGTCAGACATCAGAAAGTAAAGAGGAATTTTAGACAGACATTTGCCCAGATTCCTCTCTATTTTCTGCCCCCAGGCTCATGGTGGTGGATGCAGGGCATGAGCAGGCCCTTGTGGCTTCCACCGATAATTAGGCCCAAATGAATGTGTCTAACCAGTGAGGACTCTCAAGCCGTGGCCTCTGAATCAGCAAGATCCGGCAGGACAATTTTTTTTTTCAGCGTCCAGCACTAATTGTTTTCAATGGGAGTCAAAATGAGGGTAGAATCAGCTGTGTGAATGGACGGTGGTATCTGTGTAAGCGCCATGACTAGAGATGAGCGAACAGTGTTCTATCGAACACATGTTCGATCGGATATCAGAGTGTTCGCCATGTTCGAATCGAATCGAACACCACGTGGTAAAGTGCGCCAAAATTCGATTCCCCTCCCACCTTCCCTGGCGCCTTTTTTGCACCAATAACAGCGCAGGGGAGGTGGGACAGGAACTACGACACTGGGGGCATTGAAAAAAATTGGAAAAAGTCATTGGCTGCCGAAATCAGGTGACCTCCATTTTAGACGAATAGTGGATTTCAAATCCGGGTCATATGAGAATGTGAACTTTGTGACTATGAGACAGGGATAGCTGTACAGGCAGGGATAGCTAGGGATAACCTTTATTTAGGGGGGAATGTTATTAAAAATAACTTTTTGGGGCTCTATCGGGTGTGTAATTGTGATTTTTGTGAGATAAACTTTTTCCCATAGGGATGCATTGGCCAGCGCTGATTGGCCGAATTCCGTACTCTGGCCAATCAGTGCTGGCCAATGCATTCTATTAGCTTGATGAAGCAGAGTGTGCACAAGGGTTCAAGCGCACCCTCGGCTCTGATGTAGCAGAGCCGAGGCTGCACAAGGGTTCAAGCGCACCCTCGGCTCTGATGTAGGAGAGCCGAGGGTGCACTTGAACCCTTGTGCACCCTCAGCTCTGCTACATCAGAGCCGAGGGTGCGCTTGAACCCTTGTGCACACTCTGCTTCATCAAGCTAATAGAATGCATTGGCCAGCGCTGATTGGCCAATGTATTCTATTAGCCTGATGAAGTAGAGCTGAATGTGTGTGCTAAGCACACACATTCAGCTCTACTTCATCGGGCTAATAGAATGCATTGGCCAGCGCTGATTGGCCAGAGTACGGAACTCGACCAATCAGCGCTGGCTCTGCTGGAGGAGGCGGAGTCTAAGATCGCTCCACACCAGTCTCCATTCAGGTCCGACCTTAGACTCCGCCTCCTCCGGCAGAGCCAGCGCTGATTGGCCGAAGGCTGGCCAATGCATTCCTATGCGAATGCAGAGACTTAGCAGTGCTGAGTCAGTTTTGCTCAACTACACATCTGATGCACACTCGGCACTGCTACATCAGATGTAGCAATCTGATGTAGCAGAGCCGAGGGTGCACTAGAACCCCTGTGCAAACTCAGTTCACGCTAATAGAATGCATTGGCCAGCGCTGATTGGCCAATGCATTCTATTAGCCCGATGAAGTAGAGCTGAATGTGTGTGCTAAGCACACACATTCAGCACTGCTTCATCACGCCAATACAATGCATTAGCCAGTGCTGATTGGCCAGAGTACGGAATTCGGCCAATCAGCGCTGGCTCTGCTGGAGGAGGCGGAGTCTAAGGTCGGACCTGAATGGAGACTGGTGTGGAGCGATCTTAGACTCCGCCTCCTCCAGCAGAGCCAGCGCTGATTGGTCGAGTTCCGTACTCTGGCCAATCAGCGCTGGCCAATGCATTCTATTAGCCCGATGAAGTAGAGCTGAATGTGTGTGCTTAGCACACACATTCAGCTCTACTTCATCAGGCTAATAGAATACATTGGCCAATCAGCGCTGGCCAATGCATTCTATTAGCTTGATGAAGCAGAGTGTGCACAAGGGTTCAAGCGCACCCTCGGCTCTGATGTAGCAGAGCCGAGGCTGCACAAGGGTTCAAGTGCACCCTCGGCTCTCCTACATCAGAGCCGAGGGTGCGCTTGAACCCTTGTGCAACCTCGGCTCTGCTACATCAGAGCCGAGGGTGCGCTTGAACCCTTGTGCACACTCTGCTTCATCAAGCTAATAGAATGCATTGGCCAGCACTGATTGGCCAGAGTACGGAATTCGGCCAATCAGCGCTGGCCAATGCATTCTATTAGCTTGATGAAGCAGAGTGTGCACAAGGGTTCAAGCGCACCCTCGGCTCTGATGTAGCAGAGCCGAGGCTGCACAAGGGTTCAAGTGCACCCTCGGCTCTCCTACATCAGAGCCGAGGGTGCGCTTGAACCCTTGTGCAGCCTCGGCTCTGCTACATCAGAGCCGAGGGTGCGCTTGAACCCTTGTGCACACTCTGCTTCATCAAGCTAATAGAATGCATTGGCCAGCACTGATTGGCCAGAGTACGGAATTCGGCCAATCAGCGCTGGCCAATGCATTCTATTAGCCCGATGAAGTAGAGCTGAATGTGTGTGCTAAGCACACACATTCAGCACTGCTTCATCACGCCAATACAATGCATTAGCCAGTGCTGATTGGCCAGAGTACGGAATTCGGCCAATCAGCGCTGGCTCTGCTGGAGGAGGCGGAGTCTAAGATCGCTCCACACCAGTCTCCATTCAGGTCCGACCTTAGACTCCGCCTCCTCCAGCAGAGCCAGCGCTGATTGGCCGAATTCCGTACTCTGGCCAATCAGCACTGGCTAATGCATTGTATTGGCTTGATGAAGCAGTGCTGAATGTGTGTGCTTAGCACACACATTCAGCTCTACTTCATCGGGCTAATAGAATGCATTGGCCAGCGCTGATTGGCCGAATTCCGTACTCTGGCCAATCAGCACTGGCTAATGCATTGTATTGGCTTGATGAAGCAGTGCTGAATGTGTGTGCTTAGCACACACATTCAGCTCTACTTCATCGGGCTAATAGAATGCATTGGCCAATCAGCGCTGGCCAATGCATTCTATTAGCGTGAACTGAGTTTGCACAGGGGTTCTAGTGCACCCTCGGCTCTGCTACATCAGATTGCTACATCTGATGTAGCAGTGCCGAGTGTGCATCAGATGTGTAGTTGAGCAAAACTGACTCAGCACTGCTAAGTCTGCATTCGCATAGGAATGCATTGGCCAGCCTTCGGCCAATCAGCGCTGGCTCTGCCGGAGGAGGCGGAGTCTAAGGTCGGACCTGAATGGAGACTGGTGTGGAGCGATCTTAGACTCCGCCTCCTCCAGCAGAGCCAGCGCTGATTGGCCGAATTCCGTACTCTGGCCAATCAGCACTGGCTAATGCATTGTATTGGCTTGATGAAGCAGTGCTGAATGTGTGTGCTTAGCACACACATTCAGCTCTACTTCATCGGGCTAATAGAATGCATTGGCCAGCGCTGATTGGCCGAATTCCGTACTCTGGCCAATCAGCACTGGCTAATGCATTGTATTGGCTTGATGAAGCAGTGCTGAATGTGTGTGCTTAGCACACACATTCAGCTCTACTTCATCGGGCTAATAGAATGCATTGGCCAATCAGCGCTGGCCAATGCATTCTATTAGCGTGAACTGAGTTTGCACAGGGGTTCTAGTGCACCCTCGGCTCTGCTACATCAGATTGCTACATCTGATGTAGCAGTGCCGAGTGTGCATCAGATGTGTAGTTGAGCAAAACTGACTCAGCACTGCTAAGTCTGCATTCGCATAGGAATGCATTGGCCAGCCTTCGGCCAATCAGCGCTGGCTCTGCCGGAGGAGGCGGAGTCTAAGGTCGGACCTGAATGGAGACTGGTGTGGAGCTATCTTAGACTCTGCCTCCTCCAGCAGAGCCAGCGCTGATTGGTCGAGTTCCGTACTCTGGCCAATCAGCACTGGCCAATGCATTTCTATGGGGAAAAGTTAGCTTGCGAAAATCGCAAACTGACAGGGATTTCCATGAAATAAAGTGACTTTTATGCCCCCAGACATGCTTCCCCTGCTGTCCCAGTGTCATTCCAGGGTGTTGGTATCATTTCCTGGGGTGTCATAGTGGACTTGGTGACCCTCCCCCTTAACGAGTTTATGTTCCCCATAGACTATAATGGGGTTCGAAACCCATTCGAACACTCGAACAGTGAGCGGCTGTTCGAATCGAATTTCGAACCTCGAACATTTTAGTGTTCGCTCATCTCTAGCCATGACCCCTTCTCTGTTTACACAGTGTCATTCATTTCATAGTGGCCATGTAATGTAACTACAGTGTGCAGTGGACACACTGCGATATCCAAAACCTTATTTTAGGTGCTGTGTCTAGAGATATGAACGATTCATAAACAATAGACTATAAAGGAACAAAGGAAAGCAATGTAAATAGTAATGCAGCATTTTTATGGTTTTCTAATGTCCTCTATATCCAGCAGATAAGCTTTTGTTTGATCCATTATTTATTTCCTTTCTGGCATATTTTTTGATGATCTTACAATACTATGTAGATATGAACTCCTTACATATATTCTATTAAAGGCAATGCCTGACATCTATCTTGTTATATACATTATTCTGCAATTACCGTCATTATAGATTTACAATCCAAGTTAAGTGTGAATTTCATTAGTATAGGACTTCCAGCTTCTAGTTATAAAACACTTTTACAGCCATTGACTGGGGCTCAGCATTTTTCTGCGCAGACAGCTAAGATCAGTCACACTATATCTAATTATATTTTCTCCTTACAGGTAAAATGTGATCATTACTGGCCCTTTGATCAAGACTCATTGTATTACGGGGACCTCATAGTTCAGATGCTGTCAGAGTCTGTGCTTCCCGAATGGACAATAAGAGAGTTCAAAATCTGCAGCGTAAGATCTTTTCCCTCATGTTGAGATTAAACAGTGTGAAAGTTTCCACTTCTGCTCGGCCTCATTTATCAAGCACATGAGATCGATGGCAGAGTACACAATATGTAATTCTTATTTTGCAAAACTTTTTTCAGTAATTCATCAATCTGATTTGTGCCCTTTTTACAGTAACCCAGATCAACCTTATATTTATTAAAAGGTCAGGACTACTTGTTTTATGAAACTTGCAAACCTCTAAAAGATGTTACAATAGAATGATTGATGGCGTGGCTGGCAGATTTGCATTGTAGCATTTAGTCCTGACAACACATTTGTGGTTAGAGGAAAATAATGACTGGCGCAGCAGTTAGAGTAAAGGAAACAGAAAGCTCCACATATAAAGGCTACTGAACACATTACAAAATACATAGACTATCGAGATTCATGCCAATGTCATCCTTAATCCTTTTTGTGCAAAAATGGAGTAAAACATATCTGTCCTTTCTGCTGAAATAGATAAACTATACATTTCATCTCCACAGAAGGCAGTAGAGAGCAAACTGTGCTTGTAAACTGCTTTTGTGTCCATAGATTAATACAGAATACATTATAATGGAAGATACCTTATACATATGTGTCATTCCTTAGGTTTCCTCTTGAATGAACATTTCCAGATATTTGTATCACAAGCAGCTTTTCAAAACAACATGATTTTGCTGTATTCTGTCTGTCTGTACAATATGTGTGTGTGTGGCCACCCAGTGGGTGTTTTGTGAAGTGCTACTGCCAACACCTTTGCTAGCATGTTACAATATTGTGTTGAATTGGTTTCCCGAGAATTTAGTCCTCACTAATTGTACAAAGCTATATTAGGAATGAACACTTCTGTAATGATAGCTTGCTATGATAAAATGTTTCATTCAAATAAGTTGCAAAGTTTTATTATTAATACACTGAAAAGTACATTGATATTGATATGAGCATTAATATAACCCATTTCTCCATTTAGCATGTATAAAAATTGAAAAAAATAGTTTCCTTAGTTGTTCTGACTTGAACCTGCAGCCCATACTGTGCTCTATTGTAACAGTATAATAGGAAGCCTTCTGACTCATATAAATTATACATTTCCACCTAATCCATTTTTGCATATGAATACTCATGGAACTCATATTGGAAGAGATAGTTACATATAATTAATGATTTACATAATAGATTATAATGTTAATGAAAGAATTGTTTGCATTTCTCTATAGGAAGATCAGCTAGATGCTGCCAGACTGGTCCGTCATTTCCATTATACGGTGTGGCCTGATCATGGGGTTCCAGAGACCACTCAATCTCTAATTCAGTTTGTAAGAACTGTCAGGGATTATATTAACAGGACACCAGGGTCCGGTCCTACTGTGGTTCATTGCAGGTACTGTTAGAATACCCGGTTACAGAGTCTGCAACCAGTCTTAAAGAGGGCTTTTCACCACTTCCACCAGTTAAAGTTTATAGTATCTGTGAATAGGTGCTGCTATACTGATTCCATTGCATTTGGAATTTTATCCCTAGCCCCCACCATTCCCAAGCAACAAGTGCAGGTAATTTTAAAGCCTTATGTGCTATTTAGAGGCAGCCAGTGGTAAAGCTCAGAATTATACCCCATCCCTGCTCTACCATCCTGGCAGTACGGATACTAAACATATTAGGCACCAAAGCTAACAGCATTGATTGCTGGGTAATGCTGGGAGCTAGAGAAAAAATTCCAGCTGTGCCAGAATAAATGGGAAGTGCCTATTAAATGATGCAAACAACTGGACTTGTTGGAGGTGTTGAAAGATCCTCTTTAATGTTTTTCATGACTTATGGTCATTTATAGAATAAATTACTGATTACACTTTTACTGTATCTCTATTATCATGTGAATTCAAAGGCAAAACAAATGTCATTCTGATTGTATAAAGGCTTCATAGGCAGAGTCTCTGCCTGTTTAGAGAAGAAGGGCTCTGTGCCGCTTTACTAGTGGTCACAAAGCAGTTAAGTGCAGGGGGCAAGATGGTGGCTCAGTGGATAGCATTGTAGCACTGGAGTCCTGGGTTCAAATCCTGCCAAGGACAACATCTGCAAGGACTTTTTATGTTCTCTTCGTGGGGCTCACAATCTACAAAAAAATATATATATATAAAATAATCGCTTAATAGCATTCCAGCTGTTTATGCACCTCCCATAGAATAGGATGAAATCGAACATGCCTACAACTGTTCTCTGCTTCTGCACCTCTTTATGGGTGTCTTTAAAGACCAGACTACCTTTCTGACAATAGGTGGGGTTTCCAGTGGTGAATCCCTACTGTATCAGACATTTAGGTTATACACTACATCAATGACTTTTTCAGGCGAGCCTTGTTTAGTGCTCTGATAGATGTTTGATCTTTCCAATATTGAAGATTGAAGATTATTTCTGTATGTCATTTCAGCGCTGGAGTCGGCAGAACAGGAACATTCATTGCTCTAGACAGAATCCTGCAACAAGTGGACACAAAAGACTCAGTTGATATTTATGGAGCTGTGTATGATCTACGACTTCATCGGGTGCACATGGTTCAAACCGAGGTAGGACTCAGGGTTACATTGATAAGAAAGCTGTGGTTGATGGTTGTATCCGAATTCTTCATTGTATCTGAGATGATGCAACGTTTCATGATGCTATCAATAATGCTATCATTTTAAGGACTAAAGTTAGGCACCTTGGCCCTACATAGTTATGTCCTTGGGAAATACAAAAACTAGCCATAGGATGCCATACAGTGAAAGACAGATAAGGAAACAAGACACAAGAGGGTGGGGATGTGCAAGACATTAATTGTCACAGAACTAAAGGGAAATGGATATCAAAAATGGCTTGTTTTGTCAGTTTATATATTAAGAATTTTTTGGATGATTTTATTTTTAATTTACCAATTCACTATCTATATTTTAAAAAGTCCAAAATCCTGCAATTTCCACTCTCGCCACCAAGCTTAATAATAGACTACAACTTACCAATTCTGTAGTAATTTTTACTGCAACTGTGACCTCATTGGCAGTATCACAATAGAAGCTTACACTTCTACAGATGATGCTACAACTTATCTAATTCTCACTGCATAAATCATGTCTAGAAAACTCTCCCATAGTCCCTAATAAATCAGCTCCATGAGAGTGTTGTATATCACTAAATATTGTTAATAGAGCAGAGGAGAAGATCTGGAAAGACGGCAGCCCCCATGCTCATATATAGAATAAAGCCAGCCTATATATCATGAAGACAAAAAAGAATAATTCTTAGTCATTACTATATAAGTAAACTGGTTGGTCTCCTAAAGCGTTCCCCTAATATAAAATCAGGATTGTCAATACATCCTAGGCCACAAGTAATATTACTGTAGCTTAAGACATCAGGATTATTACTACTACTAATAATACAGTAATATAATATACTGAATAGGAATGATTTGCTACTGCTCTTACACAATGCTGAGTGGACAAGGTTTTTCTTCTGGGGATGGTAAAACATTTAGAAAGAGCAAATTATATGTAAAACTGAAATGTTCTCTGCAGAGGATATTAAAGAATAATTAATGGCTAAACTGATATTCAGGCTTGCAAAGGTCCATGTTTCAGCGCTATATTTCCTTTTTATTATGCAAGTCTAGACTCCTAATTCCCAATAGTTTGGCTTAGGTGATTATGTTACCAAATAAAACACATAACATAAACCAGATACTCTGTAGTTAGTCTATGCATAAGGATTTATCTTAAAAGATGATGCCCCCTGATAGACCCTTTGTGCAGATTGTACAGAGAGAAAATTAAGTGTGAGGCATTCATCATTGCAGATATCTGTAGGAAACATATACCTGCTGTCATCCAGGTGGTACCATATACATACAGATGTGTCCTTCCTTACCTTTTCTCTTGGTTGGACAAGTCTCTGTGTCACAAGACAATGTATTTTTGTAAGATAATATTTTTCATGACATGTGATAGTGTACAGTATATATGTCTATATATGACTACTCAACTGTGTTGAGTAGTGTGAATTACAGGCTTTTGGCTATGGCCCCACATTGTGGAAAAATAGTTTTTTGCTGAATTTTTTTTATTCCAAAACCTGGCAAAACACATACACAGGTACTCACTGCAGTATGTACGGCTGTAGCATTTACCAAAAGGGGGGCTGTTATCTCCGGCGTCTCTACGGTTTTATACCATCTAGAAAAATGGTTCTTGTATCTAAAGAAAGCTGTAAAAGAATTATAGATATCACTACTTTAAAAACACAGTCAGGAATGTGATTGGAGATGCAGGTTCTGTTATAGCTTTTACTTAAATCTTGGTATTTCCGCTTTCT
The DNA here is from genome assembly GCF_031893055.1 of Leptodactylus fuscus. Lineage (NCBI taxonomy): Eukaryota > Metazoa > Chordata > Amphibia > Anura > Leptodactylidae > Leptodactylus > Leptodactylus fuscus. The sequence continues at coordinate 144,951,955 of NC_134269.1, forward strand.
TATGATACCAGAACCATTTGCAGCCCGTGTTTCCATGGCTCCTATTTATTTAATGAAAGGTGCCACGAAAGCATCACATGTGCATGGGTGGCATATGTGGACATTCCCATATCTCCTGTGTACAGCCCATGCTTTTCATTTACGGCAGGCCGGTTTTACACTTTGAAGTCAATGCAGTGGATTTAGAAATTTTCATTTATAAATAATTATAAATACAACAGGATCTGACCGTTAGTTCGGGGCACCACATTGGGAAAGTGCGGCAATTTGCTCACAGCATTTTATAGTGCCTGCAATATGGTGGGATTCTGACTAATCCCATCCACACACTGCAAAAAAATATTCACTGCAGAAATGCTGTAATTTCAAAAACTAATGCGTTTTTATAAATCGCAGCATGTGAATTATGCCTACAAAAGCGCTGGCGTTTTCTATAGGTATAATAGAAGCAGAAAGTGTTCCTCTGCTAACTGTGGCAAAGTTGTGGATGGGGTGTATATCTTTTTTTTTTTTTTTTTTTTTTAATGTAGATTGTGAGCCCCACAATGTACATTTTTCCCTATCAGTATGTCTTTAGAATATGGGATGGAAATCCATGCAAACACGGGGAGAACATACAAACTCCTTGCAGATGGTTTTTTGCCCTTGGCGGGATTTAAACACCAGGACTCCAGTGCTGCAAGGCTGCAGTGCTAACCACTGAGCCACCGTGTGGCCCCTTGATGGGGTGTATATCTCACCTGGTTTCCTCAGCCAGGCAGGGTAGTGGAGATCCAGAAGGATAAATGTTGCTTTAGCAGAACGTAGTCTGTGAGGGCATAGGCTGGATTTCTTGGACTGGAGGACAGGATGGCAGTGGGCGTCTTCCAGTCCATGCCTCTAGTCCACTATGGGGTTCTCCCTAGTCCCATAAGTTCTCAGGTGAAGCTTCCTGATAGCCATTACTGTGGAAGGAAGCCTGGAAAGGGCTGATAGTTTTGCAGCTCAGGGAGGAGAGCACCTGTGGAGTGGGGTGACTATGGTCATTTTTTACTACTGAGTTTGGTGTCAGGTATTAGAGCCGGACAGGCTTTTGTTTGCATGCTGTTTTGTGCTGAAGCATTGGAATTTAAAACCCGCTGCCTGTGTGAACTCTGTCATAGCTAATTCCACCGTGTGAGATGATCCTAACAAGCCTTTTGTGATAAGTACAACCGCAAAAATTGCAATGTGTTTCTGCTGCAGTTTTTTCTCCAGTGTTTTTTAGAATGTGGCTCACTATGTTGGGCCTTATCCTCATAAATTTTCATAATAATTGATCCATTGTCAGTCCCCACACCATCACCATTGTCATTTACTGATGTATCTTCAATATATAAAACATTTTTTTTTTTTAGTACAGAATGTTTACTTAAAAAAAAGAATTGTTTTTTTTACCAAACTACTTACCAAAACTATTAGATTGTGATGCAATGCAGTGACACATTGCATATACTGTACATAAAGTATATGTTATGTATATCCATCACTCATTTCACATATTTGCTTTGTCGCCTTAGGGGGCATTCGCACTACGTTTCCTGAAGCTTATTCTGAACGTAAATCACGTTCAGAATAAGCGGCGTATAAAGCAGCTCCATTCATTTCTATGGGAGCCGGCATACGAGCGCTCTCCATAGAAATGAATGGGCTGCTTCTTTCACTGCGAGCAGTCCCATTGAAGTGAATGGGAAGTGCCGGCGTATACGGCAAGCTCTGCTCATGCCGAGCCGTACACGCCGGCACTTCCCATTCACTTCAATGGGACTGCTCGCAGTGAAAGAAGCAGCCCATTCATTTCTATGGGGAGCGCTCGCATGCCGGCTCCCATAGAAATGAATAGGAAGTGTCCGGCAGCCCTGCTGTAACGCCGGCGTGTACGGCTGTGATACACGCTGGCGTTACGTAGTGTGAATGCACCCTTATTTAATAATAAGTTACTTTCAGAGAGCAGAATTCATTTTAGAAGGATTTTCAGTACATTGGTTTCAGTTTTTGGGACTGATGATGCTTGTATTATAAATGGATCTTCTTCTGACACGTTGGCAACAAATTATTGTGATTTCCGAGAACAAACAAAATATTTTCTGTGATGTAAAATAAATTATAATGATTCTCATTTGGCAAAAATAGCCCATGAGGCTTAGAATAGCAGAACAAAACTGATCACCTATTTACAGTACAATCTGTTTACTGGTATATACAGTATATATAAGAGGGCATCCTATGTGTCACAAGATATTTTAGGATCTGAACAACAGTGAAACATCTGCCCCAGGTTGTTTTAATGTCTTGGGTCAACATCGTATTGGATGTACTGAGAGGCGCTTGAAAGATTGGCTGGTACTTGTCCTGCAGTATATGACGACATTAACACTGTATGTAGTTGCAGAATTATAGTTATTATATGTAAAGCAAATGCATCCGTGCTCAGTGCAAGAACAAAGAATAGTCAATATTTGATGGTAATTCAGCTTGTTTATGGGCTGCGTTGGAGGATATTGTTATACACTAAGGCTGGGGCCTCACGTGGCATAAACGCAATGTTTTACAGTCCCTGCAAAGCAGATGGGATCCTATCCACACATTGCGGAAAAATACGAGCAGTGGACATGCAACTATAAAGAACAGAAGAGCTCCTCTGTAGGCATTCTTGGATCTACAGAAGTTGTACCATATATGTTTATATATCTTAAGTTTAGGCATTTTACATGTCTATGATTGGTGTTTCTTTTTACATATATTTATATACTTTTGCCAAAATCCAGAACAGATCTTGAAAAATCAGTTTTTGCAACTTTTTACGTGAAGCTACATGTATGAGCTGTAATATTGACTTTCTTTTATATAGTTGCACAATACATCTTACAGTACGGCTTTTCCAAAGCTAGTTCACTTTCCTAAGTAGTTGTTCTGTATCTGGTTATAAATACTTGGTGTCAGTCGCCTACGAGAGATAGAAATAGATGATAGAAAGTGAAAGCTTTTTATTTACCAGGATGGATGCCACCATTCCAGCTAAAGAGTAAGCATACTTTCTATCTATCACTCCCTTCCTCAACATGAAGTGATATACGGTAATTTATCACCCCAGCCTTATCTCCGGGGAGCTGTACAGTCTGTACATTACCAATGTGGACAGTGTAACGCTTTGGAGAGCGATAAAGCTGGCCATACACCAGAGGCTACACTGTATAAACAAAGAGCATTGCAACTTGAAAGCAGATAACCACAAAAGTGCTCTGTACGTAAAAGCAACACTTCATTTGCCCTATTAATTAGATTATACTTTCAATTGAGTATGAGTATTTATAGCAGGCATGTTGCCACTACCATTGGATAAATCTATGGATTGTGGTGCCCATTCCTGAGAGTCCTGAAAGTGTTCAAAGTTGTCCACTGCTGTCTTTTACTTCATTTAAGAGATATACTCATGGTGTGAAATCGATCTGCTTTGAAATCTTGAGCAGCTTGTCCCAGTGGTACAGTAGTTAGTCCTATTACCTACAGTGATGGGGTCCCAAGTTTAAATGGAACAAAGAGCAACTTCTGCATAGAGTTTGTGTGGGTTTCATTCAACACACCAAAAATATATTGGTAGGTAAATTGACTACCCAATAAGGATGAGTGTCTATACAGCTGCCACTAGCTCCTCTACTCCACAAGGCTCCCTGTGGTTAGAGTCCATTGTGTGAGAAAAATTGCTTTACAAATATTTCCCATTGCTTAAAGGGGTTGTGCGGGATAACTGGAAATCCCTACGCTAATCTAAATACCCTTACCCCCTCCTATTTTCTAAATAACATAAATTATAAAAAAAAATTTAAAAAAATTTAGTCACCCATATGACCACCCTAGGGGCATTTTCTGATTATCCAGTGACAGTCCCCATCGCTATTACTCCCCCTCCCCATCCACCCCATTGTACTTACTCTCCAGGCTTCTTTCTTTGAGATGGCTCCTCCTTGTTTACTGTGTGTACATGCTCTTCTCCAAGCGGGGTTTGCGCACTGATGCCAATAATACACCTATACTGCACAACCACGCATGCACAGTAGAGGTCGCACAATGCTGCAAAGAACAGAGCAGCACTGCACAGGGAGATAATGCTATAAATTCTGTATGTGCATTGTTTTATATTAAACAAATTCTGTGTGACTTCTTGTCTACATGACTTAGGAGGCGTTCACACTAGCGTCAGTGTCCGATGATAATGTTCACTCAAAATCTTGCGCAGACATTAGCATCTGACACTAGCTGTGTCCGTTACATTCTGCATTGATTTAATGGGACATCATATGCGTTCTTTTACAGTCCGTGTCTGTCCTTAAGTGTCCTTTCACAAAGATGTCCAATTTTTCAAGCGGACAGCAAAAACTTACACCCCCCTTAGAATATTTTGGAATAATTAGGCATATGTAGCATGAAATAAAACTGGTTTGTATGACAATACAATATTACAAACTATTAATATTGTCGAATATGGAACCCTAGTCCACATTTTTTTTTCAGGTCATTATGAACACCTAGAACAAGAGAATAATTTTCAACATGTCACACTCAGCAGTGTTTTAGGCCCCATTCACACGGGGCAAGAGGGGGCACAATGGTGGTCTATATAGACCGCTAGCGTTCTTTTTTCCCCTAGCAGCGTGTTGCCGCTAGTGGAAAAAAGAAACAAGCTGCCCTTTCATCAGGCGGATTTCGCGGCAGCACCCTCCGAACTAGGCCCATTCATTTGGGCCTAATCCGGAGCAGAAAGCCACGACGGGATGCTGTGCACTGCATTGGCATCCCGTCACAGCATCCGTAACGGAATATGCACACGCGTGAACTAGCCCTTAGACAGTGTATCATACTGTTATCATATTGTGTATCATACATATCATGTATTCCTTTTTCTCAATGGTAAAGGCTATGCTTTTTAGGAAAATTTCCACTTGCTCATATTTTCTTTCTATTTTTTGCAGTGTCAATATGTTTACTTGCATCAGTGCATTAGAGATGTCTTAAGAGCAAGAAAACTGAGAAACGAACAAGATAATCCAGTATTTCCAATTTATGAGAATGTTAATCCAGAATATCACAGAGGTGAGAACATCTAAAAACTAGGAAATGCCTTTAAACTTCACTTTATATAATCTGAATTTACAAAAAAAAATCTCCTTTCTTTTACAGAAAATGTATATGCCAGGCAATAAATCTCCTAATACCAACTGCTTCAATGAAGACCAAGCTAGGTCTAGCCCAAGACATTGTTTATGTCTTCAGAATTTCTTCTGCATATTGTAATGTATATGTAATATAAGTGTACATCCCTCAATGCCTCATGATATATGTAAATACATGTTTACAGACTGTTTACCTAAATTGCTTTATATAAGATTAGAGACCCTGGATGAACTAGGACAATTCTGCAATAGCTGACAATTTGCATTGTGTCAATGTATCCAGCACATTTGCATTAGTGTATCGACATCTCAATGACATATTATCCAATCACTTCTTTGCCAGGGATCTCTTCATCTTCTGTCAAACTGCATTTTCCTAAGAACATTATTTTCATGTAGAGTAAAGCGACAGGAACAATCTGTCAGTGAAATATGAGGGGCTTACCTCATAAACCACTATGAGAATGGGCCTGTGTTCTGTGCTTGAGATGAAAATGTGATGTATATAAAACCGCCAGATCGATCTCACTTTATTGTTTTTTAAGTGTGGCTTTTGCTGCTGCTTCTCTGTCGTCTTCCATTTATTACATTAAATAGTATAACTTTTATACACTTCAAATGTACCTAAATGTCTAAGATTTGTGTCTTGTCCATATCATAGCAAGAGAAGAAGAAAGCTTTCTCATGATATATTGGGAGCCTTCTAGGTGTGATCCCTTGTAGCAATATCTTACGCAGGTCGTCTCTATCTGCTAGTCATGGCTTGGTGGTGCTTCCATAGCTGAAGTTCCCATATATTCTGATAATGCTGATAGTACAGATCTAGATATACTAATTGACTAAAATACATAAGACATTAAAGCGTTAAATGGATTAACCCCTGTTTTATCAAGTCTTGACACCTAATAATATGCACTCACCCCTAACAGAGGCACTTGTGTAAATGAATTTGCCTTAATAAAGGTAAATCGTACAACTACAATATAAGCTATTTAGGACTGTGATAGATCTGTTTTGTAATGCTGGCACTTAAAGGGAATCGGTCATGTGGATCGTGCTGTCCTATCTGTAGGCGGTATGTTGTTGAGCACGAGGAGCTGAGTGATTTATTCATTACAATCCCTTGTTATGCTTAGGAGTCCAGTGGGTGGTCCTATTCAGTGATTGAGTGATTGAGTAGGACCGCCCACTGGACGGAGATTTAAATGATAACAGATTATACTGAATCTTTTTCATGTGCTGCCTCCACAATGGACTCCATGATGTACATGACGGGTTCCCCTTAGCCTTTGGTGCTTTGGTGGTAGTATCCCAGTTACACTTTATGCCACTGCCAGTATGATTTCCAGCTCGGATATATGAAGCTACAATATAAAATAGTGTTGGGTTTGTGTAGCACAAGAGATATTAAAGGCATGTTCTTAATATTTAATATGCAGATGTAATACACATTCTAAGCATGCTGAGATAATGTTATGTTACTGAATGGGAAATATAAACTTTAGCACTTGGATGTTTCAGCATCGCTCGATACTTATTGTATTCTTACAAAAACTGAATGCATTTGTTAGCTGTTTTATCAAAAGCTTTATGTTTGCTATACAAATTAATACTAAATATATTTTGTATCAAAGTGTAGCCTGAAAAACAAGATAAGTAATACATAATCTTAGGCTTAATATTGTGACCTGATATTCACTCATCCTGGAATATAAAATGACATGCAGACGCTGCATCTGGGTCACATTTACAAGCAATATCTGCAAAGGTTTGTTATCCGTGATGCAGGTTACCATGGTAATTACAATGTTCATTGCGAAACGGTCAGAACATTATTTATTAGTTAATGCTCATTCTGGCTTAATGCACCTTAAAGCAGTCGTCTACAATGGCGTGACCGTTTTACTTTATGGAAACAGGTAGATATATACAAAGGGCTTATCTGTATACTGCTCATTGCTTTAGAAAAGCAGGTGTATAACTAATGCACATACAGTATCATGGTATTTGTCAGAGAGAGAGTTTCAGTCAATAATACAAACCCCATTAAATATGTAATATGTCCTAATTCATCTCCTCTACTGAGTGCTAGTGCATTCATTAGACAACCCATTAATGATCGTAACGCGAGGCCTATAGATAGCTAGTAGCATAAGCTAATGAAAATGAGTGGCGGCCATGCACTTCCTCTAACTAATCCCTGTTGACTGGTGCAAGGAAGCTTCTATGGATTCCTGAAATGAGTCAAAAAGTTCATTTAAGGCTAGGTTCACACCAGTGCCTGATCTACATTCAGTGTTTCTGTCCCAGACCGACTTAAAAAATGCAGAGAGAAGGACTTTTCTCTCTGCATTTTTCTGCATTTTTAGGGTAGAAACCAGATGGAAACCTGGCAGTCCCCATTATAGTCTATAGTTTCTGCGTTTAACCACTTTTTAGAGGGTCCTCAAGTGGACCTGAAAAATGGAAAGCCAAACTCTAGTGTGACCCTAACATCAGTCAGTCACAAATACCAAGTGTGGTCATTACAAATATGGCTGACGCTTCCTTTCGGTCCCTCATTCAGCACCTATATCTGTTACGTGAAAACATTTGCAGCGAGAGTGCTGATCCTGACAACAAAACTATTCCAATATGTATGTATAGCACTTCTTTACTGTGGCTCGGTGATTACTGTCCTGGTAACTTGTATGGCATTACATACAGTAGAAACTGCAGAGACCTTGTAATATAGCTATAGTCTGCACCTACATAATTCTAGGATGAATGGCATTCATAAAGGCCGGTTTTACACGACCATAATGCATCCTCATCTTATCCTTTGGATTTCAGGCCTCCTAAACTTATATAATGAAAGAGTTCTAAGGTGACTTAAATTTGGTAAAATAGAACCGCAATATGCTGTAGCTATAATATGGATACTAGAGGTATTATGGTTGTGTGAAACCTCCTTTATAATATCATGAGCTCTCAAACTTTCATTGTACTCAGTGAGTTTGATAAGTAGCTTGGACTACAATAATGTAGTAACTATTGCTTTAACTTATGTTTAATCATATTTATTTAAATATTATTACCTGTATTGTTGGTATGTATTATATAATACATTTACTGCCAGTGCTAGACAGACATTCTACTTCACTAGCACCATAGCACATGTTAAGGGTTCAAGAAATATTATTTGTTCTTTGGGGAAAAAGGATTTCTTGCATAATGTGTAATAAAAAGCAAATTCTTCATTAAGTTGAAGTATTATTGGAGTCTAAATCTTTAATAATACCTGTTAGATAGGGTTGGCATCATCATTGTTAACTGGTCTTATATTAATGATATTTAACTATATTTATGTTCATTAAAAGCAAAATAGCTTATCTTTTTACCTGGGCCTGTCTCTGATCTCAAATTTTCTGTTTTTTCTGGTCTCCATACAAGTGTGCTCCAAATCGCAGCACCTCCAATGTAGGAAATGATGTCATAACCCAAGAACACAGAGGATAATGACATTACTCCATACTTGTCCTTCATAGTGCATCAGATACACATCATAATATCTCTATAGTCATGGACAGCGACAAATAAACTCTCCTTTTAATTTAAAATGACATTGACAATTATTTGTTCCCCATCTGATAAAATAATCTATGTAGAAGGCTGTATATATATATCTCATGCCTGTATATATATATATATATATATATATATATATATATATATATATATATATCTACCCTGAACTGCCAAAAACTGTAAAAAAAAATTGCAAAATTTTAGTTTACAGTCAAATGTGAGTGAAACAAAGTAACTGTAATTGTATTACCCTTGGTTCACATCTGCATTTGGTAATCCGTTTGGTGGAGTCTGCATGGGGACCCCCAAAACAGACTACTGAATGCATTTGCAAGCAGTGTGCAATGAGAGCACATGGACCCCATAGACTATAATGGGGTCCGTGTGCTTGGCGCGAGATCTCCGCACGAATCATGTGGACAGGAAAGTAGATTGTGAAGTACTTTCCTATGCAGAGATCTCGCGTTCTATGGGGATACGTGTGCATTCACTGCACATCGCCTGCAAATGCGTTCGGTACTCCATTCGGGAGGGGTCCACATGTGGACTCCCCGTACGGACTACCGATGCAGATGTGAACAAGGCCTTACTGTGTAGGAACCACATTTACAACTACAGTATATGTGTGATCAGCTAGCTCCAGGTGAGGGTCAGAAATATAAGCTATTTGAACACAAGTGGATGCCGGGCATGGCCTATTATATTATTGGGGAATGATTTGTTTAGCACAATGTAGAATACAAACTAGTGCAAATGGAAACCAGAGCACTTGCTTTACCAGCCAATGCATTTTCAGTTAAATGCAGATAAATTGATATATATTGTATTAGCAGCACGTTTGGTTCATATGGTTCAGTTTCCCTTTACACCAGTTTGCCCAGCATCTATTTGGGATTATGGAAGGTATTTATACAGGTATTCCACAATCTTAGTTTTTCCTCAGATTCAAATGTAGCAATAGCCTTAACAGTGAAACACTGTGAAAAAATCTTTTTAAAAATGTTGTCATTTGTAAGCTTTTTCAGTGGTTGTGTTTACTCTGGATTACTGGTTTGTATATAACATGGGCGTTCAATACTGTTATTGGACAGTTTTGCTATTTCAGTTACAATGTAATAAGAAGTGTAATATGTTTTTGTATTACTCCCTGTAATAAAGCCTGTTATGTCTGTCAGCCTTTCACATTCAGTGCAAATAAAAACAAAACATGCTTATATCTTGTTGTCTATGCAGTTTTTGTGATAACAGAGGGTGACAGTAGTCACGGTATAAATGACCATCAATGAGCTGCCCGCGTCTGAAGATGACTTCTATTAGGAAAACCAGTTGCACTAATAAGGCTGGGTTACCACTAGGTATTTATTTGCTACACGATTTCCTTTTTATAGTCTACTAGCTTTTACCCGCGACTTCATCTGCAGTGATTTGAGAATTGGGCGGACACAGACGTGTGAAACTGTAAAAGTGCTTTAAAAAGTTTGGTGGGATAGCAAATGTGATGTGTTATATTGTGTATGTAGTGATACAGACAATGTGATGTGTTATATTGTGTATGTAGTGATACAGACAATGTGATGTGTTATATTGTGTATGTAGTGATACACACAATGTGATGTGTTATATTGTGTATGTAGTGATACAGACAATGTGATCTTGTGTATGTAGTAATACAGATAATGTGATGTGTTATATAGTTGAAATCTATATGTAAATGTGAGTGAGTAGAGTGAGGGCTACTTCTGAGGTGACAGTAAGGAGTGTGCAGGCAGGTTGAGGCAGGAAATGCCAGGCAGTGTGTGTGAGTCTATAGCTGGGGCTAGGAGTCCTGCTTTTGTGAGTCTCCTGCTAGGAAGCCATGTTGTTTAGTGGCACCAAAAGTAGCCTGTGACTCAATCCTAAGGGAAAACTATGTTTGTGGAAAATTGCACGCAAATCCGTCCAGGCGTTTTAGCGTGATTGAGGAACAAACATCCAAACTCACAAACTTTCACACTTATAATATTAGTAGGATTTACAGCTGATCTGAAAAAAAATATATATATGAAACTGATGCAAAAGATTTAAGGGGATTTGCCTAAGGATTTAGAAGATAAATTGCCTATTAGTGGGGGTCTGTTGAATGAAGCATTCATTTTGAAGGGAATTCCAGACATAGCCAAGTACTGTACTCCAACTACTGTATCTTGGGAGATATGAAGTCAATGGAGCAGTGTGCATACTGCACCAACCACTGTTTCATTCCGACAAAGGTCCCCAATTCTGAGTGGACAGACCACCACCGATTTGTAAGTTATTCCCTAAGCTTTGGATAGGCAATAGCTCGATTTGATGGGAAAACCCCTTTAAGTCTCACATCTGGAGGCTGTTTTATATTGGCCAGAAAAAAGCAAAACTTTCAATATTCCTTCTGTAAAATGACTGATACTATAACGGATCCCTACAGACTCCATTAATAAGACACCACTGGAAGAGAAAAATGCAGTTCCTAATGCAGATCAGCTTCAGATTGTTAACCAGCTGTTAATGTGTTACAGGTTACCACACAAAACCGCACAATGTCCATGTGTCAGTCAATGATGGCTCCATATGGAAATGTAATACAGATGCAATATTTCCTAATTCCTCATAGAAGCAATGCTTCTAGGGTTCAATATTTTATTAATGTGATATCCAGTGGATCATACCATGCGCCATTATTACTGTCAGATATAACTTAAATTGTAAAGTAATCAAAGCCATACTAGTATTGTCTCATAAATCGGCATGAGTTCCTTTTACGGCTCAATACAACTTCTACAGAGATGTAATACGAGTCTAAATATTTAATAATACCTGTTATATAGGGTCGGCATCATCATTGGTGTATGATGCCTTAAAGCCCTAAAGATGAAATAATATATTGGTAAGTCCATTGTTATTACTCTACTTATAAACAATAATAAATAGAGTGTTCTTCACTTGGGTGGATGTTGTGAATCGGTTTATCTTCATCATGGAAAGGATTGTGTGATCATCCACCACTGTTGTCTTCCATAGATGTCCAAACCTTTTCGAGTTCCCAAGCTCAACTGTACACTTTTTTCATTAGAATGTACCAAATTATTGATTTGGCTACCACTAACATTTCCGCTATGTCTTTCAAGAATTGGTTCTTTTTTTTTTCAGCCTAATGATGGTCTGTTTCACTTCCATTGTAAGCTCCTTTGACCGCAAGCTGTGGGTTCACAGCAACAGTTTCTAAACGCATATGCCACACCTGGAATTAATGAGGATGTAGCCCATCAAATAGATATTGAGATAATTGTCCAATTACCTTTGGTCATGTCAAAAAAGAAGCAACAACATATTACAGATCTATAATACCTAAACCATTTCTCCAATTACATAGTTACATAGTTTCATAGTAGATGAGGTTGGATAAAGACATTAATCCATCAAGTCCAACCTATAACCCTACAATCCCTACAGTGTTGATCCAGGGGTTAATAACCTCAAATTAAAGCTGAGAGTTTGCACTAGTCTGCTTGGCTATTTAGTCATAAATGTTTTGGTCATTAAGGGGTTAAGTGGCTATTATTTTATTTTTAAATACATATAACCAGAACCTATTTGTGATATTCCATCCTCTTGAAAAAGACAGGGAAAAATTAATGTCAAAGAAACTCTTACTGACCTAATTTTCTTATCATTTACTGTAGCTGTTACATCTTATATACAGTTAATAATGATGAAAATTGATTTAACCTATTTAATAGCTAGAGCAATCATATTCTAATAGTCTGGTCTTAGGACTGTTTAGAGAAGATAACTGTTTGCTTGTATTCAGATCTTAAATTAAGCAATATTTTCCAAAATATGCTAAGAAAAATTCAATTTCTTTTTCATAAGGATGACTTCTCATTAGAATTACAGTACTGTCAGCAATTATTGAATTCCATTTTATTCTGTATGAATTTTACTGTGCAATATGATTTATTTATCTGCAAGTTCTAAGCATTCACAAGCTATGATTCAACTCTAGCCAGAGCCTCTAACTAATATAGAGCCAAATGTTAGTTCCAATATCAAATAAAATTGTATTCAGAGCTGCAAATCCAAGTAAGTTCAGAATGTTACCTCTTCTCCGGCATCTTGAATATTTTACTTTATAACACTATGCAACCGCTTTTTTGCATTCGTTTCTTGACTGCTTAGCTTTGCCTTTACTGACTCCTACAATAACAGCTACCAAGGTCTATAATAAAGCTCAAGGTTTCAATCTACTCTTAGCAATAAGCCTTTAGGCTATTATTCCGTAGTCTCAGCAATGATGCATGCATTTATGGCACAAGACTGCTTAAGGCCTTTCATTGGATTCAGTTGTAAGATCGTACGGACGCATACCTTGAACTTATAGCTAGTTGGATGGGAAGCGTCAAAGCCCTGTCCTGACTGTACCTGTAGTTATGGTAAGAGAGTAGTCTTAACATGCTTTAGAGCAGCTAATAGGCACACAGAATGTTTATTTCTATATTGTTGGGTTGACAATGACTGGCAATGAACTGTATACTGTGTTATATGCATAAACCACTTTAAATGGGGAAAGCCATTGCACAGTCAGTGTTCTAGTACTTTCTGGAAACTGTATTGAATGCTTACTCCTTGCCAAAAATTTGGTGTGGAAGGAATGCTGCAAAGTAAAAATACCTTCAGAGACAGAAGGATTTTGGACTACACCAGAGAAGATCTGCGGGCAGTCCTCCAAAATGTTTGGAACAATCTCACTGCCGAGTTCCTTCAAACATTCTGTGCAAGTGTAAATAGAAAAACTGATGGTGTTTTGAAGGCAAAAAGTGATCACACCAAATATTGATTTGATTTATATTTTTTATTTTGTCCATTCATTTAATTTTAATATGGATTACTGGCTTTGTATATGAAGGAAAGCGCAGGATGTGATGAGTTACTCCTTTGAACAGTTTTTTGGTACATTATGTGTACTGGACTGAACCCTAAAAAGTTCCTGTCCTATATAAAGAAAGTGGTTTCCAGATTCTAGCATCTACTTCTGATCTTAATACAAATAAAAATTCCTTATTTTTTGGTTGAAAGGTTGGATCTAGTTTTCCACAGTGATCTGGTTTTCACTTACTGTGTTTTTAACTTACAATGGTAATCTTTAAACGACTTAACACAATTGTGTGCAAGAATTCAGCTCTAAAGCTCTGCCTACATAGTGATTTATAGGTAGAGATCAATAAATTAGAATATCTTTGAAAAGTTAATTAATTTCACTAATTCAATTCAAAAAGTCAACCAATATTTTATAGATTCGTTTCACAAAGAGGGATCTATTTCAAGCGTTTAGCGCTATGAATGTTGATGATCATAGTATGCAGCTATTTTAAATTATTTTCAATACAGAAATCTTGGGCTACAATATATGCACTCATAAGCGTATTCCTTGTTTTAGACTCACTTGGGTCAGATTTACTTAGACTAGACAGTATTAAAGTACCACTGTAACAGTCTGTGGTCGTTCCCGTACTGAAAACACAGCTGCCGACTTGCCTCTGGTTTAGACTCTGCAGATTCTGAATCTCCATGCTTCTGTCTGTTTCCTTTCATTGCTTAACCTGGTCCACCTCATAGGGTGGATGTGCCTTTCTCCTACACCCTGAAGGCATACTGAGCACACTTGAAGGCTTATTCTCAGACCTTCCCTGGTTGTCACCACCTATATTAGTCTGCCCTTTCCTCTGCTCGGGGCCTGAGCAATATTGGCACTAACTACACAGCTGCTGGATTCTCATTTATTGAACGTAGCCTGTTTACTGACTACATTATCGATCCTGATCCTGTTTTGCTGTCCTCCCATATATGACCTCTGACTGTCCTGAACTTTTGAACCTGAGCTGCTCATTCTGACCTTTTGGCTCTCTCACTGATCCTTGGCTGGTAGTCAATACTGTGTCTGACTCTCTGGTGCTTTGCACCGGAGTCCAGTCCTCCACAGTTAACTGCCACCTACATTGAGTCCAGTCTGAGAGATAGCAACCTGGTAGTCTCCCCATGGCAAAAGCCAGATCCTTGTATGGGGCGGGGGGGGGGGGGGGGGTTAAAGGGTGAAGACCAGAAGGGGAGTTCTTAGATAACAAAATGTTGGCACATTGTTTGGCTTACAGTGTCATATCCCACATCTCTCCTCATGTCACATTCTATTTCCAATAAATTAAGACAAAACAATTGATGAGTACTGCAACCAAAGAACCAAATTTTTAATCTCCTCAAATGTATTAGACACATTCTTGAGAGGTTGAAGACTTTGGGCATGTTCACATTAGCAATTTTCATTTTCATTGTTCTGCTCTGTGCAGTAAATAGTTGAAGCGCTGGATCCCTAAAATGACAAACCAACACTGCCGATAGACGTCATTGACTATAATGGCGTCTGTTGAGTTTATATCAGGAATCCCAGCAGCTTACCGGAAAAAAAGCGCAGTATGCTGCACTACCTTGTCTGGATTTGTTACTGAACTCTGTGATGGAGGCTCCTAACAAAATCTCCAAAATATGTCTGGCTAGTGAACAGATCCTTAATATGACATATAATATTTAAACATATTTGTTTGTAATGTAACATTGCATACGTTTACTGGATTGTATAAAGGGATTTCACTTTAGAATATCCACAGAATATGGTATAAATATGATAGGTGGTTTTGTGTGTGTCCTTTTCTTTGCTGTTCGTCTTGCCTCTTCCTCGCCCTTGCGTTCTCCGTCCTGTTTCTTCCCCTTTCCTGCCCTATTCCTATTCTCCCTTACTCCCCCCCCCCCCCCAGCTTCTGCTGCCGTCCATGTACTCCGTAGCCTTTGTTTTTGTCCATGCTTACGGTCTTATTGCCCAGAGGTGACGTCCTGCTTTTCCTAAGCTACTGTGGGGTGTTTCCATCTGCGTGGCCTTTATTCGTGTTCCACGTTTTTGGAGAGTTTGGGCCCCTGTCCTATCGTCCTTCAGATCTCCTGATTCGTTTTGTAGCTGTTGCACTGACTCTCTGTTTGGGGGGGCTGATGTATTGCTCACTCGCTTAGTTGCCTGGTAGCTTTTTGCAGCCTTCATAGATGCTTCGTGTAGATCTCTCTTTGTTACTGTTACATTGCCTCATCTCCATCCCGAGCTCCCCTTGTATTGTTGGACATCTACTCGAGAGACATATGTGGTGGCTTGGACCCCATAGTTTTTCTTTGACGGTTCCCTTGGGTATATAGACCTGGCTGGTTGTTTAGGTGGTTGCTGGTTGCCTGGCCGGTGCCCGGAGTTGTTCCCTATTCCCTCTCCCCCTCTTTTTTCTTTCCTTTTCCCTTTCCACTGGTTCTGTTCTTCTCCTTGTCTTTGTCTGTGCTGCCTGCCCCTGTGGGCTCTCTTCTGTATGTTTGGTATTTGCCCTACTCAATTGAATTTTGTATAATTAGCTGACATGGGCCGGTGTGTTCCGGCCTTCCTGTACATCCGTTCTGTTTGATCTACTTTTTGTGTGTTCATAAATAAAGAATTTATAGGAAAAAAAAAATTTATCTGATAGGTGGGGGACACATATCTGGGACAAGTACCCATGCAAAGCCCTGAGGGAACCCTTGATTCCCATTCCATTAGCCATGGTGGGCAGTATCCACAAAGGTGGTGAAGGAACGGTGAGGTAGGCATGCATTTGCATGGTGAGCCATTGTAATATATGAGAATTATGGATTGAGCTTGACTTTTTTCAGAACTGCACTTTTTCATGAGGTTTTGATAGAATGGTAGGCTATTGAATATCACATCCATTATGGCTCCTACTGAGAATAGAGCATTTGATCTTGAGTGATATTTCCAGAAATCAATGGTAAATCATCAACGCTGGTTTTAGTAAGATCCAGTGACAAGTCAGCTAAAGGGATTAGAGTTCATGTTGCCATGATAACAATGTTTAAATACCACTGAGCTTCACCTGTCATCTTTTTTAAGGCTTTAGTTTGGAGTTCTTAAGTAGAATTGAAATTCACCTCATCTGACACTGGAGCAATAGTACAAATGTCATGATGTGCATTCTCTAGACTGTCACCCAGTGTATATGTAATCCCAACAAGTTCATGAGGAATTACAATCTATAGCATTGAATAGACAGAAAGTAAAGGTTCACTTTTACTCCAGGAACGTTATTATGGATAGGTTATAGAATTATTTGCATTTTCAGGATTGTATCTCCAAGTCCAGAGGGTGAGATCTTTCAGTAGTACCTGTGTGTTTCTTCACAGCAAACTGAATGGTTCTCCAAACAAATCCTCTGAGCTTGCTTATTTTAGTACAGTTGTATTACCTTAGAAATCCATGTACAATACACAGCCAAATACGATATTACATTATCATGAACTTTGAGCAGCAACATTTTTGACTACGTACACCCTTCATCATGCAAAATGCTTGTGTCAGAGTGTTCCAGGGTATTTGGGCGACCTGGGGTCCAAAGAAAGGAGGAGAGAGACGAGAACCTAAAACTGAAGTCATAGGATTAATATAATATAAAAAGCACATTGACATCACTAACAAAAAAAACAATCTAGATACCTTATATAACGTATCAGAAGTCTATTGATCAAAAGTTTATTGGCGCACTATGGAGGGACATTAAACTTATATGGGGCCACTGCTGGTGGGATATTAAACTTTGTGGGGATACTATAGGGGGATATTAAACTGTGTGAGACACTAATGGGGGACATTAAACTATATTGGGCCACTGCTGGTGGGATATTAAACTATGTGGGGAGACTAATGGGGGACATTAAAATATATGGGGCCACTGCAGGGTGGACACTAGACTGTATGGGGCCACTGCTGCTAGGTATTAAACTGTGTAGAGCCACTGCTGGGGTTATTTAACAATAAATTTCTATTGTACAGAAGTAAGAAATGCAAATCTTCAACTTGCTTTTCTATGCGCAGACCATTTGCTTGGCTGGGTTAGAGACCCCTGCACTAGAGTGAACAGCCTGTGTACCTTCTAGTGATAGAACCTGATAACAAATAAGACTGTAGTGAGATTCCAATAGTTAATCACAGATTTGTGGCCACTAGTAGTAAGTATACCCTGGTATAACAGGACTCATGATACAATGTTGGTAAGTCAGGTTCAGCAACAAAGGAATACCCATAAAATATCTATACGGGTCAGTTCACATGGAGTTTTTGGTGAAACTTGGTAGAACTTTATTGGGATGCTTTTTTGGAGGCTGATTTTGAGGCAGATTCAGCCTCAAAATGCTTGCCAAAAAATTCCATGTGAACTGACCTGTACGTGCTCATTCTGTGGACAACAATTTTCAGTTCTAAACATGCACATTCAGCATGGCCAAGCATAACTTTTACATTTCAGCTTTAAGTGGAACATTTCTTTAATGTCTAAGTCCCATTTTACACGTACACATTACAATATGTGACAGGCCTCCATGGAAGGTGTTGTACACACCTAGTTTTTCTTGTCTCTTATGGTTCAAACAGAGGCCACCATCATGATGTGAATAGGGCCTAATTGTAGATAGGTGTTAATTAGAGATGAGCGAGTAGTATTCGAACAAGTAGGTATTCGATCAAATACTAAGGTATTCGAAATACTCGTACTCGGTCGAATACCACGCGGTACACATAGTAAAAATTTGATTCCCCTCCCACCTTCCCTGAAGCTTTTTTTACACCAATAACTATGCAGGGGAAGTGGGACAGGAAGTAGGACAACGTAGGCATCGAAAAAAAACGTATACAGTCATTGGCTGGCTAAATCATCATCATCAGCAATAATAATACTGGGACTTGGGCATGTTAGATGCTCCAGACATGCTTCCCCTGCTGTCCCAGTTACATTCCAGAGGTGTTGGCATCATTTCCTGAGGTGTCATTGTGGACTTGGTGACTCCAATTGGTCGAATTTTGGTTTCCCTGAAACTAGCATGTTTTTCCCATAGACTATAATGGGATTCGATATTCGAACGAATAGTCGAATATTGAAGTCTACTCGAATCGAATTTCGAACTTTCAAATATTTCACTACTCGCTCGTCTCTAGTGTTAATGTTATTTTTCCAGACTCAAAAGCAAAGCAGTATTACCTTTATTAGTCTGACTAATATCCTACTGACTGCTGTTGCTATGCAAAGTGCATTTTGGGTCACAATAATAAATAGTACTGTGCTATTGAATAGGAAAGCCATTAGGTAAAGGCATTAGTCTGCCTGTAAGTCATTTACATTTAGAATAAACATTTTGATAACTGTGTTAACCTTTCGTGCCAGACATCAGTGCAGTTTTGTGATTATGTATGTTGTATATATAGTATATTGGAATAAATGATCAAGGCCTGCCAAAGAAAAGCTAAATTAAACCAGCTATGACCTTGGCAATATGGCTTAAATATATGTGCAAGTAAAAATAATTGCAAGCCATAAAATGTAATGCTTTGAGTAATAAGTAACAAATCAAATATCTGACAAATTCTGTACACTTATATATCACTGTCCAGAAGAAATGATCTTCAAAGTAGGAATGTCAGCTATATCAAACGTCAGAGAAAAGACCAAAATAAATGAGATGAGGCATTTACAACTAAATGTGAGCAGCACTGGAGGGTCACAGAATTCAGAACTGTCCCCATAGATAAAGGACAAAATCCAAAGAGCAAAGTAGAAATAATTTTGAAATAGATTTTTAGAATTCTAATATAAATATCATTTTACATGTTATTTTAGTATTATGATGAATGAATGCTTTATATACGTAAAAGAAGCGTATGTAGTTAAGGTAAAAACTGTAAGTGAACAATTCTCTCCAAATTGTGTCTAGTTATTCCAGACAAGGAAGTCTTCTATCCATGTCTCCATTGTGAAATTACAAGCTTGCTTGTTTACTTCAGTATGTTCCCCGGACCCGTCACCCTCCTTCCTTTACTGTAAGTTCTTGTGAGTCAATATGAGTGCCTTACCATTGTAATGAGCTATAAAAAGATATTAGCAGAATGCCTCATAGTACTGTATATATGTGATGAATATAAACAGTTGTATCTTAAGGGACGGTATACAACTATTTAAGCTGTGTAAATGATAAAACTACTAATATGTTCTCATGGACCAAATATAATACTGTGGGACAGAATTGGCCTGCGGGTCAGAGTTTGATCTCTATCAGGTACTGTATCTGTACTTGTGGGGAAAAGTGAGGGAAGTGTAAGGGAATTTCTAGATGAGCAATTCCCCAGTAGCTGCTTGTGAAACCTGGGAGAAAGGAAACAGTGAGTTCTAAGCTGAACCCGTCCCCTGTCCCTGCCTACTTGCCTCACTATCCCAGGTGGCAGAGGACAACTGGGCGGCAGTCCCTTCTTAAAATATAGGTGGCGTACAGCCTAGGCCCACCTTTAGTACAAGTCTGCAAGACACCGACCTAGTTAAAACTCATGCTGTAACTTTGACTCGCACTACAGACCTGCGGTTTACAATACACTGAGACCATAAACAGAAGCTACCTGGTTCTGGGCACAGACGGGTGCAATGACATCACAGCATCCCGCCTCCTGAGCTGAGACACATAGGTCCTGTGTGTGGATAGATATAGCCTTATTTTACTAACATTTATTACTGATCGCTATGTTAGGGTATCTAAGTTGGAACTTTTTTCTGTTCAGGGTATTTGGCTTGAAAAAGTTGAGAGCCAAGGCTCTATACTCAAATACATGAAGTCTCTAATTGTTTATGTCTCCATATCAGAGTATGTGAAACTAGGATGTCTCACTAAGACAACACCTTTAGGAATGTTATGATTCAAAAGAAGTTCCTATATGTATTATATTCAGATATATTGAATGAATCTATCATTACTTTTGTGGTATTTGTAATATTGCAGTGTCCTTCTGTATATCTTCTATGGCTCCCCTCCAGTAATCTCTACCTGAATCTTGCCAACATGGGATGAATCATTTTCTTTTATCTCATTATTGCTCACCCATCACATGCTGTATAAGTAAGTAGCCAATGTTGCTGTGGATCAATCTGACTGCTATGATTTGTCTTTTTGTCCTTTTATTGCAAACATTTTGCACACATTGTACAGTCCGTAATGCTTATAAAGAATTGGCCATTGTGATCATAGCCAAAACTTTCTTAAAGTGATATTATTTCTAGAACTGCTTGTATTAAAACCTGATATGGTATCATGCTTAAAGATCTATTATACTGACTAATATCTGTCTAAGGCAGTGGTTCTTAACCTTGTCCGAGGTACCGATCCCACCAGTTTCATATGCACATTCACCAAACCCTTCTTTAGTGATAAATCAAATATGATTTTTTCCAAATTCAAGACATAGGTATATGTTTTTTTACTGGTAAACAAAATGAACCGTGCATATGGCCTAGGGTTCGATCGAACCTTGGTTAAGAACCACTGGTCTAAGGAGAAAATAACTTCTGCTTAAGTACCCTTAGGATAAGTTGACAAAGAGTTTTTTGCAGTCAGATTTTTGAGACAGAATTCTCCTAAAAAAATATAAAATAGATTTTTTTTTCCAGCTAGAGGAAAAAAGAAGCATTAAAGGAAGTCTATCATTGGCTTTAGTGATTTTTAACTAAGCATATATTTGCAAAGTCTTTAGTCTTTATTCATTAGTCCTCCCAGCCGTTGTTGAATTAGATCACTTCTACTGATATGCTAATTATCCCCCACGGTGCACCCAGAAGTCTCTGTGATGTTCCCTGAGGGGGAGGTGAGAGCAGGGAAGGCTGACGACTCATCATCATCATCAGCCTTCCCTCGCTTTCACCCACCCCCTTCCTTACAAATATCACACAAGCAGTGCTCAGCAGTGCTCAGGGAACATCACAGAGACTTCTGGGTGCACCGTGGGGGATAATTAGCATATCAATAAAAGTGGGCTAATTCAAAAACGACTTGGAGGATTAATGAATAAAAGGTATGTGTGGAATAGCCTTTCTAAAGGCTATGAAAATACAGTCCTATGAAAAAGTTTGGGCACCCCTATTAATCTTAATCATTTTTAGTTCTAAATATTTTGGTATTTGCAACAGCCATTTCAGTTTGATATATCTAATAACTGATGGACACAGTAATATTTCAGGACTGAAATGAGTTTTATTGTACTAACAGAAAATGTGCAATATGCATTAAACCAAAATTTGACCGGTGCAAAAGTATGGGCACCTCAACAGAAAAGTGACATTAATATTTAGTAGATCCTCCTTTTGCAAAGATAACAGCCTCTAGTCGCTTCCTGTAGCTTTTAATCAGTTCCTGGATCCTGGATAAAGGTATTTTGGACAAACAATTCAAGTTCAGTTAAGTTAGATGGTCGCCGAGCATGGACAGCCCGCTTCAAATCATCCCACAGATGTTCAATGATATTCAGGTCTGGGGACTGGGATGGCCATTCCAGAACATTGTAATTGTTCTTCTGCATGAATGCCTGAGGATTTGGAGCGGTGTTTTGGATCATTGTCTTGCTGAAATATCCATCCCCGGCGTAACTTCAACTTCGTCACTGATTCTTGAACATTATTCTCAAGAATCTGCTGATACTGAGTGGAATCCATGCGACTCTCAACTTTAACAAGATTCCCGATGCCGGCATTGGCCACACAGCCCCAAAGCATGATGGAACCTCCACCAAATTTTACAGTGGGTAGCATGTGTTTTTCTTGGAATGCTGTTTCTTTTTGGACGCCATGCATAACGCCTTTTTTTATAACCAAACAACTCAATTTTTGTTTCCAAAATGAAGCTGCCTTGTCCAAATGTGCTTTTTCATACCTCAGGCAACTCTATTTGTGGCGTACGTGCAGAAACGGCTTCTTTCTCATCACTCTCCCATACAGCTTCTATTTGTGCAAAGTGCGCTGTATAGTTGACCAATGCACAGTGACACCATCTGCAGCAAGATGATGCTGCAGCTCTTTGGAGGTGGTCTGTGGATTGTCCTTGACTGTTCTCACCATTCTTCTTCTCTGCCTTTCTGATATTTTTCTTGGCCTGCCACTTCTGGGCTTAACAAGAACTGTCCCTGTGGTCTTCCATTTCCTTACTATGTTCTTCACAGTGGAAACTGACAGGTTAAATCTCTGAGACAACGTTTTGTATCCTTCCCCTGAACAACTATGTTGAACAATCTTTGTTTTCAGATCATTTGAGAGCGGGCTGTCCATACTCGGCGACCATCAAACTGAACTGAACTTGAATTGTTTTGTAAAGAGGAATGGTCCAAAATACCTTCATCCAGGATCCAGGAACTGATTAAAAGCTACAGGAAGTAACTAGAGGCTGTTATCTTTGCAAAAGGAGGATGTACTAAATATTAATGTCACTTTTCTGTTGAGGTGCCCATATTTTTGCACCGGTCAAATTTTGGTTTAATGCATATTGCGCATTTTCTGTTAGTACAATAAACCTCATTTCAATCCTGAAATATTACTGTGTCCATCAGTTATTAGATATATCAAACTGAAATGGCTGTTGCAAACACCAAAATATTTAGAACTAAAAATGATTAAGATTAATAGGGGTGCCCAAACTTTTTCATAGGACTGTATATGCTGGAGATATTTTATATTGTAACATGATTGTATTTTAGAATTGAAACTCCCAGAACCAACTTTCATGGAAACAGATTCTTACAGCTACTATGTTACAATATATCATTTGTAATAATGGTATCTCCGTCTGGACAGACTGGCCTATCAGATCTTGTACGCCAGACCTGTATACAACTTCTATTATCCACATACAGTATTTCTAGGTTGATATTGAAGATGTTGATGCATATGTACATTCATGTTGGTCTTCATTCACTACTTATGTCTTCTAGCTTTTAGAAGGTAGGGTTGCTAGGGAAAATTTTACAGTCTGTTTTCTATTAAAATGAAGTTAGATAGGTTAATTAAGTGTATTGCAAAAATGTTCACCAACTTCTGACACAATAGAAAAAATTAATAAAATAGGAGTAACACTTAAGCCATATTTATCAACCATAACACCATACAATTCTATTTATCGGTTTTATATGTCAGTGACATTCTAATGATCTTGGGTCACACCGTCTTTGTTCCAAATGTAGCACAAATTTTACATCATTTTCTATTCAAGAAAAAAACCAAACGGGACCATGTGTTCTAGGACCATGTGTTTCTATAATTTGATGCTTGGTGAATCATAATCAAATGACAAATAAATGTACCAGAATATTATTCTATTAGAAGTATAACAATATGACCACCTGAGCCCAGTCTTATGAATTAAAATATGACATTATAGAAAATACAATTTGCTACACTGCCCTGAAAGTCTTTGGAGAGTGATCCTTTACTCAAAGTGTTTCCTTTCAATTCTGGGCAATGGCTTTGTAATTTCTTTCTATAAAATCCATGTCCTGCTATCCTTCACATTCTTTTATTACATACTGCGTTATTGTTCTGTCCGTTTAAAGACTTGTCATTTGAAAGCTCAGTTTGCAAGAGAAATGGAATTTCTATTAGAAAATTGATTTGGTTACTGTGCATGCACAAGTTTAATCTGGAAAGTATGCTAGAGGAATATCTCATTGTAAAGTTGTTTAACATCATGATATTGCTTTTGCAATGGCCTGAAATACTTTATATGATTTTCTCTTTCTTTTTAGTCTTTTTTCTAAACAGAACAAAGATAACAAGATGAAATATAACACATGGAGACATACTTTAGCACTGTTTAGGGTGACTGACTTTCTAAAATGAAGGCAAATTCATTAAAGTGTGAAGTTATACCCCTTGGCCACGGAAACAAGTATTAGAATTAGGTATGGATAAAACTAACACTCACAAAGACTTGGAGATATTAGTGAATGGTAAACTTAATTTAGCAACCAGCGTCAGGCAGCTGCTGCCAAGGCAAATGAATTAAATCGTAGGGTACATCAAGAAATACATATGTTAACGCCAAAATATTGACTATATCATGGATCAATCAGTCAGTCCAAATTAAATGAGCATGTTTGTGCACAAATCGCTAATAATGAGACAGACACAGAGTTCCGTATCAAACCAGCCATGCTCTTCGCCCACCTCAGCATTACTGACTCTTTATTGAAAGTACACACACTTAAGAGACAAAGAAAGGAGGGGTTACTGCCCCCATGACATTCCTGAGTGTTGTCCATCTCCCATTGGCTCCAAACTTCAATGTCCAGCCAGACACCTCCTTGCTCCAGTCTGTGGAATTCTGTTACTAGGTGTGTCAAAGAGCAACCAAGCTCCATCTTGGTTTTAAGATCCTTTGTCTCAGATCCATGCAACCTCATTAAGAAAAATTAGTATTTCTACAACAAACATGCAATACAAAGTATAAGAATCTTGATTCATGTTCTCAGACTTGACATTCCCCCCTAAATACTAATTTTTCCCTGAGCTTGTGAACGCCCTGATCTGTTCCAATGTGTTTCGATCCACTTCACCTCTTACATGACAACTTATCCCTTGTAGATAAGCTCCCACTTAAAGGGCTTTCACATAGGAAGGTCAGATCCTAACTGTCCCTAAAGCAACTCTGTGTATTCTCGAGGGGAAACTGGACCATAAACATGCTTCTTTCCATCTATCTAGTCTCGACCAACTTTTCCTGCCGTCTGTGCCTCACTGGGCAAAGTATGTTCACGCTTAAACACCATAACATAATTACTATGAGATACGACACCTGGTGCAGCTGCTTCACCAGTGTCGGGCTTTACAGTCGCGCACAAGATTCCCCCGTCTGGCTAAAGAATCGTGCTGCCCGGCCTTTGACCCGACTAAAAAACTACCTTGCCCCCTATCTCTTTACACTCCTCCAGGGAATGTATAAGCCACTAACTGGCTTAACGGACTTTAAGAGTCCAATGGACGTCTGTTTTCTGTCCTTCCTCGGACTAACACTCCCGTCCAGTAATATGTTATAACATGAAACGTAATACCTTTCTTAAATAAACAGACGGCTTCCAACTATCTCACTTCACTTAAACTTTCTCACTTACATCATCATACACCTTAATTATCTCCATATCAGCCTCAAGTCTCATTGTCTAAATCCACAACCTCGTTTATCATCCCCTCTAGACACGGGAATACACAGATTGATATCACTAAAAGGATCAGTCTCTATGTTGCATAAAACATAACAGGAACACAAGTGCAGATTCATCCAACAGTCTTTGATATTTCTCCTCTCAGGATCTCATATCTCATCTCTTTATCTCCATCCAATCTTTGGGTTTTAGTTCATAAGTTCCTTCCACTGACTCAGACTCTGGAGGGAAGGGAAAAACTCAAGAATATAAATTAATCATATGTTTTTGATAATTCGTCACATAGTCAGTCAGCACATCATATTACATCTGAGACAATTTGGAAAACACAATCCAAATGTAGGGCTAAGGCTAATTTCTCCTGTCTAGAATGTACCTTACAGAGAAAACAAATACATGGAACAAATACTTTCCAATACTCTGGGAACTACATAGGGGTGTGAAACATTTATTTATATACCCATAATATAGCATAGTATTTTCCTTATTACCCGTATGGTAAGTTCCATTAGCACTTTGATGCTCTCGGGGATACCACTCACACTACATCTTTCAGTAGTCGTCTATCTGCAGTCTCGTTTATGGTGATTTTCTTCACCAGATATGCCCCAGACCATCCTGAAGAGAAACAACTACACAAGCACATACTCATACCGTCTCACCTTTAGTAACTGTATATAGTTAACCTGCAATCCCTGGAACAGGTACAAGGGCTTCAGGCCTGGTTCACTGGCCAAGCACATGCCATATGGGCTTACATATATATATATATATCTGACTATAGTAATGCTAGATCCTGCAGCTGCCCATCCTCCACTCACCAGGTCACACATGGCTTCTTCTAAACAGTGCACTTAATAAGAAGCTGCTTATGCCATAAGTGGGAACAATGTTCTCAGTACATACTCTCTTACCACCAGACACCAGAACTTGTACCTCCTCTTTCCAAGTCTCCTTTCCTCCTGGACCATTTTCGGTGCATCAGTGTCGTAAAACCTGAAAAGAGAGCTAAAAACGTTTGGGTCCCCTAGGCTTGTGCAGCTGGGCTAATGGCAGTATCTGCCCACATGTTATCCTACTTTCTTTCCTATCAGCCTTGGTGTGTGGCCTGACTTCTGACTATACCCACCTATGAGCAACGGCAGAATCTCCATCACACAAAATGTTCTTGCCCTCCAGATCGGACCATAATTCTACTATATCAAACACCTACCCTCAGACATTGTACCATATTCCAGTGATGTCTTCAAGTTCAGCTGAAACCCATGGAGTCCCATAATAGGTCTCCTTACGCTTGGTTTACCTCATATACGGTGACTGTGGCATATCTGATGCAGGATCCACCATCTTTCCCAAATCAAGAAACATCAAATCTGCAAAGAACTCAAAAAATCTAAGTTAACAATAGGTTCATCATTCAAATAACCAACAATCTCTTGTGACATATAATCATGTTGTTCTATTCTATATTGTCAGCAGAAAATACTTATATATTTCAGTTACTCCCCCCTTGAACCTATTGTTAACAACTACAAACAGTAATAAACAGGATGGGGCGTTTTAGAAACAACTCAGGGCCTAATAGTTAACCAGTTAGAAAGGACTTGTAGGAACCATAAAGAAAAAACACACTGTAGCTAAGCTTGTCCAACCACTGTTATCTCAGTCTGCAATGCAAGATTTACGACCCCCTGCTGTTCCTATGTTAACAGCAGCCTCTCCTGCAAGCAAGCGCTACAGCCCACATGGCTGTGCCCCCCCCCCCCCTCTGACATCTGTGTGTGCGTAGGACTACAGGATTCAGCAAGCTCCAGGCACACTTCTTAAAGGAACAGAGACACATTCATACAATCTCATTAGCAGAGAAGGCAGAAACACTGAACAAAGGATCACAGCAATCTCCAGATCACATAACACAATTACACACAAAGAACATCACACAACAGATATAGAGGTGGCTTCTAATTCACCTAGTATAGAACAAAATAAGTTTCCTCTCTTTTTACTTTCTAAAACCAAAACATCATCACAAAAATAATCTGTGCTACATCTTTTTTATCAATCAGCATACACACACACGTTGCTTGTTGTTTTTTAAAGTTCAAAACTTGGGACACCTTTTTAAATTTTCATAACCGTTATCCTACAATGGGGAACAATCCTGATTAATAGGAGCATGGGTCATCACAAAAGAACACAGAATGTAACAGAGCAGAGTATACTATGGACGTCTGGGAGGGTCCAGTGTTAAAATCAAAGATGTCGTCGAAACACTAGAGCGACACCCTTCCTCCTGCATTCCATTGTGGAACAATGACACCAAATCCTTAATGGCGGATAGTGAATGTTTACACAGTATAGGTGTGGATATATATATACTGCTGAGACAAAGAAAGGTGTGATTAGCATAATTAACAGAACAGGACACAATATAAAGTTACAACACAAGTTTAACACACAACTATTGAACATAGACACATAAACAAAATCAGAATATCCTTTGTTCCCTGAACTCTTGCACAAAAATTGTAACTTGGGATAAAAACCCCAACTTGTGGATTGCGGAGATGACGAAAGGGGAGTGGCCAGTTCCCCCTGCGTGATCTCCCATACCCGTGCTATAGAGATTCAAAACTTTTCACTATCATTTTTTTGTTTCCCTTTCATTCAGGTGCAACAGTTTAAATGAAAATAACAGACAAACAATATAACATAACCATCATATACTTGGATATATCCCTGTATACACATAGTCAGTGCATTTGACTGAGATTAGCCCTTTGTGTGCCCAACCATATTCCTTTGAACACCATGCAACTTTATGAACATTTTCATAGCAAACCCCACTTTATAATCACCACAGATGTTCAGAACCTCTTAAACTATACTTTTGCAATTTACTTTACTAGATCCCAACCAAAGTTTAAACATATAATCCTCTAAACATCATAATAGTAGTATACAGTGAGGTCGTTTATAGCTGAACTTATCACTGGTTTTACAAGGATTCACATTCAACTTCCAAAAATCCCTCTCTTGCTATAGTACACGCCTCTAAACCATGCTGTGAACATTCCATTGTCTCTCACTACGCCTCTGGGACTGACTACAACTTCACGTGCTGTTAACCTTTTCATTGCCTGTAACATGCTGCTTGCCTGCACTCTTCACAATAAAATCATGGGGGTTATTCATGTCCCTCAGGGACAGGCTCTTTTGGCTTAAACATGGACCATATACATTCTCAACTTTCAGATTCAGTCCATCTACTGAGAACCCTGACTGATTGAGCCACATGGGGACAAAGCAGTAATGCCGAGTTCTAATTACCTACCAGAAAAGAGGTCCAGAAAGCCCGTCCCGTATGGGCTTCAGGCATCTGACCCATCTGAACACCAAATCTACCATCCATCACTTCCCGATTCACAGGTGGGGAAACATATATATAATATAAGTAAACTCACCGTGATCAACTGAGGTTCCGGACCCTCCTAGGACAATGATGGAGTTCAATTAAGGTGATGCGCGTGCGGGTCAAAAGCCCCTCTCTGGATCTCCTTCTGCGTAGGCCTCACCTGGAGCACCAAATTGTTAAAGCCAAAATATAGACTATATCATGGATCAATCAGTCAGTCCAAATTAAATGAGCATGTTTGTGCACAAATCGCTAATAATGAGACAGACACAGAGTTCCATATCAAACCAGCCATGCTCTTCACCCACCTCAGCATTACTGACTCTTTATTGAAAGTACACACACTTAAGAGACAAAGAAAGGAGGGGTTACTGCCCCCATGACATTCCTGAGTGTTGTCCATCTCCCATTGGCTCCAAACTTCAATGTCCAGCCAGACACCTCCTTGCTCCAGTCTGTGGAATTCTGTTACTGGGTGTGTCAAAGAGCAACCAAGCTCCATCTTGGTTTTAAGATCCTTTGTCTCAGATCCATGCAACCTCATTAAGAAAAATTAGTATTTCTACAACAAACATGCAATACAAAGTATAAGAATCTTGATTCATGTTCTCAGACTTGACACATAGAGCAGTGGTTCTTAACTAGGGTTCGATTGAACCCTAGGCCCTATGCACGGTTCATTTTGTGTACCAAAAAAAAACATATACCTATGTCTTGAATTTGGAAAAAAAATCATATTTGATTTATCACTAAAGAAGGGTTCAGTGAATGTGCATATGAAACTGGTGGGTTTGGTACCTCAAACAAGGTTAAGAACCACTGACATAGAGGCTCCTGACAAGGACATAGTTTTACCTCTATGTAAATTGCTAGTCAGACCCCATATAGAATACTGGACATAATTTAGGTACCCGTATATAGGAAAGGCAACGCTGAACTAGAGAGGGTTCAGACGAAGGTCGCCAATGGTATTAAAGGGATGGATGGAAATTTGGGTTATTCAGTTTGGAAAAAAGTGTTAAGGGTGACCAACTTACAATATGTGATCTTTCTAATGATCTCTTTACACTTAGGCCTGTAACCAAGACAAGGGGACATCCACTATGTCTAGAAGAAAAAAAAAATTCACCATGGTCAGAAGTCATACTTCTTAACTGTAAGACCGGTGAGACTATGGAACTCACTACCACAGGACATTGTGATGGGTGATAACTTGTACAAGTAAGGGAGCCTTCACACGGAGTTTACATTCCGCTCTTTCTGAACGTAAACTCGTTCAGAGTGAGCGACGTAAAAACAGATCCCATTGACTTCTATGGGTGCCGGCTTATGCGCACTACACATTGAACTCAATGGGAGACTTTTTTCCCTATTGCTTTCTATGTGATACGCGCATATCACATTGAAAGCAATAGGGAAAAAAGTCTCCAATTGAGTTCAATGGGTAGCGTGCGTATGCCGGCACCCAATGAAGTCAATGGGATCTGTTTTTTACACCGTAACAACTTATGGAACTTAGTATTATGGGATGGGACGTTGATCCAGGCATTTATTCTGATTGTCATATTTGGAGTTGGGAAGGAATTTTTCCCGTAATATTAGGCAACTGGCACCAGTGATGTCACCGACATTTGTTACTGGTTCCTTTCCTTTGAAACAATAAGAGCTCAATTGAATCCATGAATTGTATCAAACCTTATCGTCACTTGTGCTCAAGTCCACTCAAGGTAACAAACCAGCAGCGAGTAATGTGTGTCACCCCTATAAGCACACTAAAACACTCTAGAAATAAGAATAAGGGATAACGCACAAAAAAAACAAAACAACCCTAGTACTATTCTGAATATAACACACACATAATTATACTCCCGATTCTCATAAAGCTACAATGCCACCCTATATCGCACTTAATCAGCCACTAATAGTCCTGCAACAACAGATATACCTCTATAGCGAAAATCAGCCAATAACTAACCTGTATTACTATTAGTCAGAGACAGAGAGACAGCGATACATCTGGTGTCAGATAAGTATAACCGTCCAACTCATTGAATAGGAGGAAATGCTTCAGCCAGGAGTAATACTTTTCACATTGTGCACTATTTAGGGCCCATCTGTAGAGTTCATTTGGAGGGCTCATTATACAGCTAAATGCAAATATTACCTGCATTCATTGGAAAATTCCTAAAACTGCACTGACAAACTTTTTTTTTCCATTATTGGCCTGTAACCTAATCCTCACCTCGGACCATTTCTGCCATGTGGCCCTCTCAGTACCATGCTGAATCACTCTTACCGTACGCTAAGGCCCTCTTAGCTCTGTTAGGAAGATGGTTGCTGAAGGGGGGCCCTGCATTGACAGTAAGGAAAAAGGGCCCCAGAGAGAAGTTATTGGTTGCCCTGGCTTTGTGCTTAGATGTCATGTCACCCAATGCATGTATGTATAATAAACTGAGCACTTTGCTAAATATTCTGACTAGTTTATTATATGTGAGCATAGACTGTGTGAGATGCTGTATGTTGCCTACCTATATCTAGCACAGTGAGCCATGCCGCACACTATGAGGGGTTGAGGGTCCCCTGCTCTATAGTGGGTCAGTCTGAGACTTTTGCTACACAGAGTATTTTTATTTATTGTGTTTATGTATCTTACTTGTATGGCACCTCTATATCCCACAGCAGTTTACAGACATTGTCAATTCCATGTAGGGCTCTGTCCCATATAGGACTGACAATATAAATTCCATATCAGAATACTGAAGCTGCATTGACTACAACTGTATTCAGTGCTGGGGCTGCCAATGTTTTCACTTCTAAGTAGGGAGAAGGAATCCTTCTAGGAAGGAAATAGTAATACTGCAAGCAAGACTTTCTCTGCACATTTTTTGGGCAGAAACCCAACAGACCCCATTATAGTCTATATAGTTTGCGGGTTTCTGTGGGTAACCTGTTTTAAAGCGGATTGGGTTTCCATTTCTCAGGTCCCCAAATGGACCCAAAGAACAGAAACCTAAGCGCAAATGTAAACCTAGCCTAATTCTTTTTTGCTTATATAAATGCAACGTACTTATATATGATATTGCATCAGCATCTGCCAACACCTTTGTTAAATTGTAACACGGATTATATTACCGGGGGTTAACAGTGACCTTCATAAAGGATAGTATCCTGTCACATTCAATAATCTTTAATTTCAGGAAGGTTAATATTAAATATGATTGCTAAAATACTGGCATCATATAGAACAAAGCTCTCACTCAAAGTCAGAGATCAGAAATTGGAATGCGTCTTTAAATTAGGCCCTGACCCGAGGATTACTTGTTAATTGAGGCCATTATTGCTCACTGACATTATAATGCAAATGTGAAAAACTGGCAATATTACAATTTGTTCTCAAGTTCAAACCACCATTTCTGGCACTCAGTAGTTATGATAATTCAAAGATATTATTTTTACAAGACTGCTTGGTACATAGTGTAACGCAAAGCAGAATTATTAAGAATCCCTTCCCTGAAAAAGTGGCCTGATCATTAAAAGAGCCCGAGCATGTAGAAAGAAGTGTTAGTCACCAAGGTCACACTTGACAAGTTGTAATTTAGAAATTCACAGAGCCAACATAGACCTGCATTTCTATTCATTATATTTAGCAACGTATCATCATAATCCAAACATGTGGCAAGTCTGTGCTTACTGTGCATCAGTAACATTGTGCGCGAAGACATAATCTGTCAGGTCACTTCACTTTGAGGATTTCTCCCTCTACTTAGGCACAGGAAGCGCGATAATGTGAATGCCTGCTGTTTGTCCAATCTACAAAAATTATGGGGCAGCTATGTGTGCTGGGGATGCTTCTTATAGTGCTACCATTATATGAGCATAACAAGCCAATGTGATCTACAGATGTAGCAGTCATTATGACACCACCAGGAAAATGCAGAGCGATCTGCAGGCACCTTGTTATAGGCAAGGAGCTGAGAAGATATGATATATAGATTTGTGGGAAACAATTCAATATAACTTGATATTGATTCATTGAAATCTTTGCTCTTTCTTTGCAACAAAAGGAAGAGGTCAAAGGTGGTCGTATCAGTCACTGAATCACTTCAATGGGAGCAGAACAGTGGTAATGCTATACGGCCACTATATAATATTATATAATTTATGGAACTATCGGCTTCCAGCTCAGCGCACTATATACTACTAGACCTGGCAGCTGTCCTGCATAATGTGTCCCATGATGAACTAAAACTGATTTGATATCAAGTTTCCTGATGACAAAATTCCTTTAAGTCAGCAATTCCCAAACTGTGCTCCACAAACCATCTACAGGTGCTCCGTGATATGGCGATAATAAATGGTTAACAATAAAAAAAATAGATAAATGTGAAGGGTTTCAAAATTAAAATACTGGTTCACATGCATTCCTAATATTCTACCGGAATGGCACTACAGTCTGTTCGGCGAATATACGAGGCCGGCGGATTAATGCTTCACGGTCGGACGGCACTTCCAAACTGGTCTCAGACTGCTCTTTCCTGCTTAATACACCAGTCTCGTTTATTCACTGAACAAACTGTACAATGGACTGAAGTGATTTAACCATCTTTCAGGCTCGTATTGTGCAGTCACTCGATCCGTGCTATGTCAGTTTAGTTCGCGCAGTATTTGCAGTTATTCGAAAAACATTCCTAATTTGGTTGTTCAGCAATGGATCGCTGGTTGAAGACTGTATCCTTCAGAAAAGCAGTTAATACCACTGACACAGACCCTCCAGTAGGAGCATCGAACAGGCATGTTCAAATATTATGTTAAAAAGTTAAAATATGGATGTTGTGATTATCCTGAACCAGACTTGGGTGATACGACTTTTCAATTGCAGTGTTGAAGAGATTACTGATGCTGAAATAATTTAACAGGCAGAAGAGTTTGTGGAAGAGATAGTGACGCCAAATGTGCCAGAAGTGTTCAACGAACTGCCTAGCACTAGATCTTCTTCTGTGAATATCAGTTCCACAAGAAAAAGAACAGTAAAAAGGAAATACCACGATTCCTACTTGGAAATTGGATTTGCTGAAACCAGTGACAACAAACTACAGTTAAGTTCCTTATTTTTTTTTAACTGTGACTGAAAAAGAAAAAACTTTGAATAAAGTTAATAGAAAATGTAATATCTAATATCAATTCGTTAGAAATCCCCCCTCCCCATCGTTAATATCGCTCGTTTTCTTTGGCACCTATGTAGGTTTTAGGTAAAATATGTTAAGTGCTCCTTACAGAATTTTTGTCCTGAATAGTGTCCCTACACTCAAAAAGTTTGGGAAGCGCTACTTTAAGTAAAGCACTGGGCTAAATGCCAAGTTGCTGCCCACAGATAATTTGAGGGGCATTGAGGGTGACATGCATGTCCTCAAGTAAGCAATAAAATTTGTAAAAACTGTGGGAAATTAGGTACCAGCAGCAGTGTGGACCCAAACAGTCAGATACAAGGATATAGCATCTGGTAAAAACCGGATTTTGCCCCTGTGTTTTTATTTTAAAAAAATAATCACGGTAAATACAGCCTTAACTTTAGGCAAAAACACAACAAAAACCTGCTCGGCGGAGCTGTAACTAAACAGAAGTTTCCTCACTATTCAAGTGGCTTACTTTCAGGCACTCGGAAAAACAATACATAAATAACAAGTTTTTCTCACCAGACCCAGACATGTCCTGTCTCTCATAGAGTCTGCCCAGAAGTGCAGGCTCTGCACCTTTTTATGGCCCAGTGTTAGGATTGGGTCCCGCAGGTTGCTCTCCCGGTGCACAGCGCCACCTGCGGGTCAGACTAAGTCCAGCTTTCACCTTACTGAGCATGCTCAGACTTTTGGAGCTGCTCACAAGCTAAGTGTCATTTCTCCCCTACTGAGCATGAGCGGTGAGGTCATGACCACTACCCCTATGGGCAGGGTATTCCCTTTGTGTGAGTCGACGCCCGGCTGGCACTCACACTTTGATTGAATTTTGTTTGACTAATGTTTGATTGAAAGTCCACGGAAGTTGTTTATGACAGTAGTACAGGGACAAGCTCCAGCATTGCAGGCAGGTTGTCAGACTAGGCCGCTGTGTGGGGTTACCTCTGTTTCTATCTGGGTGCTGTTAGTTAGGTCCTGTAAACCCTGAACGGTCAGCTCTGCACCAGGGCTAGGAGCAGTAGACACTGTTCCAGCCTGAGGAGTTGCAGTAGGTTTGGACTCTGAGATAGCCTGTGTAGACTGTCAAACTTACTTGGTAACTCCTAGCTGTTAAAGGAGAACTCCTAGGTGTTGCAGGAGCATGCAAACTTCTGTGGTGACTCCTAGCTGTTGCAGGAGCATGTTTGTTGCTGACCTGGGGTGAGTTAACCCTTGGCAGCCTTGTTTGTTTCAGACCTTGTTCACATTGAGTACCGCACCGCACCGCACCACTGCCCGTGTTTGTTGCACTCTGTTCACAGTGAGTACTGCACCGCACCTCGGCCAGTGTTTGTTGTACCCTAAGTTCAGACATACAGCTGTCCACTGGGCCTGTGGACCTCGCTGCAGTGTTCTGCAGACTAGAGGTTCTGTCGTTTAAAAAATATTGTTTATATATACAGTATATACACACAGAACCGTAACACCCAGTAATAATCTAAGCTCTCTATAAGGGAATTGCAATAGGAGCAGCAATTCCTCAGTAGCTGCTGGTGAACCCTGCAGAGAGGCATAATACACAGTGAGCCCTAAGCTGAGATCCCCGCACTGCCCCTTCCTGCTTGCCAGTCCTATCCTAGGCAATAGGCGGCAACTGGGTGACGGGCCCTTCCTATATAAGTGACAACACAGAACGAAGACAAGACAAACAACACAAAAGGGAGGTCAGCTGGCCAAGTGTCCAGTAACAGTCGAGCAATGCAGTGTCAAATCGAAGTACAAAAGAATAGTCACAAGGGTAAGCCATTGGTCAGAGGTGGCAGAGTGTATCTGGAGTAGGTGGACTGTGTTGGAGGTGAGTTACACTCATTTTGAAGCCTTAGTGAAGTGTGTGCAAGACTTAATGAGTGGAGTGAATGAATCTCTGACAGCTGCACTTGCTAATACAGTCCGTATGTAACAGTAGCCTTCATACCTTACTGTTGCTTTTGTTGTCTTTATTGTCCAAGCCTTCATTTGATATGTCTTCTTACTACTGTAGGTCGGGCTATGAGGATTGAGCTGAAATGTATAACCAGGTCACACTTATGTGATATGTAAACTGGCTACATTTATGGACAAAGGAATCGTTTTATTTTCCAGCTGTATTACATGTTGGGACTATTAAAGAGATGCTTATTCTAAGGAAGGGTTTCACTCCTAGAATAATTTACAGCTATAGTAATGGGGCTGTGCACTTACCATAGGTAACTACTAGAGATGAGCGAACAGTGTTCTATCGAACACATGTTCGATCGGATATCAGGGTGTTCGCCATGTTCGAATCGAATCGAACACCACGTGGTAAAGTGCGCCAAAATTCGATTCCCCTCCCACCTTCCCTGGCGCCTTTTTTGCACCAATAACAGCGCAGGGGAGGTGGGACAGGAACTACGACACTGGGGGCATTGAAAAAAATTGGAAAAAGTCATTGGCTGCCGAAATCAGGTGACCTCCATTTTAGACGAATAGTGGATTTCAAATCCGGGTCATATGAGAATGTGAACTTTGTGACTATGAGACAGGGATAGCTGTACAGGCAGGGATAGCTAGGGATAACCTTTATTTAGGGGGGAATGTTATTAAAAATAACTTTTTGGGGCTCTATCGGGTGTGTAATTGTGATTTTTGTGAGATAAACTTTTTCCCATAGGGATGCATTGGCCAGCGCTGATTGGCCGAATTCCGTACTCTGGCCAATCAGTGCTGGCCAATGCATTCTATTAGCTTGATGAAGCAGAGTGTGCACA
Organism: Leptodactylus fuscus; assembly: GCF_031893055.1. NCBI lineage: Eukaryota > Metazoa > Chordata > Amphibia > Anura > Leptodactylidae > Leptodactylus > Leptodactylus fuscus. The sequence goes on from NC_134269.1 coordinate 144,989,166, forward strand.
AGGGTTCAAGCGCACCCTCGGCTCTGATGTAGCAGAGCCGAGGCTGCACAAGGGTTCAAGCGCACCCTCGGCTCTGATGTAGGAGAGCCGAGGGTGCACTTGAACCCTTGTGCACCCTCAGCTCTGCTACATCAGAGCCGAGGGTGCGCTTGAACCCTTGTGCACACTGCTTCATCAAGCTAATAGAATGCATTGGCCAGCGCTGATTGGCCAATGTATTCTATTAGCCTGATGAAGTAGAGCTGAATGTGTGTGCTAAGCACACACATTCAGCTCTACTTCATCGGGCTAATAGAATGCATTGGCCAGAGTACGGAACTCGACCAATCAGCGCTGGCTCTGCTGGAGGAGGCGGAGTCTAAGATCGCTCCACACCAGTCTCCATTCAGGTCCGACCTTAGACTCCGCCTCCTCCGGCAGAGCCAGCGCTGATTGGCCGAAGGCTGGCCAATGCATTCCTATGCGAATGCAGAGACTTAGCAGTGCTGAGTCAGTTTTGCTCAACTACACATCTGATGCACACTCGGCACTGCTACATCAGATGTAGCAATCTGATGTAGCAGAGCCGAGGGTGCACTAGAACCCCTGTGCAAACTCAGTTCACGCCAATAGAATGCATTGGCCAGCGCTGATTGGCCAATGCATTCTATTAGCCCGATGAAGTAGAGCTGAATGTGTGTGCTAAGCACACACATTCAGCACTGCTTCATCACGCCAATACAATGCATTAGCCAGTGCTGATTGGCCAGAGTACGGAATTCGGCCAATCAGCGCTGGCTCTGCCGGAGGAGGCGGAGTCTAAGGTCGGACCTGAATGGAGACTGGTGTGGAGCGATCTTAGACTCCGCCTCCTCCAGCAGAGCCAGCGCTGATTGGTCGAGTTCCGTACTCTGGCCAATCAGCGCTGGCCAATGCATTCTATTAGCCCGATGAAGTAGAGCTGAATGTGTGTGCTTAGCACACACATTCAGCTCTACTTCATCAGGCTAATAGAATACATTGGCCAATCAGCGCTGGCCAATGCATTCTATTAGCTTGATGAAGCAGAGTGTGCACAAGGGTTCAAGCGCACCCTCGGCTCTGATGTAGCAGAGCCGAGGGTGCACAAGGGTTCAAGTGCACCCTCGGCTCTCCTACATCAGAGCCGAGGGTGCGCTTGAACCCTTGTGCAGCCTCGGCTCTGCTACATCAGAGCCGAGGGTGCGCTTGAACCCTTGTGCACACTCTGCTTCATCAAGCTAATAGAATGCATTGGCCAGCACTGATTGGCCAGAGTACGGAATTCGGCCAATCAGCGCTGGCCAATGCATTCTATTAGCCCGATGAAGTAGAGCTGAATGTGTGTGCTAAGCACACACATTCAGCACTGCTTCATCACGCCAATACAATGCATTAGCCAGTGCTGATTGGCCAGAGTACGGAATTCGGCCAATCAGCGCTGGCTCTGCTGGAGGAGGCGGAGTCTAAGATCGCTCCACACCAGTCTCCATTCAGGTCCGACCTTAGACTCCGCCTCCTCCAGCAGAGCCAGCGCTGATTGGCCGAATTCCGTACTCTGGCCAATCAGCACTGGCTAATGCATTGTATTGGCTTGATGAAGCAGTGCTGAATGTGTGTGCTTAGCACACACATTCAGCTCTACTTCATCGGGCTAATAGAATGCATTGGCCAGCGCTGATTGGCCGAATTCCGTACTCTGGCCAATCAGCACTGGCTAATGCATTGTATTGGCTTGATGAAGCAGTGCTGAATGTGTGTGCTTAGCACACACATTCAGCTCTACTTCATCGGGCTAATAGAATGCATTGGCCAATCAGCGCTGGCCAATGCATTCTATTAGCGTGAACTGAGTTTGCACAGGGGTTCTAGTGCACCCTCGGCTCTGCTACATCAGATTGCTACATCTGATGTAGCAGTGCCGAGTGTGCATCAGATGTGTAGTTGAGCAAAACTGACTCAGCACTGCTAAGTCTGCATTCGCATAGGAATGCATTGGCCAGCCTTCGGCCAATCAGCGCTGGCTCTGCCGGAGGAGGCGGAGTCTAAGGTCGGACCTGAATGGAGACTGGTGTGGAGCGATCTTAGACTCCGCCTCCTCCAGCAGAGCCAGCGCTGATTGGCCGAATTCCGTACTCTGGCCAATCAGCACTGGCTAATGCATTGTATTGGCTTGATGAAGCAGTGCTGAATGTGTGTGCTTAGCACACACATTCAGCTCTACTTCATCGGGCTAATAGAATGCATTGGCCAGCGCTGATTGGCCAGAGTACGGAATTCGGCCAATCAGCGCTGGCTCTGCTGGAGGAGGCGGAGTCTAAGATCGCTCCACACCAGTCTCCATTCAGGTCCGACCTTAGACTCCGCCTCCTCCAGCAGAGCCAGCGCTGATTGGCCGAATTCCGTACTCTGGCCAATCAGCACTGGCTAATGCATTGTATTGGCTTGATGAAGCAGTGCTGAATGTGTGTGCTTAGCACACACATTCAGCTCTACTTCATCGGGCTAATAGAATGCATTGGCCAGCGCTGATTGGCCGAATTCCGTACTCTGGCCAATCAGCACTGGCTAATGCATTGTATTGGCTTGATGAAGCAGTGCTGAATGTGTGTGCTTAGCACACACATTCAGCTCTACTTCATCGGGCTAATAGAATGCATTGGCCAATCAGCGCTGGCCAATGCATTCTATTAGCGTGAACTGAGTTTGCACAGGGGTTCTAGTGCACCCTCGGCTCTGCTACATCAGATTGCTACATCTGATGTAGCAGTGCCGAGTGTGCATCAGATGTGTAGTTGAGCAAAACTGACTCAGCACTGCTAAGTCTGCATTCGCATAGGAATGCATTGGCCAGCCTTCGGCCAATCAGCGCTGGCTCTGCCGGAGGAGGCGGAGTCTAAGGTCGGACCTGAATGGAGACTGGTGTGGAGCGATCTTAGACTCCGCCTCCTCCAGCAGAGCCAGCGCTGATTGGTCGAGTTCCGTACTCTGGCCAATCAGCACTGGCCAATGCATTTCTATGGGGAAAAGTTAGCTTGCGAAAATCGCAAACTGACAGGGATTTCCATGAAATAAAGTGACTTTTATGCCCCCAGACATGCTTCCCCTGCTGTCCCAGTGTCATTCCAGGGTGTTGGTATCATTTCCTGGGGTGTCATAGTGGACTTGGTGACCCTCCAGACACGAATTTGGGTTTCCCCCTTAACGAGTTTATGTTCCCCATAGACTATAATGGGGTTCGAAACCCATTCGAACACTCGAACAGTGAGCGGCTGTTCGAATCGAATTTCGAACCTCGAACATTTTAGTGTTCGCTCATCTCTAGTAACTACGCCAAAGACAGATGTGATTCCTATTTCCTCTCCTTCCCACTTGCACTTATGTGATTTTTATCTATAACAGATGCAAGTATTTGTTAGAATATTGCCCGCAGCCTCCCTTCTCTTTGCTATTATTCTGCATAATGGACCTATTGTGCATCCACCCTCACATTCACTTGTTACATAACAATAAAAGCCCCTTTGGGTTTTTCTTTTCTTCTCGATCTACTTTATATTCAAAATCCACAGTTGATGCAATTGGATCCTTATTCATGTACGTAAATTAATAAACAGTGTTCTTTAATATTTTCCCATTGTTTGCTACAATTTTCTTAAGCACTGGTGTAAGCATGCCAAATGTGTCTCTTTTCATGTAGTTGCTAGGATACAGGCAGTGATGATGTAGCGACGTCCTAATATTGGCTTCAAGAAATATGACGCTGTGATCACATAACAGTTGCTCCAGGGTCAATCGACATATGTAAGGACACAGAATGATCTGCCAAGGGAACAGGCTCTGAAAGCAGCTACTGTATTTGTTTGCAATGGTTAGTTACAAATGGATATTTAATGCTTGTATGACATGCCATTTAGGAAATTACTGTCAGGAAAGGGTTATCTCAGGGCAAACGTTCATGTGTTCATCGCTGCATGTTTCCAGTATATGTACATGGTCATGTTACCGTGTTCCAATATAACACACATGGTATTGTGGATGGATACGTACCACTGTTGATAAGATCCAGGATGAATAATATGGCAAATCTGACTGTTGTGTGAATTTCTTAGTATTTCTTATTGTGAAGTGCCATGTACTGATGTTAAAGTAAAACTTTTCTGATAATGGAAGCATCCACTTTACTTACTAAGGAGCCTTTTACACCCAGCAATGAATCATTTCTGCAAGCATTGATAGGTGATGTCAGAATAAGTTCAGGGAGCTGCCTAAAATCCCATCACCTACAGTGTTCGAGGAGGGAAACTGACTATTTCTGACATTTTAGCTCATATATCATTCAAAATAAAGTTTACATACCTTAACAGTAGACATTAGGTTACTACACCAGTGTCTGAACTGTAGGCCACAGTATACAGATGCCCAGAGCCTTGCTGCACAGCCACATCACAAAGTCACGACCTGTAGAACCAGTATATAGTGAAAACCCCATACAGAAAATGGCCAAACACCTGTGCCATCAACACTATCATGCTAAGGGGTTGCGTGAGAAGTTAACCTGGTCACAATAAGGAAATCATGGCCGGGATTCTGACAAGTGCCAAATCATAGGAAGTTCCTGCATTCATGGTTATATTCATTAGCAATTGATCTAAACAATAGACCAGGGGTGCTCACACTTTTTCAGCATGTGAGCTACTTTATAAACTGACCAAGGCAAAAGATCTACTACCCACTTCTTGTGGGCGGGGTGGGGCGCCTGGGGCGTGTCTGTGGGCGGGGCTGGCCATGTGGGCAGGGGTGGGCGGAGCATGAGAGCAGGAGACAGAGGCATTCTGTGGCCGCCCAGGGATCCCCGGTGTCTGCTTGTTCACATCGCAGGCTGAGAGTTATCTCTGGACACTGGCAGGCTGGGATGGTTAGAGAAAATCTTTAATCACACAAATGCTCTTCTCGAGGAATGGCCATAGACACACTGCAAAATCTTGTAGACGGCTTTCCCAGAATAGTGGAAGTTTTTTTAGCTGCAGAAGAGGAAATAACTTGATATGAATGCGTATGGATTTAGAATGGGAAGTCATACAAATTTCTGTAGATGTCTCAATACTTTAGTTTATATAGTGTAGCTATTATATGTTACTGCAAGTGGTTATTGTAAATGGAAAGCTAATCATATGTCACCTGTAAGGGAATTGCTAAGACAGCAATTCCCAGAACTGTTAAACCCTGGGAGGGGCACAAGAGACAGTGAGCCCTAAGCTGAAGCCCCCCGCTTTCCCTTCCTATTGCCAGGCCCTATCCTAGGTAATAGGCGACAACCACGAGGACAGTCCCTCCCTGAATATGTGAAACACAAAACGCAGACAAGACGAACAACAACAAAGGGAGGTCAGCTAGCCAGGGTTCGGTAACAGGAGAGCGATGCAGTGCCAAATCGGAGTAAAGAGAATAGTCAATGAGAAAAGCCAAAGGTCAGGTATAATAGTATAAGCAAACAGGGAACGTAAGAGCAGGTATGCGCACGGCAATAACAAGCACTGATGTGAATGGGAACCAAGGCTAAATAGGGAGGAAGAACCCGCCCATGGAGTTCACAGAAAGGCAGCTGTCAATCAAAGGGCAAGGCCAGATTAACCACTTAATGGACAGAGGCAACCTTGGCAGAAGACGGGTGTGGTGCAAATCCAATTAAGGACTAGAGCCGTGTTCACACAGTGCAACTAAAAACTTTAAGCAGATTCTCAAACTGCACACGCCTCCTGCGCCGCAGCACGCGAGCAGAGGGTGGCGGAGAGGCCTGAACAGGCAGAGATGTTACATCACCGGTATGGATTATACAGTGTTCGATATAATGTCTAAATTGCAAGGTTACATTTGCAGTAAAAATGATCATTACAGGTCTAAAAAAAAAAAGAGAGCTTGTTCTACAACACTTACATAAATGAAGAATACCTGTATCTTTTACTATGATGTGGGGGGGGGGGGATAGATCCACTAACCAGAAGCCTCTCCTTCTGGATCCTGTATGATGATTGAATTATAGAGTCCTCAGCACCCTTTTAATCTACTTGATGTCCTACAGTCCAGATTTGATGTTTGCTGCAAGGCCATCTGGCAGTGAACAAGTTAACCTAATTCACTTCACTGTGAATTCAGCTGCAAGCCTAGAAAGGATTTTGCTAATCGGGTTTTAGCAAAAAGTCGTGCTATATTCATATTAACATTTCCGTGAAAACAGAATGAATTTGTTGTGCTGAAGAATAAGATTCACAATGTTATTTCCAAAGCCGGCTTTGCCTGATGCAATAATACCATATTGACCATGAAGCTGAAATATCATTTCACTCTATCCACACAATGGAGCCCAAAGGTGACAATTTCAGCTAGATCTGAAGTGACAACAAAGCCTTGTACAATGTTTCTCCTGGTTACTTAGCAACTGGTTTCCAAAGCGTACATTGAATTTCATGTTAGGGCAATGTGCAAAAACGCTTCCTACTGCCCTTTAAACAAAAGCAGAATGAAAAATCTGGATAAATGTCACAAAATGTATAACCCCAGTTCTAAAAAAGTTGGGATGCTGTGTAAAATGTGAAGCAAACACGAATGCAGTGATATTTTAATCACTAGAACAGAGAAAACTTAGAAGGTGAAGGATAGACATTTCTCTATTTCATTAGAAAAAAAATAACTCAATTAGAAATTGATGGCAGCGACATATCTCAAAAAACATGAGACAGGGTTAATAAAGCGCTGTGAACGTAATAATGAAAAGTAGCTAGAAGGTCCATTTTCAACTAAGTCACATGACTGTATAAAAAAAGAACATAATGGAGAGACAGGAATTTCAGACCATTGTTCTTCAATATAAAATTGCACAGACTATGAATATCTCCCCTTCTACAGTACATAATATCATCAAAAGACTCAGTAAATCTGAAGAAATCCAACCACATAAAGGACAAGGCCCACAGTCAACAAAGTTCACTGTGCAATTCACAAATGCAAGTTAAAGCTGTATCATGCAAGAAAAAAAGGGAGGAAAAAAAGGTGCAAAAATAGTTCAGAAGATTCAGACCATATATAGCCCTCATTTCTGAGGCTGAATCAATTTAGAAAATAATGGAAGATTATGTGGATAATCTGTTTTCCCTTAGCCCAAACAGCAGCACAAGATGGGGTATTCCTGCCCCTGTGTACTGTTAGGACAGGTGGAACTTTTAATAAACTAACTAGTTACCCTCCCATAAAAGGTCCAGGAGACCTCCCACTCCCTGTGTTAGTCTCCAAGTACCATACCGACTATAATAATTTATCCTTTAACAAGAAAGGGAGGGAGCTTTGTGCTGCTGTTTGGGCTAAGGGAAAACAGATTATCCACATAATCTTCCATTCCCCCTACGCCCAAACAGCAGCACAAGATGGGGATTTAACAAGTAATACCCCTTCTAGGGAGGGCGATCCTGACAAGCAGAGGTCAGGATAGAATAACCAAAAGATTTTGCCTTGGAAACATGCCAGTCTAACCTATAGTGTCTGGCGAACGTCAAGTGGGAAGACCAAGATGCAGCCGCACAGATTTGGTCTACTGAGAGGGACTGCCTCTCTGCCCATGATGCAGCCACCGACCTGGTAGCGTGGGCTCGCAAAAATTCCGGAACCTGCAGCCCTTGTGTCTGCAAGGCCACTGAGATGGCTTCTCTGATCCACCTTGACAGAGTAGGTTTGGACGCCTTAACCCCTCTGTTGTGACCAAAAAAATTGATGAGCAGGTTTTCTGACTTACGGAATGGGCCTGTTCGGTCCAGGTATATTTGCAATGTTCGCACAAGATCCAGACTGTGCATCTTCTCCTCCCACTCCGAGGAAGGAGAGGGGAAAAAGGTGGGCAAGGTTATAGTCTGGTTTATATTTTCCACTGACGGAACCTTGGGCAGAAAACCTTGAACAAACCTAAGCTGGACTCTGTCTGGAAAAAAGACTGTGTATGGCTCTGATGCCGCCAAGGCCTGGAGCTCACCCACTCGCTTGGCAGATGTGATTGCCAGCAAAAAGGTCACCTTCCAAGAGAGGTACTTGAAGTCCACTTCAGCTAAAGGTTCAAATGGAGGGCCACATAGCCCTTGCAGGACCGCAGCTAAGTCCCATTGGGGAGCCGGGGGCCGAACCGGGGGTCGGAGCCTGGAGGCCCCTTTCTGGAATTGCCTTATAAGAGGATTCTGAGACAGTCTAGTCCCCAATAGAGCGGATAACGCCGAGACATGTACTCTCAAGGTGGCTGGGGACAATCCCTTGTCCAACCCTTCTTGTAAAAACTCCAGGACTGATTCGATAGATGTTGTATCGCACTGCCTCCTGGCTCCCCAATCGTTAAATACTTGGGCGATCCTCTGGTAACTACGATTGGTTGAGTCCGCTCTAGAGTGGGCCAGTGTTCTTAAAACGGCCTGGGACAATCCTCTGTCTCCACGTACGGTGCGGTCAACCTCCAGGCAGTGAGGTTGAACCTGTCCAGATCCTGGCAGAGCTGACTGTTTAGAGTTACCAGGTTTTGGACACACGGAAGCCTCCAGTAGGTCCCTCGACTCATTAACATGAGGTGGGTAAACCATGCCCTTTTCGGCCAGAACGGCATGATGACAATGGCCGATGTCTGGTCCTGCCTGAGTTTTGCCAACACCCTGGGAATCATTGGAATGGGAGGAAAAACGTATACTAGTTTGAAGCTCCAGGGTATTGACAGGGCATCGATCGCCAAGGGATTGCCGTCCCGGTACAGGGAGCAAAACCGTCCCACCTTGGCGTTGTGTTGGGTGGCCATCAGATCCACCTCGGGGAGACCCCATATTCTGGTAAGCTGTTGGAAAATTTCCGGGGACAGGGACCATTCGGCTGTTGTCACTAGTCCCCTGCTTAGTTGATCTGCCAGGACGTTGAGGTGGCCTTTGATATGTACCGCTGACAGCCGGGACAAATTCTTCTCCGCCCATGAAAATATCAGGTCGGTCACCCGCATCAAAGAGGGGGACCTGGTGCCCCCTTGTTTGTTGATATATTGGACGGCTGTAGAATTGTCTGTTCTTACTCTGACAGCCTTCCCTTGGAGATGGGGAGTCAGAGTCCGTAGTGCCAGAAAAACTGCCGTAAGTTCTCGCCAATTGGAGGAGCGAGTTCTCTCCTGCGGGTTCCATGTTCCCCGTATTAGGGTCTCCCCCAGATGCGCTCCCCAGCCTGTTAGGGAGGCATCTGTGGTCAACAGGGTCCAGGAGGTCTGGACCGTGGACCTCCCGTCTTTGAGTTGGGACCACCATTGTAGTGATCGACGGGCACTGATGGAAAGCTGGATAGGCTTCTGAAGTCCCATGGGACTGTGGTTCCATACTCTCAGGATCTCGAGTTGTAACGGGCGCATATGCCATAGAGCCCAGGGAACTGCCTCGATGGTCGCAGACATGAGACCTAGGACCTTCATCGCTGTCCTGATTGTAACCTTCCTGGTTCGGGATAGGTAGTGAACCGCTCGACCAATCTTCTCCTTTCAAGGAGAGGGCAGGGAGATCGTCATACTGAGAGAATCCAGGTTGAACCCTAGGAATTGAATCCGGGTAGATGGAACCACTACTGACTTTTGCCAGTTTACTAGCCAGCCCAGTTCGCTTATGAATGCCACTGTGATGCTCAACTGCGTGGCGAGGAGCTCCCCTGACTGAGCTTTTATTAGCCAATCGTCTAGATATGGGACAATAAATATCCCCTGGAGGCGCAGGGCGGCTATGACCGGGGCCACTACCTTTGTAAAGGTGTGGGGGGCTGAGGTTATACCAAACGGGAGAGCTGTAAACTGGAAGTGATGTAATCTTCCGTTTAGATAAGTGGCAATCCGTAAATATTTTCTGTGTGGAGGATAGATAGGAATATGGAGGTATGCGTCCCTCAAATCCAAGGTGACGAATAGATCTCCTGGCTGCAGGAAAGGGAGAACCGACCTTATGGTCTCCATCCGGAACCGGACCTTGCGGATAAATTGATTTACATACCTTAGGTCGATAATCATGCGCCACCCTCCGGTTGATTTTGGCACTAGAAACACGGGTGAGTAGACGCCTTGCCCTTGTTTGTTTAGGGGGACGGGTTCCAATGCAGCCTTGTCGATATACTCCAGCACAGATCTTTGCAGATGAAGTTGTTTGGTGCCCTGAAGAGGGCGGGTCCTCCTGCATCTGTCTGGAGGAAGGGAAAGGAAGTTTATTTTGTAGCCTTCCCGTATAAGTTGGAGAACCCAAGGATCCTGGATATGATGGTGCCAGGCGGTTAAATGTAAGGAAAGACGACCCCCCACCTTGGCCCTGCAGGCAAGGGGGTCGTGACAGTCAGAAGGTGGATTTTTTCTCACCACCACGGGAGGAACCTCGACCGCCTCTTGGGCCCGAGGGGCGCCTACGGAACTGGCCTCTAGACATGCCTCTGGAGGGGGCGTAGCCCCGAAAGGATCGTTGCCTGGATCCTGTGGACTGGGGCAGGTTCTTACCCTTTGAATCGGCCAGACCCTCCATTATCCGGTCGAGTTCGGTGCCAAATAGCCTGCCGGGCTCGAATGGCAAGGCGCATAAATTAAACTTGGAGGCATTATCTGCCCTCCAGGGCTTAAGCCAGAGGGGGCGCCTTGCGGCGGTGGACAATGCCATGGATCTTGCGGCCAGCTTGACCTGGTAGAAGGCCGCCTCCGAGAGATAGTCAGACATGAGGGAAATATTTGTCATGGCCGACAGCAAGTCGTCCCGATGGACCCCGGAGTCAATATCTCTCTCCAGCTTAGAGATGTCTGACCGCAGTTTAGCGACCACCTCGCTAGCCGCAATGCCCACTGAGGCCTGTGCCGAGGAAGAGGCGTATACACGCCTCAGGGACCCCTCCGCCCTGCGATCCATCATATCTTGGAGGTTAGAGCCATCCTCCGCTGGTACTACCGTGCGCTTTGACAGTTTGGAGACGGCTATGTCAACCTTGGGCGGAGGGCCCCAGGAGCTGGATTGTGCCTCGGATAGAGGAAAAAGAGACCTAAAGCGTCTAGACGCAATGAATGGGCGTTCAGGGAACCGCCATTCAGCCTCCAGCCTTCTTACCAAGTCTGGGTCCGCCCTGAAGGCTCTGAGAGAGGTAGATGGAGCCTCCTCAGCCGCCTCCTCCAACTCCTTAGCCCGAACCACTCTTAGCAGTTTGGGCATCCTATCCACCGAGAATACCGGTTTAGATGGGTCCAGGTTGTCCTCTCCCGAGGATACCTCGTCCAAGATCTGGAGACGCTCCATCGGTGGGAGAGAAGGAGGCGAATCCAGCCGTGGTCTCTTGGCCAATTGAGAGATTGAGAATTTCATCTCTTTCATCGACTCCTCGACGAATTCCCTTACCCAACCGACCACGTCACGGACAGAAGTGTCTTCTGAGGGGGGACCCCGACACCCGCGACAACATTGATAAGCGTAGCCATCAGGTAAGGGGACTTCGCATTTGGCGCAGGCAAGGTGGCGACGCTTACTGGAAGCCTTCCTTTTAGGGTTATCCGCCACTGAAGAGGAGGATGACATCTTTTGAAAGGAATTTCAGAGCACCTGTAGAGTCAGGAAATTTCTTCTACCTTCTGGTTGCCCAGGGAGAGTAGGAACCTGCAAGCTAAGCAGACAGGCAACCTACTCTGGGCAGACCAGGAAGAAATAGGGAGAAACGGGGACGGGGCGAACCTTAGCTCCGCCCCTTCCAGCGCCTCGGCCAGAGCCAGGCTTGGGGGCACCATTTTATTCCTAGCCTAAGCTGGCTAGGAGGATGGAGCGGAGGGGGACACTATCCCCTTAAATCCAGTTCAAAGCGGGGTGGGAGCGCTGCTCAAGCGCTCCCAAAGTCCGGCCGAGCGGGGACGACGGTCCGCGCATGCGCGAACCGGATTCCCGCGCATGCGCGGGAAGAGAGGAAGTCCGCGGAGCACCGCAAGTAGTGCCCGCGGCGAAACAAGGAACTGCATCTACAGTTCCTCCCCAGCAGCCGGACGAGTGGCGCCGCAGCGCCGAGAACAGATACGCTGCCTCACCATCTCCCCCCCCCCGCAGTAGCACGAGATGGGGCCGCGCCAGACCGGAGAAGGGAGGAGGCGCCGTGAGGAAGGCAAAGAAAGCCCCAAACCCCCGGTAAGACCCTGACAGCAGCAGCACAAGATGGGGGGGGGGGGGGGGGCTAGAAAAGGGAGATTTCCTCCACAAAAAGAAGGAATGTGTGGGAGAGGAGGAGACCTCTCCCTCCACCTGTCCTGGTAACAGGACAGAAAAAAACACAGGGAGTGGGAGGTCTCCTGGACCTTTTATGGGAGGGTAACTAGTTAGTTTATTAAAAGTTCCACCTGTCCTAACAGTACACAGGGGCAGGAATACCCCATCTTGTGCTGCTGTTTGGGCGTAGGGGGAATGATTCTTTGCATGAGATTGATCTATAATGCTAGGAGTCCATGTTGCTCTCTCCAGTGCTATACACAATGTAGGACTACAGGAAAACAGGGACTCCTAGCATCATAGATTACTATTCAGTTTTCTTGCACACTATTTTTTTCTGCATTTTTTTAAGCAAAAAGAACTTACACATTACTAGGAAGGTCCTTCCCATATTCAACGTTTATTGCTAGTATAAACATATAGGAAATACCAATTAGGTGGTGTCACTTCAAATCCCTCTATCTCCGATTGTATACCACCTTCAAAAGTGCTTCTCGTGTTTTTTGAAGGGTGAGAATCTCAGCTTTCATATACTATCAATATTCTAGCATGCCTCATGTCTCTATGAAGCAAATGTTGTAGTGTGTGAGGGTTGACTGTCTCAGATATACAATCTGTTTCTGTATGTATGTGCATGGAGTTTGGGTGGTGTTATTAAAGAGGACCTTTCATCACCTACGATAAGTCCATTTCTTTGCAGCATTTAATAGGCACGGCACCACTGATTCAGGCAGAGTTGGAATTTTTCTTCTAGCTGTCACCTTTACCGGGTAGACATCGCTGTTTGTTTTTGTACCTGATATAGACTTTCTACTTTCAGGCGAAAAATATGCAAATCTGTTTGAGCGAAAATGTCTCTATACACGTGTGAAGGTGCTCACTCCTTAGAGGGGTATTCCGACGTAGCATACTCACCAGTCTTCGATGCTGTAAATTCTTCTGTCTTGCAGCTTTCTTGCGTCATTGGTGGGCGGGGTTACATATGCAAAGCCAGCGGCGAGAAGTCGCCGCTTCTATGCCGCTAGCCCTGCGTGTGCGCTGCCGATGCAGCTAGGCATCGGACATACAGCCTTCACAATGTAATACAGACCCGGCATCCGCTGTAATAGAGAGGCGGATGCTGGCGAGTGTAGACGCCGGCACAGGTGCCTGCAACATCGCTACGCTCCTGCCCTGCATGAAGCCAGCAGCGGCAGGAGCGATGCTGCTATTCCACTCTTCCGCCCCCCCTTCCCCTCCGGAATATCAGCATCGCTCCTGCCGCTGCTGGCTTCATGCAGGGCAGGAGTGTAGCGATGTTGCAGGCACCTGTGCCGGCGTCTACACTCCCCGGCATCCACCTCTCTATTACAGCGGATGCCGGGTCTGTATTGGCGGCCCCTTCCCCCCCCAAGTGTAAACTACCCCCCCCTCCAGGCTCGCTCCCGTGCACTTAGCCCCTCCTCCCTCCCCCCTCAGAGCAGCAGATACATCACTTGACTCATGACCAGATAAGTCAAGGGATGTGTCAACAGAGAAATGAATAAAGTAAGATAGTGGACAAACAAAGCAGTTTTGCTGAAGCAATGTATTTAGGAAAAGTCTTACATTCACATTATCAAGCAGTATAGATAGGATCCTTGTGATGGGACAACCCCTTTAAAGAGTGATATTATCTCCAGGTACTTTCAGGCGAGCAATGTTAGGTAGAAATGGGCAAGAGTTGTGATTCTGAGCTCTGACACTGTCCACCTCTAAGTGGAGCTCAGACTCACACCCCTTCCCTGCTCATGCCTGACTCCACCCACCTGACATCAGGCACCAAAACTAACTGTACTGAATGTTCAGAAATGTTCAGGCAAGAGAAAAAATTCCAATTGTGCTAAAATGAGTAGAGGAACATCTATTCACAAATGCTAAGAACTGGAGTTGTTGGAGGTGTTGAAAGGTCTTCTGTATGGGGTTTGAACTTGTTTGTGTTGCTATAAGTATTGGTGAAGGCAGCAGAAGTACAGCGCTAATGATTTCAGGACACCCTGCACTCATCAGTTGAAATGATGAAGGTTTATTGGTGTATTCACATGTCTGCACAGACATGACATGACATTTGTCATTTGAAAAAACAGAATAACATGTTAATAAGGCCTTATCAAGGTCAAAAATAGACTGATACTATCATGAATCTCAGTTTAGCTATTATTGCTTTAAGGATAGCGTGCCGACTGGGGAAGCTTTTGCAGTGTCAGAGTTCTCTTAGGCTTACCCTATTAGCAGCTGAGGAAACATATTTAAACGCTTTTCCTCCCCAGCCATGTGCTTGCTATTTGGTTCTACCTAATTTGGCTTTCATAACCTGTTCGTTTCTACTGCACTGTTTTATTCTGACCTCTGACTTCATACTGGAAATCTGTTTGCCTCCTGATTTTGGCTCTGACATAACCTCTAAGAACTGGCCCTTGTCTTCATACTGGAAAACAGTTTGTTACTGATTTTGGCTCTGATGTTATACCCTGAACTGACTATTGGCCTGGATGATTCTCTCCTGATTTATCCTCCTGACTCCTATCATGTACCAGTTTCTGTAGTAACAACTTGGACTTCAAATACAGCACTAGTCCATCTAGCTTCATGGCTGTGCTGGTGAAAATATTTCAGTTTTGGGGCCACACGGTGGCTCAGTGGTTAGCACTGCAGCCTTGCAGCGCTGGGTCCTGGTGTTCAAATCCCACCAAGGGCAAAAAAATCTGCAAGGAGTTTGTATGTTCTCCCCGTGTTTGCATGGATTTCCATCCCATATCCCAAAAAGACATACTGATAGGGAAAAATGTACATTGTGAGTCCTATGTGGGGCTCACAATATACATTAAAAAACCAAATAAATAAAATTTCAGTTTAGGGGTTCTGTCTCTCAGCGCTGTATTGAATTTAAACAGCTAGCTCTACTGCTCCCTGTTGTCAGCCAGATCTTGCATTTTCTGATATTTTCTTCAGAGACTCTACCATAGCAGGTCTATAATAGCTATTTTTTCATTATGAAACATATATAGACGCTTGTGGACCAGATGTACGGAATTACCCAGCTGGCTCAGGATTTCGCTGAGGATTCAAGAGCAGGAGAAGCTCAATTTGCATTCACTGTTACCATGGAACCCAAAATAAATTTTTCTGACTTTTTTTGGAGATCAAAAATCTTTTTCCACCTTTCGAGAAAGTTGCAAGTTATATTTTCGTCTGCAGCCTCATTCTTCAGGTGGTGAGCAGGTTTCTGGTTTGACTTCTGATTGTGGAGTGTTTATTTCTTGTATCAATTTCTGTGATGACACCTTGGACCTCAAATTTAGCACAAGTCCATCTGGGTTCGTAGCTGCACTGGTCAAGGTGTTTGAGTGTCTGGAAACTATCTCTCAGCACTGTATAGAAATTACACAGATACTTCTGATCTCTGTCAACCAGATCCTACATTTTCTAATATTTGCACTAGAGACTCTACCATAAAAGATAATGTATTGTATTTTTCACAGATGTTTGGCACACAAAAAATTGATGGTCACATGAATATGGCCTTCAATGTCTCTATCGTATGAATAAATAGAAAGAGGAAAGTTATCAATGAGTCTCCAGATTTATAGAAGATCTTTTGGCTCGAATTCCCTATAAGATAACAATTCTCAAGTCTTTACTCTGTCCAGTAATTTTCTTTTGTTATTCCTTCCGAAGCTGTATAAACCGGTAAGATCTGATCTACATTTGAGACTCTTTATAATGTGACTAAGGCTATGTTCACACTTGTGCTGGGCTCTCCATTGTTTGAATTTGCCGGGGGACCTGAGCAACAGAGAGCCCATCCGCTAAAACAGTGGTTACCTGCAGGAAACCACAGACTATAATCCTACTTTTTACTTAACTATGAATTTCTTTTTTCTTAGTCTGGTTCTTGTCCAATAATCATGATCACATACCTTAAAGGGGTTTTCCAGGCAAAAGGGATAGGTAACCAATATCAAAGAGCAGTGGCATAACTAGAAATGGTGGAGCCCCGTGGCGAACTTTTGACACAGAATTATGCTGCATAGTGCCCCCTACACACGGTATTATCCCCCATAGTGACCCCTACACACAGTATTATACCCCATTGTGGACAAACCATGTATAATAATCGGAGACTAGGAGAGGATACAAACATAAAAAACAATGTTACTTACCTTCCTGGGTTCCAGCTCATTCCCAGGTGATGTCGGCTATCTTCAATGATGGAAGAGATGTCACTTGAGCCGGGGCTTGTGTAGCGATGCATAAGGATGCAAGCCCAGCCCACATGACGTCTATGATGTCACCAAGTAGGCCCGAAGCCTGCCGGAGCCCAAGAGCGGTAAGTAACAGTGTTTAAGCAAATAGAGCCCATAGCCTGCTGGTGCTACCCCAGCAGGTAATGGCCTATTGAAAAAAAAAAAAAAAAAATCTGCAGCGGTAGTTATAAAAGTCTGTTGCTCTCATCCTATGACAACAGACATTAATAACTGTAGTGTGTACCTACCCTAACCCTTTTCAGATTGACATTTACTCTGGAATTCATTTTCATTACAGAATTATGGATACATTTTAGAAATTTTGTGGTGACCACCTGCCCACCACCCTTTCCCAACCCTCACCGTAATAGTATGGTGTATGTCAAGTATTAAAATATGGCAGCAGCTCAGGACCTGAGCAACTGCTATAGCCACCCTATAATAGAAGTGCAACAATTTTGCAATGCATTGTATTAGTGATCAGACCCCCTTGGGTTCAAGACTTCATAGAGGGTCTAAAAATGAAAAAAAAAAAAAAAGAAAAAAGAATTAAAAGCTAAAATCATCCCCAGTTCCCTAGAACACAAAAAAGAACATACAATGAAACACATATACATTAGATATCCGTGTCCAAAAATGCCCCCTCTACAATTTTATAAAAAGACACTAACACTACAACGCACAATTATTCACACAAAAAATTAAGCCCTAAAGCTGCTCTGTGAACAGAAAAAAAAAAAGGAAAAAAAAGTTATGACTAGAGATGAGCGAACACTAAAATGTTCGAGGTTCGAAATTCGATTCGAACAGCCGCTCAATGTTCGTGTGTTCGAACGGGTTTCGAACCCCATTATAGTCTATGGGAAACAGATACTCGTTAAGGGGGAAACCCAAATCCGTGTCTGGAGGGTCACCAAGTCCACTATGACACCCCAGGAAATGATGCCAACACCTCTGGAATGACACTGGGACAGCAGGGGAAGCATGCCTGGGGGCATCTAACACACCAAAGACCCTCTATTACCCCAACATCACTGCCTAACAACTACACACTTTCCACATTCAAAAAAACCTCTATCAAAGTGGGAAAATACCTGGAAACCTTCTTTACTCCCCAAATGGATGGACACAAACCCCAATTTAAGCTCAACAAACAGTAACAACCACCCCTTTAAATCACGTTCCCCATGACAACCACAAATGGAATAGGCAATGGGAATTCCAAAAGCCCTCACCCTTAACTGTCATTTTGAGTGTGTGTGTGTGTGTGTGTGTGTGTGTGTGTGTGTGATGTGGTAAGACCTTCCAAAATTCACTTTTCTAGCCCTTAACATGAGCCCTTCCAAACAAAGTTACATGACCTTAAGCTGAGCTACCAGCAGAGATTGAGGCCCTTGGCATGAGTAGAGCCTTGCACCAGCAGTGTTTTTGGCACTTAGGGTGAGTTGAGCCTTGTACCAGCGTGTGTCCCTTAACATCAGGCGGGCCCTAAGTTCTGCGCTTTGCACAAAAGTTCCACATTAACTAGGCTGAATGGTACAAAGATTAGTAGGCCCGAGAACCAGGAACAGGTCTTGCAATGGCTGTCGGATAACGCTTAAAGCACATTGTCCACCAGCCAGTCAGCCTCTACCTCCTCTTACCCAACAGTCTTGTCCTCCTTCCACCCAAAATTCCCAATCTTCTCAGAACAATAACCCCAACTGTCCCTGCTCCCCAGAGCTGTTCTCCCTTCCTTTGACTGTACCGCAACCTGCCCCTCCATTTCGCGATTCCACGGACCTAACAGACGAGTATCTGTGTCCAGATGCTCAAACACTAGAGTCTCCTCCATTCCATCTCCGGTCGATTTGGTGGCGGATGACCAGCAACCCACCCTCATCGACGACGATGAGACGCAGTTGCTGTCAGGGCAGCCAGTTGACATGCGCATTGTGCAGGAGGAGGAGGCGAGACAGGAGTTGGAAGAGGAGGTGGTGGACGACGAGGACACCGACCCCACCTGGACAAGGCAGATGTCAAGCTGGGAAAGTAGTGTGGATGTTGAGGCAGGTGCAGCACCAAAAAGGGTAGCTAGAGGCAGAGACATGTCCAGAGGCAGAGGTCAGCTGCTTTGCCGAAGCCAGGCCAGACCCGGAATGTCCGAAGATGTTCCCTTTTGTACCCAGCCCAGAAAAACTCCCCCATCGAGGGCACGTTTCTTGAAGGTGTAGAGTTTTTTCAAGGAATGCGCCGAGGACAGATATAGTGTCGTCTACACAATTTGCCTCTCGAAATCGAGTAGGGGCCCTGAGAAGAGCAACCTGTCCACCACTTCAATGCACCGTCATTTGGAATCCAAGCAATGGAATCAGTGGCAGGCAGCAACGGCAGGACAAACGTCGCCCGCCGTTCATGCCACTGCCTCTGCTCACAGTGCTGGCGATGCACTCCAGAGGACGAGCCAGGACATCACTTCATCTGCCTCCGCCACTTTGTTGACTTCTCCCTCATCCTCCCCTGTTTCTGTCTTATCTCCTTCTCCTGCACCATCAAAGGCACCATCAGGCGCTTCTTTACAACAACCCACCATCTCTCAGACATTGGAGCGCCGGCAGAAATACACCGCTAACCACCCAGCCACGCAAGCCTAGAACGCCAACATCGCTAAACTGCTGGCCCAGGAGAGGTTGGCGTTCCGGCTTGTTGAAACTCCCGCCTTCCCGGACCTGATGGCAACTGTGGCACCTCACTATGCCGTCCCTAGCCGTCTCAACTTCTCCCGGTGTGGCGTCCCCGCCTTGCACCAGCACGTGTCACTCAACATCAGGTGGGCCCTTAGTTCCGCGCTTTGCTGCAAGGTCCACTTGACCACCGACACTTGGACAAGCGCCTGTGGTCAGGGATGCTGCAGTGCTTATCTTTAATGACAGGCAGGGTGAATGTGGTGGAGTCTGTTCCCCGGGTGCAAACTGGGGTGGCCTATCTCCTCTCCCAGGTCAAAATTCATGGCAGGAGTAGACTGAAACCCTACGACGCTGCAACCTCCACCACAGCTACTAGCGGCAAACGCTAAAACACTGGTGTGGGGAGACGTCAGCAGGCGGTGCTGAAGCTCATCAGCTTGGGGGACAGACAGCACAGTGCCTCCGAGGTCAGGGATGTCATCCTGGCTGAGATGGCATTTTTTTTTCCCTGCTACACCTGGGGCCTGGCATTTTTACGCCTGTGATAATGGCTGGAACCTGGTAGCGGCTCTGGAGCTTGCCAGCCTCCAACACGTTCCATGTTTGGCCCACGTCTAACCTAGTGGTGCAAAGTTTTTTAAAAACATACCCAAATGTACCGAAGCTACTGTTGAAAATGCGGCGCTTGTGCGCCCACTTTTGCAAGTGCACAGGAGTCGCTGCTAGCCTAAAAACACTCTAGCAAGGCCTACATCTGTCCAAACACAGGCTGTTGTCCGTCATTCACACACGCTGAAACCCTACAATACCATATCTTGAGCAGGGTGTGTGAGCTGCACAGACCTTTGATGGAGTTCCATCTACAAAACCCAAGGGTTCCTCAAAGTCAGCAACCAAAGTTTCTGCACCATGAGTTTCCAGGGGTGGCAGAGTTATGGCTAGGGGAAGAGGCATGGATAGGGATGATGTCTAGGGGCAAAAGCAGTGTGGATGTGGAGGCAAGCTAAGCAGGAAAAACTGGGGGTACAAGCTAAGGCATGGACTGGGGTGATGTCTAGGGGCAAAAGCAGTGTGGATGTGGAGGCAAGCTAAGCAGGAAAAACTGGGGATACAAGCTAAGGCATGGACTGGGGTGATGTCTAGGGGCAAAAGCAGTGTGGATGTGGAGGCAAGCTAAGCAGGAAAAACTGGGGGTACAAGCTAAGGCATGGACTGGGGTGATGTCTAGGGGCAAAAGCAGTGTGGATGTGGAGGCAAGCTAAGCAGGAAAAACTGGGGGTACAAGCTAAGGCATGGACTGGGGTGATGTCTAGGGGCAAAAGCAGTGTGGATGTGGAGGCAAGCTAAGCAGGAAAAACTGGGGGTACAAGCTAAGGCATGGACTGGGGTGATGTCTAGGGGCAAAAGCAGTGTGGATGTGGAGGCAAGCAAAGCAGGGAAAATGGTGGCTAGAGGCAAAGGGATGTCCATAGGCAGCAAGGGCAAAGATGCAAAACTCTCCCGTTTCAAGAATTTTCCTGACTTGTTTCCCCACAAAACATTCCTGGGAGGAGGGCTGAAACACCACCCTCCTCCTCCTCCGCTGTTAGATTTACCCCAGCTACGAGCTGAAAACGCTGCAACACTGGTGTGGGGAGACGTCAGCAGGCTGGGCTGAAGCTCATCAGCTTGGGAGACGGACAGCACACTGCCTCTGAGGTCAGGGATGCCATCCTGGATGAGATGGCAATTTGTTTATCCCCGCTGCCCCTGGGGCCAGGTTTTTTAGCTTGTTGGAGGGCTCTGGAGCTTGCCAGCCTCCAACACGTTCCATGCCTGGCCCACATGTTCAATGTAGTGGTGCAATGATTTTTAAAAACATACCCCAAATTAGCTGAGCTAAGGGTGAAAGTGCGGCACTTGGACACCCACTTTCCCAAGTCTACAGTACCTGGAGCTAGCCGCAATACACTCCAGCAAGGCCTACATCTGCCTGAAGCACCTACTGTTGTGCGAGGTCACCACACGCTCTAACCCTAGATACCGTATGTTCAGCAGGGTGTGTGAGCAGCAGAGACCTTTGATGGAGTACCAGCTACAAAACCCAAGGGTTCCTCAGAGTCAGCTCCCTCACTTTCTGCACCATGAGTTTCCATGGGTGGCAGACTTATGGCTAGAGGCACAGGCATGGATAGGGGTGATGTGTAGGGGTAAAAGCAGTGTGGATGTGGAGGCAAGCTAAGCAGCAAAAACTGGGGGTACAAGCAGCCGGTGACATCATCACTGACAAGCACAGCTGTCTGTCAGCTGACAGGCTGACATTCACCAAAATGAACAGACAATGGATAGACTCATCATATACATGTCAGTTACATGACAAATTTAGTGCAATTTGCAAGTCCAAGATGGTTTGGAGATCTGCGGAGAGGAATCTCACCACCTCTTGCGGGTGCCATCATTTGGAAGGCAAGCCCTGGGCTCAGTGGGTGAGAGCAAGCGCAGGATAATCGTCGTTTGGCCTGGCGGCCACTGCCTCTTCCACTGTTGACAGGGCTGGCGCTGCAGTCCAGACCAGGAGCCAGGACACCTCCACATCTGCCTCTGACACTTTGGGGAGTTCACCCTTATCCTCACCTTTTCCTGCCATTTCTCCTTTTGCCCGCGCCATCATGCGCCTCTTCCCAGCAACTCCCCATCTCCCAAGCCTTTCATTTCATGCTAAAGTACAGCGCAACCCACCCACATGCCCAAGGCTTCAACGGCCTCATCTCAAGAAATCTGGCCCAGGAGATGTTGGAATCCCGGCTGGGGGACACTCTGCCCTTTTTGGGCAGAGTGTCTACTGCGCCACCGCACTGTGCCGTCCACACCAGCACTTTCCCCCAAACATGAGGCGGTCCCTAAATTCAGCGCTTAGCCCTAAAGTTCCATGTGACCAGTTACGAATGGACAAGTGCATGCGGACAGGGACGCTACCTTTCAATTTGGGCACAGTGGTTGAATGTAGTTGAGGCGTGGACCGGGTCGCAAAATGTGGTGGCCTGACTTGTCTCCCCACACAACATTCCTGGGAGGAGGGCTGAAACACCACCCTCCTCCGCTGTTAAATTGACCCCAGCTACGAGCTGGAAACGCTGCAACACTGGTGTGGGGAGACGTCAGCGGGCCGTGCTGAAGCTCATCAGCTTGGGGGCCAGACAGCACACTGCCTACAAAGTGAGTCATGCCATGCTCGATGAGACGGCAATGTGGTTTTTACCACTGCACCTGGGCCCAGGCATGTTGTCATGTGTGATAATGGCCGTAACCTGGGATTGGCTCTGTAGCTTGGCAGCCTGCAACATATTCCATGCCTGGGCCACGTTTTTAACTCATTGCTGCTAATCTTTTGAAAAAGGTACCCCAATGTTCCTGAGCTACTGGTGAAAGTGTGGTGCTTGTGCGGATAGTTTTTAAAGTGTATAGTTGCCGCTGCTAGCCTCTATGCACTCCTACAACGCCTGTACCTGCTGGAACAACGGCTGTTGTGCGACGTCTCCACACTGCTGGCACTAAACATATCATGTGTTGAGCAGAGTGTGTGAGCAGCACAGACCTTTGATGTAGTTCCAACTCCAAAACCCTCGGGTTCGTCAAAGTCAACTCCCTCAGTTGCTCAACCATGAGTGGCCATGGGTGGCAGACTTATGTGAAATCCCATCCCATCCATTGCACTGGACACGAAACATTAGCATGCGCTCAGCACAACTTCGGATATGGCAGATGCGTTAAGCAGGGTGCAGGGTACAACACAGACCAGGCCCGAGCACCAGGAACAGGTGTTAGAAATACTGCAGCATCTGCCATTTCCTTCCAATTTTGGGGTTTTGGACCCGCCACCGACTTGTCTGGACCTAAGTGGGGATCATGAGACACAGTTGCCATCAAGGCAAGCTGTGGTCATGTGCGGTTTGCAGTAAGGGGGCAGTGCGCAATTGGAAGAGGAGTTGGTGGATGACGAGGCCACCGACCCCACATGGACAGGGGTGATGTCTAGGGGCTAAAGCAGTGTAGATGTAGAGGGAAGCTAAATCAACAAAAAACCTGGGTAGAAGCAAAGGCATAAACTGGGGTGATGTTTAGGGGTGAAAGCAGAGTAGATGTGGAGGGAAGCTAAGCAGCAAAAACAGTGGGTAGAAGCAAAGGCATGCAAAACTCTACCCTGTTGGAAGACTTATTCCTTGGTCTGGAACACGTTAATGGCCCCCCTGGACAAATTACTGCCACTCAGGGGCCTAGTGTCACCAGGAGGGACAAGTATAGGCGCATGTTGTGGGAATACCTGGCCGACACCAGCTCTGTCCTCTCCGATCCCTCTGTGCTCTACAGCCTAAACTTATTTTCTCATCTTTTTTTCTGAACTGCACATCTCTTGCCTGCTTCCTTTGGGATCTTAGAAATGGTGGTCCACTTCCACAGATGGTAACTTCAATAGACAGTGTAACGGGAGTAGCTGAGGGATCGCTGTCTTAACCACTTTTTGGCACAAAATTAACTTCCAAAGCCAAATATGGTGCAAGTATATGATGCAAGGACACCTACACACCTATCTCTGACACATTGGGGAGTTCACCCTCATGCGCCCTTTTGGCCTGCACCATCATGCGCCTCTTCCCAGCCACTCCACATTTCCCAAGCTTTTCATTGCAGGCAGAAGTACAATACAACCCACCCCCATGCCCAAGCCTGTAACAGCCTCATCGATAAACTGCTGGCCCTGGAGATGTTGGTGTTTGTTTATGCTTCTGGAGACCCAGGCCTTCCGTCAGCAGATGGCAGCTGGGGCACCTCCCTATGCTGGGCCTAGCCGTTACTACTTCTCTTGGTGTGCTGTCTCTGCCTTGCGCCTGCATGTGTCCCATAACATCAGTCGGGCCCAGAGCTCTGCGCTTTGCTGCAAGGTCCACTTGACCACCGACACATGGACAAGCGCCTGTGGTCAGGGATGCTGCAGTGCTTATCTTTAATGACAGGCAGGGTGAATGTGGTGGAGTCTGTTCCCCGGGTGCAAACTGGGGTGGCCTATCTCCTCTCCCAGGCCAAAATTCATGGCAGGAGTAGACTGAAACCCTACGAAGCTGCAACCTCCACCCCAGCTACTAGCGGAAAACACTGTAACACTGGCATGGGGAGATGTCAGTAGGCCGTGCTGAAACTGATCAGCTTGGGGGACAGACAGCACAGTGCCTCCGAGGTCAGGGATGCCATCCTGGCTGAGATGGCATTTTTTTTTCCCTGCTACACCTGGGGCCTGGCATTTTTGCACCTGTGATAATGGCTGGAACCTGGTAGCAGATCTGGAGCTTGCCAGACTCAAACACGGTCCACGCATGGCCCACGTTTTCCAACTTGTTGGTGCCATGTTTCTTTGAAACCTACACCATTGTGCCTGATATACAGGTCAAAGTGGGGCCATTTTCGTAAGTGAGAACTAGCCTCTGCTAGGCAGAAAACATTCAGAGCACACTCCTCTCATCTTCGCACCGTTGGCTGGCGGAGGAAGACGAGGGGGTTGGAGTGGCATCTGATGTCCCTATCCCACACGAGGCTAGAGGGTGCACTTCAGTGCATCCCATTGCTTCACCACAAATGGTGTGAAGGGGAGTGGAAAATGGAGGAAATGGAGAGTGACCCTTACAGTTGGGGCCAGCAAAGGCATGCCAAGTAACACACTGGCACACATGGCTGACTTCATCTTGGGTTGCTTTTCAACACATATTTCACATCATGAAGAACAAATAATACTGGATTTTTTCAAGCCTCGAACCCCGGTCTAGGTCTAATGTCTGTTCCTTTCTTATATTAGGGGAGAGGGAAAAAAAATTACTTCAGTGATACGTTTAGCGTACATAGACTGACTATTAATGTGTATCCCACTTAGTGTTGTTAGGGTTACACACCGTCACAACCTGGCTAAAGCTTCTATAGCTGTTAATAAAGTCAACATAACTTTACGGTATCCAAAAAGACAGCTGGTACCGACAGAGAGCAAGACAAATGTCACCCAAAGCTGTGAGCTCTGAACACCCACAGTGACTTTGGCGTCATCATCATTATAAGGGAGCGGGTGGTAATAAATAACTTGGCAGTGCCTAAAACCCAAAAAGCTTATACAACTATATTTACATTAAGATACACAAATGAAACTTTTCAGTAGCATGTCATGAGACAAGCTGATAAGCTCTTCCTTTGTGCAGTGCTATTTGAAAGTTAAACGCTGCCTTTATTTTAATTCTGGAGAAGGTGCAGACATTAGATTTAGAACATGTTGTCTTCATTGTCCAAATCCTCTATATAGGTAACGTGTTTTTCGGGCCGAGCTGTCTGGGAACGAGCTGGTGCAGCACTGACAACCTGGGTGAATATGGCAAGAGCCTGAGATGTAGGGTGAATGAATCCCCAAATTATTTGTGGAATTCCCAGTGAGACAATGGCACTGTATACCAGTATTAAAAATTGTGGGTGCACATAACCCCCATATATTCTTTGAATTCCCAGTGAGACAATGGCACTGTATACCAGTATTAAAAATTGTGGGTGCACATAACCCCCATATATTCTTTGAATTCCCAGTCAGACAATGGCACTGTATACCAGTATTAAAAATTGTGGGTGCACATAACCCCCATATATTCTTTGAATTCCCAGTCAGACAATGGCACTGTATACCAGTAGTAAAAATTGTGGGTGCACATAACCCCAATATATTCTTTGAATTCCCAGTCAGACAATGGCACTGTATACCAGTATTAAAAATTGTGGGTGCACATAACCCCCATATATTCTTTGAATTCCCAGTCAGACAATGGCACTATATACCAGTAGTAAAAATTGTGGGTGCACGTAACCCCCATATATTCTTTGAATTCCCAGTCAGACAAAGGAACTGTATAGCAGTATTAAAAATTGTGGGTGCACATAACCCCCATATATTCTTTGAATTCCCAGTCAGACAATGGCACTGTATACCAGTATTAAAAATTGTGGGTGCACATAACCCCCATATATTCTTTGAATTCCCAGTCAGACAATGGCACTGTATACCAGTAGTAAAAATTGTGGGTGCACATAACCCCAATATATTCTTTGAATTCCCAGTCAGACAATGGCACTGTATACCAGTATTAAAAATTGTGGGTGCACATAACCCCCATATATTCTTTGAATTCCCAGTCAGACAATGGCACTGTATACCAGTATTAAAAATTGTGGGTGCACATAACCCCCATATATTCTTTGAATTCCCAGTCAGACAATGGCACTGTATACCAGTATTAAAAATTGTGGGTGCACATAACCCCCATATATTCTTTGAATTCCCAGTCAGACAATGGCACTGTATACCAGTATTAAAAATTGTGGGTGCACGTAACCCCCATATATTCTTTGAATTCCCAGTGAGACAAAGGAACTGTATAGCAGTATTAAAAATTGTGGGTGCACGTAACCCCCATATATTCTTTGAATTCCCAGTCAGACAATGGCACTGTATACCAGTATTAAAAATTGTGGGTGCACATAACCCCCATATATTCTTTGAATTCCCAGTCAGACAATGGCACTGTATACCAGTAGTAAAAATTGTGGGTGCACATAACCCCAATATATTCTTTGAATTCCCAGTCAGACAATGGCACTGTATACCAGTATTAAAAATTGTGGGTGCACATAACCCCCATATATTCTTTGAATTCCCAGTCAGACAATGGCACTGTATACCAGTAGTAAAAATTGTGGGTGCACATAACCCCAATATATTCTTTGAATTCCCAGTCAGACAATGGCACTGTATACCAGTATTAAAAATTGTGGGTGCACGTAACCCCCATATATTCTTTGAATTCCCAGTGAGACAAAGGAACTGTATAGCAGTATTAAAAATTGTGGGTGCACGTAACCCCCATATATTCTTTGAATTCCCAGTCAGACAATGGCACTGTATACCAGTATTAAAAATTGTGGGTGCACGTCACCCCAATATATTCTTTGAATTCCCAGTCAGACAATGGCACTGTATACCAGTATTAAAAATTGTGGGTGCACATAACCCCCATATATTCTTTGAATTCCCAGTCAGACAATGGCACTATATACCAGTAGTAAAAATTGTGGGTGCACATAACCCCAATATATTCTTTGAATTCCCAGTCAGACAATGGCACTGTATACCAGTATTAAAAATTGTGGGTGCACATAACCCCCATATATTCTTTGAATTCCCAGTCAGACAATGGCACTATATACCAGTAGTAAAAATTGTGGGTGCACATAACCCCAATATATTCTTTGAATTCCCAGTCAGACAATGGCACTGTATACCAGTATTAAAAATTGTGGGTGCACATAACCCCCATATATTCTTTGAATTCCCAGTGAGACAAAGGAACTGTATAGCAGTATTAAAAATTGTGGGTGCACGTAACCCCCATATATTCTTTGAATTCCCAGTCAGACAATGGCACTGTATACCAGTATTAAAAATTGTGGGTGCACATAACCCCCATATATTCTTTGAATTCCCAGTCAGACAATGGCACTATATACCAGTAGTAAAAATTGTGGGTGCACATAACCCCAATATATTCTTTGAATTCCCAGTCAGACAATGGCACTGTATACCAGTATTAAAAATTGTGGGTGCACATAACCCCCATATATTCTTTGAATTCCCAGTCAGACAATGGCACTGTATACCAGTATTAAAAATTGTGGGTGCACATAACCCCCATATATTCTTTGAATTCCCAGTCAGACAATGGCACTGTATACCAGTATTAAAAATTGTGGGTGCACATAACCCCCATATATTCTTTGAATTCCCAGTCAGACAATGGCACTGTATACCAGTATTAAAAATTGTGGGTGCACATAACCCCCATATATTCTTTGAATTCCCAGTGAGACAAAGGAACTGTATAGCAGTATTAAAAATTGTGGGTGCACGTAACCCCCATATATTCTTTGAATTCCCAGTCAGACAATGGCACTGTATACCAGTATTAAAAATTGTGGGTGCACGTCACCCCAATATATTCTTTGAATTCCCAGTCAGACAATGGCACTGTATACCAGTAGTAAAAATTGTGGGTGCACATAACCCCCAAATATTCTTTGAATTCCCAGTCAGACAATGGCACTGTATACCAGTATTAAAAATTGTGGGTGCACATAACCCCCATATATTCTTTGAATTCCCAGTGAGACAAAGGAACTGTATAGCAGTATTAAAAATTGTGGGTGCACGTAACCCCCATATATTCTTTGAATTCCCAGTCAGACAATGGCACTATATACCAGTAGTAAAAATTGTGGGTGCACATAACCCCAATATATTCTTTGAATTCCCAGTCAGACAATGGCACTGTATACCAGTATTAAAAATTGTGGGTGCACATAACCCCCATATATTCTTTGAATTCCCAGTCAGACAATGGCACTGTATACCAGTATTAAAAATTGTGGGTGCACATAACCCCCATATATTCTTTGAATTCCCAGTCAGACAATGGCACTGTATACCAGTATTAAAAATTGTGGGTGCACATAACCCCCATATATTCTTTGAATTCCCAGTCAGACAATGGCACTGTATACCAGTATTAAAAATTGTGGGTGCACATAACCCCCATATATTCTTTGAATTCCCAGTCAGACAATGGCACTATATACCAGTAGTAAAAATTGTGGGTGCACATAACCCCAATATATTCTTTGAATTCCCAGTCAGACAATGGCACTGTATACCAGTATTAAAAATTGTGGGTGCACATAACCCCCATATATTCTTTGAATTCCCAGTCAGACAATGGCACTGTATACCAGTATTAAAAATTGTGGGTGCACATAACCCCCATATATTCTTTGAATTCCCAGTCAGACAATGGCACTGTATACCAGTATTAAAAATTGTGGGTGCACATAACCCCCATATATTCTTTGAATTCCCAGTCAGACAATGGCACTGTATACCAGTATTAAAAATTGTGGGTGCACATAACCCCCATATATTCTTTGAATTCCCAGTGAGACAAAGGAACTGTATAGCAGTATTAAAAATTGTGGGTGCACGTAACCCCCATATATTCTTTGAATTCCCAGTCAGACAATGGCACTGTATACCAGTATTAAAAATTGTGGGTGCACGTAACCCCCATATATTCTTTGAATTCCCAGTCAGACAATGGCACTATATACCAGTAGTAAAAATTGTGGGTGCACATAACCCCCATATATTCTTTGAATTCCCAGTCAGACAATGGCACTATATACCAGTAGTAAAAATTGTGGGTGCACATAACCCCAATATATTCTTTGAATTCCCAGTCAGACAATGGCACTGTATACCAGTATTAAAAATTGTGGGTGCACATAACCCCCATATATTCTTTGAATTCCCAGTCAGACAATGGCACTATATACCAGTAGTAAAAATTGTGGGTGCACATAACCCCAATATATTCTTTGAATTCCCAGTCAGACAATGGCACTGTATACCAGTATTAAAAATTGTGGGTGCACATAACCCCCATATATTCTTTGAATTCCCAGTGAGACAAAGGAACTGTATAGCAGTATTAAAAATTGTGGGTGCACGTAACCCCCATATATTCTTTAAATTCCCAGTCAGACAATGGCACTGTATACCAGTATTAAAAATTGTGGGTGCACATAACCCCCATATATTCTTTGAATTCCCAGTCAGACAATGGCACTATATACCAGTAGTAAAAATTGTGGGTGCACGTAACCCCCATATATTCTTTGAATTCCCAGTCAGACAATGGCACTGTATACCAGTATTAAAAATTGTGGGTGCACATAACCCCCATATATTCTTTGAATTCCCAGTGAGACAATGGAACTGTATAGCAGTATTAAAAATTGTGGGTGCACGTAACCCCCATATATTCTTTGAATTCCCAGTCAGACAATGGCACTGTATACCAGTAGTAAAAATTGTGGGTGCACGTAACCCCCATATATTCTTTGAATTCCCAGTCAGACAATGGCACTGTATACCAGTATTAAAAATTGTGGGTGCACGTCACCCCAATATATTCTTTGAATTCCCAGTCAGACAATGGCACTGTATACCAGTAGTAAAAATTGTGGGTGCACATAACCCCCATATATTCTTTGAATTCCCAGTCAGACAATGGCACTGTATACCAGTATTAAAAATTGTGGGTGCACATAACCCCCATATATTCTTTGAATTCCCAGTCAGACAATGGCACTATATACCAGTAGTAAAAATTGTGGGTGCACATAACCCCAATATATTCTTTGAATTCCCAGTCAGACAATGGCACTGTATACCAGTATTAAAAATTGTGGGTGCACATAACCCCCATATATTCTTTGAATTCCCAGTGAGACAAAGGAACTGTATAGCAGTATTAAAAATTGTGGGTGCACGTAACCCCCATATATTCTTTGAATTCCCAGTCAGACAATGGCACTGTATACCAGTATTAAAAATTGTGGGTGCACATAACCCCCATATATTCTTTGAATTCCCAGTCAGACAATGGCACTATATACCAGTAGTAAAAATTGTGGGTGCACATAACCCCAATATATTCTTTGAATTCCCAGTCAGACAATGGCACTGTATACCAGTATTAAAAATTGTGGGTGCACATAACCCCCATATATTCTTTGAATTCCCAGTCAGACAATGGAACTGTATACCAGTATTAAAAATTGTGGGTGCACATAACCCCCATATATTCTTTGAATTCCCAGTCAGACAATGGCACTATATACCAGTATTAAAAATTGTGGGTGCACATAACCCCCATATATTCTTTGAATTCCCAGTGAGACAATGGAACTGTATAGCAGTATTAAAAATTGTGGGTGCACGTAACCCCCATATATTCTTTGAATTCCCAGTCAGACAATGGCACTGTATACCAGTATTAAAAATTGTGGGTGCACATAACCCCCATATATTCTTTGAATTCCCAGTGAGACAATGGAACTGTATAGCAGTATTAAAAATTGTGGGTGCACGTAACCCCCATATATTCTTTGAATTCCCAGTCAGACAATGGCACTGTATACCAGTAGTAAAAATTGTGGGTGCACATAACCCCCATATATTCTTTGAATTCCCAGTCAGACAATGGCACTATATACCAGTATTAAAAATTGTGGGTGCACATAACCCCCATATATTCTTTGAATTCCCAGTCAGACAATGGCACTGTATACCAGTAGTAAAAATTGTGGGTGCACATAACCCCCATATATTCTTTGAATTCCCAGTGAGACAATGGCACTGTATACCAGTAGTAAAAATTGTGGGTGCACATAAACCCCATATATTCTTTGAATTCCCAGTGAGACAATGGCACTGTATACCAGTAGTAAAAATTGTGGGTGCACGTAACCCCCATATATTCTTTGAATTCCCAATCAGACAATGGCACTATATACCAGTATTAAAAATTGTGGGTGCACATAACCCCCATATATTCTTTGAATTCCCAGTCAGACAATGGCACTGTATACCAGTAGTAAAAATTGTGGGTGCACATAACCCCCATATATTCTTTGAATTCCCAGTCAGACAATGGCACTGTATACCAGTATTAAAAATTGTGGGTGCACATAACCCCCATATATTCTTTGAATTCCCAGTGAGACAAAGGAACTGTATAGCAGTATTAAAAATTGTGGGTGCACGTAACCCCCATATATTCTTTGAATTCCCAGTCAGACAATGGCACTGTATACCAGTATTAAAAATTGTGGGTGCACATAACCCCCATATATTCTTTGAATTCCCAGTCAGACAATGGCACTGTATACCAGTATTAAAAATTGTGGGTGCACATAACCCCCATATATTCTTTGAATTCCCAGTCAGACAATGGCACTATATACCAGTAGTAAAAATTGTGGGTGCACATAACCCCAATATATTCTTTGAATTCCCAGTCAGACAATG
Source organism: Leptodactylus fuscus (assembly GCF_031893055.1). Classification (NCBI taxonomy): domain Eukaryota; kingdom Metazoa; phylum Chordata; class Amphibia; order Anura; family Leptodactylidae; genus Leptodactylus; species Leptodactylus fuscus. The sequence continues at coordinate 145,021,324 of NC_134269.1, forward strand.
GCACTGTATACCAGTATTAAAAATTGTGGGTGCACATAACCCCCATATATTCTTTGAATTCCCAGTCAGACAATGGCACTATATACCAGTAGTAAAAATTGTGGGTGCACATAACCCCAATATATTCTTTGAATTCCCAGTCAGACAATGGCACTGTATACCAGTATTAAAAATTGTGGGTGCACATAACCCCCATATATTCTTTGAATTCCCAGTGAGACAAAGGAACTGTATAGCAGTATTAAAAATTGTGGGTGCACGTAACCCCCATATATTCTTTGAATTCCCAGTCAGACAATGGCACTGTATACCAGTATTAAAAATTGTGGGTGCACGTCACCCCAATATATTCTTTGAATTCCCAGTCAGACAATGGCACTGTATACCAGTAGTAAAAATTGTGGGTGCACATAACCCCCATATATTCTTTGAATTCCCAGTCAGACAATGGCACTGTATACCAGTATTAAAAATTGTGGGTGCACATAACCCCCATATATTCTTTGAATTCCCAGTGAGACAAAGGAACTGTATAGCAGTATTAAAAATTGTGGGTGCACGTAACCCCCATATATTCTTTGAATTCCCAGTCAGACAATGGCACTGTATACCAGTATTAAAAATTGTGGGTGCACATAACCCCCATATATTCTTTGAATTCCCAGTCAGACAATGGCACTATATACCAGTAGTAAAAATTGTGGGTGCACATAACCCCAATATATTCTTTGAATTCCCAGTCAGACAATGGCACTGTATACCAGTATTAAAAATTGTGGGTGCACATAACCCCCATATATTCTTTGAATTCCCAGTCAGACAATGGCACTGTATACCTGTATTAAAAATTGTGGGTGCACATAACCCCCATATATTCTTTGAATTCCCAGTCAGACAATGGCACTGTATACCAGTATTAAAAATTGTGGGTGCACATAACCCCCATATATTCTTTGAATTCCCAGTCAGACAATGGCACTGTATACCAGTATTAAAAATTGTGGGTGCACATAACCCCCATATATTCTTTGAATTCCCAGTGAGACAAAGGAACTGTATAGCAGTATTAAAAATTGTGGGTGCACGTAACCCCCATATATTCTTTGAATTCCCAGTCAGACAATGGCACTGTATACCAGTATTAAAAATTGTGGGTGCACGTAACCCCCATATATTCTTTGAATTCCCAGTCAGACAATGGCACTATATACCAGTAGTAAAAATTGTGGGTGCACATAACCCCCATATATTCTTTGAATTCCCAGTCAGACAATGGCACTGTATACCAGTAGTAAAAATTGTGGGTGCACATAACCCCAATATATTCTTTGAATTCCCAGTCAGACAATGGCACTGTATACCAGTATTAAAAATTGTGGGTGCACATAACCCCCATATATTCTTTGAATTCCCAGTCAGACAATGGCACTATATACCAGTAGTAAAAATTGTGGGTGCACATAACCCCAATATATTCTTTGAATTCCCAGTCAGACAATGGCACTGTATACCAGTATTAAAAATTGTGGGTGCACATAACCCCCATATATTCTTTGAATTCCCAGTGAGACAAAGGAACTGTATAGCAGTATTAAAAATTGTGGGTGCACGTAACCCCCATATATTCTTTGAATTCCCAGTCAGACAATGGCACTGTATACCAGTATTAAAAATTGTGGGTGCACATAACCCCCATATATTCTTTGAATTCCCAGTCAGACAATGGCACTATATACCAGTAGTAAAAATTGTGGGTGCACGTAACCCCCATATATTCTTTGAATTCACAGTCAGACAATGGCACTGTATACCAGTATTAAAAATTGTGGGTGCACATAACCCCCATATATTCTTTGAATTCCCAGTGAGACAATGGAACTGTATAGCAGTATTAAAAATTGTGGGTGCACGTAACCCCCATATATTCTTTGAATTCCCAGTCAGACAATGGCACTGTATACCAGTAGTAAAAATTGTGGGTGCACGTAACCCCCATATATTCTTTGAATTCCCAGTCAGACAATGGCACTGTATACCAGTATTAAAAATTGTGGGTGCACGTCACCCCAATATATTCTTTGAATTCCCAGTCAGACAATGGCACTGTATACCAGTAGTAAAAATTGTGGGTGCACATAACCCCCATATATTCTTTGAATTCCCAGTCAGACAATGGCACTGTATACCAGTATTAAAAATTGTGGGTGCACATAACCCCCATATATTCTTTGAATTCCCAGTCAGACAATGGCACTGTATACCAGTATTAAAAATTGTGGGTGCACATAACCCCCATATATTCTTTGAATTCCCAGTGAGACAAAGGAACTGTATAGCAGTATTAAAAATTGTGGGTGCACGTAACCCCCATATATTCTTTGAATTCCCAGTCAGACAATGGCACTGTATACCAGTATTAAAAATTGTGGGTGCACATAACCCCCATATATTCTTTGAATTCCCAGTCAGACAATGGCACTATATACCAGTAGTAAAAATTGTGGGTGCACATAACCCCAATATATTCTTTGAATTCCCAGTCAGACAATGGCACTGTATACCAGTATTAAAAATTGTGGGTGCACATAACCCCCATATATTCTTTGAATTCCCAGTCAGACAATGGCACTGTATACCAGTATTAAAAATTGTGGGTGCACATAACCCCCATATATTCTTTGAATTCCCAGTCAGACAATGGCACTGTATACCAGTATTAAAAATTGTGGGTGCACATAACCCCCATATATTCTTTGAATTCCCAGTGAGACAAAGGAACTGTATAGCAGTATTAAAAATTGTGGGTGCACGTAACCCCCATATATTCTTTGAATTCCCAGTCAGACAATGGCACTGTATACCAGTATTAAAAATTGTGGGTGCACATAACCCCCATATATTCTTTGAATTCCCAGTGAGACAATGGAACTGTATAGCAGTAGCAAAAATTGTGGGTGCACGTAACCCCCATATATTCTTTGAATTCCCAGTCAGACAATGGCACTATATACCAGTATTAAAAATTGTGGGTGCACATAACCCCCATATATTCTTTGAATTCCCAGTGAGACAATGGAACTGTATAGCAGTATTAAAAATTGTGGGTGCACGTAACCCCCATATATTCTTTGAATTCCCAGTCAGACAATGGCACTGTATACCAGTATTAAAAATTGTGGGTGCACATAACCCCCATATATTCTTTGAATTCCCAGTGAGACAATGGAACTGTATAGCAGTATTAAAAATTGTGGGTGCACGTAACCCCCATATATTCTTTGAATTCCCAGTCAGACAATGGCACTGTATACCAGTAGTAAAAATTGTGGGTGCACGTAACCCCCATATATTCTTTGAATTCCCAGTCAGACAATGGCACTATATACCAGTATTAAAAATTGTGGGTGCACATAACCCCCATATATTCTTTGAATTCCCAGTCAGACAATGGCACTGTATACCAGTAGTAAAAATTGTGGGTGCACATAACCCCCATATATTCTTTGAATTCCCAGTGAGACAATGGCACTGTATACCAGTAGTAAAAATTGTGGGTGCACATAAACCCCATATATTCTTTGAATTCCCAGTGAGACAATGGCACTGTATACCAGTAGTAAAAATTGTGGGTGCACGTAACCCCCATATATTCTTTGAATTCCCAGTCAGACAATGGCACTATATACCAGTATTAAAAATTGTGGGTGCACATAACCCCCATATATTCTTTGAATTCCCAGTCAGACAATGGCACTGTATACCAGTAGTAAAAATTGTGGGTGCACATAACCCCCATATATTCTTTGAATTCCCAGTCAGACAATGGCACTGTATACCAGTATTAAAAATTGTGGGTGCACATAACCCCCATATATTCTTTGAATTCCCAGTGAGACAAAGGAACTGTATAGCAGTATTAAAAATTGTGGGTGCACGTAACCCCCATATATTCTTTGAATTCCCAGTCAGACAATGGCACTGTATAGCAGTATTAAAAATTGTGGGTGCACGTAACCCCCATATATTCTTTGAATTCCCAGTCAGACAATGGCACTGTATACCAGTATTAAAAATTGTGGGTGCACATAACCCCCATATATTCTTTGAATTCCCAGTGAGACAATGGCACTATATACCAGTAGTAAAAATTGTGGGTGCACGTCACCCCAATATATTCTTTGAATTCCCAGTCAGACAATGGCACTATATACCAGTAGCAAAAATTGTGGGTGTATATAGCCCCAATTCTATTGCTAGGGGACTTGCAGGGTATTTCTGAGGTGAAGGTGGGGGGGCACACCGTTGGAACGGGGATTTGGGGTGTATATATGGGGTATACGGGAATACACTGTCAGTGTGTTCCATTCAGGATCCTGGGAAAGCTGGGTTGCGGCGATTGAGCCCGTCAGTGCCACGTTACACTGACAAGCTTCTCCCTGGAATTGAAGTTATATGTAAGCCCAATATATTCTTTGAATTCCCAGTGAGACAATGGCACTATATGGCAGTAGCAAAAATAGTGGGTGTATATAGCCCCAATCCTATTGCTAGGGGACTTGCAGGGTATTTCTGGGGTGAAGGTGGGGGGCACACCGTTGGAACGGGTATCGGGGTATATATCGGGTATACGGGAATACACTGACAGTGTATTCCATTCAGGATCCTGGGAAAGCTGGGTTGCGGCGATTGAGCCCGTCAGTGCCACGTTACACTGACAAGCTTCTCCCTGGAATTTAGCTCTTATAAGAGCTGTTGGTTGTCTTCTCCTTCCTATCCTAGCCTGTCCCTGCCTACCCAGAATCTAAGCCCTAGCTAGCTGGACGGAAACCTCCGTCCTCGGTGAATTGCAAGCTCAGAATGACGCGAAGCTGGGCGGCGCTGTTCTTTTAAATTAGAGGTCACATGTTTTCGGCAGCCAATGGGTTTTGCCTACTTTTTTCAACGTCACCGGTGTCGTAGTTCCTGTCCCACCTACCCTGTGCTGTTATTGGAGCAAAAAAGGCGCCAGGGAAGGTGGGAGGGGAATCGAGTAATGGCGCACTTTACCACGCGGTGTTCGATTCGATTCGAACATGCCGAACAGCCTAATATCCGATCGAACATGAGTTCGATAGAACACTGTTCACTCATCTCTAGTTATGACTTTTGGAAGGCGGGAAAACAACAAACAGAAATCGAAAAATGCTTTTGGCGGGAAGGGGTTATATACCTTAAGAATTCAACAAATAAGTTCAGTCTTTACTAAATCAGACTACTAGATTGTGTGATATATACTATGATAGGTGATTTGTATATGCACAAATGTCACTACATACATAGCCCTATGGTTCCTGTATTATTGCACCATATATATCGTGTAGTTCTGAACTCCTACCCTTGTATACAACAGATAATATTACAGATAGATATTTACCTTATTGCATGTGATAGTGCAGTCCTCACTCAGAATATTTATATATATATATATATATATATATATATATATATATTATTTTTTAAAAAAAATTTCGATTTTTTATGTTTTTTTTTAACCTCATCATATTCCACTGCCAATGTTAATAATACGACTTTAACTGAATAATAGAAAATTGTGAGTAAATCCTAATGAAGATAATGATGGATGTAGAGTTGAACAAGGAGGAAACAGCTGGGGCGAAAGAAAGGAACAAATGACAAAATGTGCTTGAAATCGATGTATATTGACAGAGCTAAAGGAAGACAAAGGAGATAATGCACATGTAGTTTCAGAAACAATTGTAGGGACCCAAGATCTAGTTGTCAGCTACAAAATCAGAAGCATTAAGTAAATACAGTGGGGCAAAAAAGTATTTAGTCAGTCACCAATAGTGCAAGTTCCACCACTTAAAAAGATGAGAGGCGTCTGTAATTTACATCATAGGTAGACCTCAACTATGAGAGACAAAATGAGAAAACAAATCCAGAAAATCACATTGTCTGATTTTGTAAGAATTTTTTTTCAAATTATGGTAGAAAATAAATATTTGGTCACCTACAAACAATCAAGATTTCTGGCTCTCACAGACCTGTAACTTCTTCTTTAAGAGTCTCCTCTTTCCTCCACTCATTACCTGTAGTAATGGCACCTGTTTAAACTTGTTATCAGTATAAAAAGACACCTGTGCACACCCTCAAACAGTCAGACTCCAAACTCCACTATGGTGAAGACCAAAGAGCTGTCAAAGGACACCAGAAACAAAATTGTAGCCCTGCACCAGGCTGGGAAGACTGAATCTGCAATAGGCAACCAGCTTGGATTGAAGAAATCAACTGTGGGAGCAATAATTAGAAAATGGAAGACATACAAGACCACTGATAATCTCCCTCGATCTGGGGCTCCACGCAAAATCTCACCCCATGGGGTCAAAATGATCACAAGAACGGTGAGCAAAAATCCCAGAACCACGCGGGGGGACCTAGTGAATGAACTGCAGAGAGCTGGGACCAATGTAACAAAGCCTACCATCAGTAACACACTACGCCGCCAGGAACTCAGATCCTGCAGTGCCAGACGTGTCCCACTGCTTAAGCCAGTACATGTTCGGGCCCGTCTGAAGTTTGCTAGAGAGCATTTGGATGATCCAGAAGAGTATTGGGAGAATGTCCTATGGTCTGATGAAACCAAACTGGAACTGTTTGGTAGAAACACAACTTTTCGTGTTTGGAGGAAAAAGAATACTGAGTTGCATCCATCAAACACCATACCTATTGTAAAGCATGGGGGTGGAAACATCATGCTTTGGGGCTGTTTCTCTGCAAAGGGGCCAGGACGACTGATCCAGGTACATGAAAGAATGAATGGGGCCATGTATCGGGAGATTTTGAGTGCAAACCTCCTTCCATCAGCAAGGGCATTGAAGATGAAACGTGGCTGGGTCTTTCAACATGACAATGATCCAAAGCACACCGCCAGGGCAATGAAGGAGTGGCTTTGTAAGAAGCATTTCAAGGTCCTGGAGTGGCCTAGCCAGTCTCCAGATCTCAACCCTATAGAAAACCTTTGGAGGGAGTTGAAAGTCCGTGTTGCCAAGCGACAGCCCCAAAACATCACTGCTCTAGAGGAGATCTGCATGGAGGAATGGGCTAACATACCAACAACAGTGTGGGCCAACCTTGTGAAGACTTACAGAAAATGTTTGACCTCTGTCATTGCCAACAAAGGATATATAACAAAGTATTGAGATGAAATTTTGTTACTGACCAAATACTTATTTTCCACCATAATTTGCAAATAAATTCTTACAAAATCAGACAATGTGATTTTCTGGATTTGTTTTCTCATTTTGTCTCTCATAGTTGAGGTCTACCTATGATGTAAATTACAGACGCCTCTCATCTTTTTAAGTGGTGGAACTTGCACTATTGGTGACTGACTAAATACTTTTTTGCCCCACTGTATACTATCTATCTATACAATATATTTATGTACTATTTATATAAGTAGATTTATTTAGATTTCAATTAAAGTTAAATTAAGTTAAATTTAAGTTTTTAATCTTAGAAATTATGGATATGCTCACTACAATAAAAATATACAAAAAGTACTGATAAATCAATATATATAAACCACAAATAGGCACCAGAACACACATAGAAAAACACACATAACAGGTACTGTATGTGCCTACTGTTTCTCGTGTTTTCTCTTGCAGCGGGTATAATTTGTCAATACATTTAGTATATTTTTATTTTATTGTTTTTTCTGTTTGTAGTATGATGAATGTATATGGAGGCCGATATTTTTGTGTAATAGTTGAGGTATTTGTAGGTTGTATAAATTAGAGATATGCCTTGGAGATTTGTGTACTGAGCGCAGTCATGCTAAATAGGAGTAAAGATTAAAGATATATCATGGATTCAGCAAATAAACCTCATTCTGTGTACAATAAAACGTTAGAAACTTTTTCTCTAGTTTCCGCATCAGTTTCCATGGTTTTCAAGTTCTCTGCTTTTTATTATCATTTTTATTATTCTATTTATTCTTAAAGCACCATTAATTCCATGGCTCTTTACATCTGAAGAAGGTTTAAAGACATAATACAATACAGAATATATTGTATAATAGAGTAACTTAGTGACTAACTGATACAGTGGGATAGAGGACTCTGCCCACAAGGGCTTACAATCTATAGGGGAAGAGGGACTAAGACAGTAGGTGAGGGTAGAAGGTGTTCAGGCTTTCCTGATGAGATACATCTTCAGGGTTCTTTTGACAATTGTGATTGTGGGGTAAAGTCTTATGTATCATGGTAGCTAGTTCCAGAATATAGGAGATATGCTGGAGAAATCCTGGAGGCAGTAAAGAACAAAGAAGAGTAAAGAAGGAGGTCCTGAGAGGATTGGAGATCACATGTGGGGAAATATGGGGAGATTAGGTCAGTGATGTATGGAAGGTACAGGCTTGGGATAACTTTTTATGTCAATGTTTGCATTTTAAACTCTATTTTCTGGGCTGGGCAATGAGTTACCAGTGAATGAATTGTCAGATGAGGGGAAAGGTTGATGAAAAATGAGGAGTGAGGTGGATAAACCAGGCAGTAGAATTGAAGGTGGACTGCAGGGTAGCGAGTGCATTTTCTGGGAGGCCTCAGGCAAGGACGTTACATTAGACTAGGTGTAAGATGATAAAGGCGTGGACTAGTATTTTTGCAGTCATCCAATTTACTTACAGTGAATATAAATTTGTCCATGGTCATAGGATAGAAATACTTCATAAACGAATTGATAGTGATATGCTAGATACAATACTAGAAAATTAGACAGTACAACTTATTAGTCACTAAAATATTAATAATTTACTAAAACCATAATACCTCTTTACATTGAGAAATGCATAATTTTATTGTTATCCTGCTTATCTATGCCTCATTATATCAGTACCTGCTACCTCATATTGTGTAATATACTGTGTAATGATGGTTTTAGACACGATGTTACCTAATATATACAGGTAGTCCTCGACTTACGACATTGATCCGTTCTTACGCGGCGGAGTAAACCGAATTTCGACGTAAGTCGGAAACATACATAACTGTACTATACGACGCCACGTAGGAACGGATCAAAGTGATTTAGTGTGCAGCGGCTCGGAACCGAGGAAGACTGTACCATATACAGTACAGTCTTCCTCGGGTCCGAGCCACTGCACACTAAATCACGTACTGTATAGGGAGAGCTGGCAGCTTGCGTTTATGCAGGAGCTGACTTTTTCTCATAGGAATGCATTGGCCAGCGTTGATTGGACCAGCAGTCTCCATTGTGGTCCGATCTTAGACTCCGCCTCCTCACAGACAAGTCTCCAGCAGAACCAGCGTTGATTGGCCGAATGCTGTACACTGGTCAATCAACGCTGGTCAATTCATTCCTATGAGAAAAAGTAAGCTCCCTTGTAACAGCAAGCTGCCAGCTCTCCCGACTAGCAAGAACGAGCCTGCTGCAAAACCAGCGTTGATTTGCCACAGGCTCGTCCTTGCTAGTCGGGAGTGCTGGCAGCTTGCTGTTACGAGGGAGCTTACTTTTTCTCATAGGAATGAATTGACCAGCGTTGATTGGCCAGTGTACAACATTCGGCAAATCAACGCTGGTTCTGCCGGAGGCTCGTCTGTGAGGAGGCGGAGTCTAAGATCGGACCACAGCAGTCTCCATTGTGGTCCGAATTAGACTCCGCCTCCTGACCAGCGTTCATTGGCCGAATGCTGTACACTGGCCAATCAACGATGGCCAATGCATTCCTATTAGAAAAAGTCAGCTCCTGCATAAATGCAAGCTGCCAGCACTCCCGACTAGCAAGGACCTACTCGCTCATCTCTAGTCGTAACCCAAGACCGTCGTAACCCGAGGACTACCTGTACATTGTATGTCATAGGTCTAGATTGCTTTAGCCATGTTGCATACATCCCATTATCTTGCATCAAGTTTGAAAAGTACATATTAGCAATAATTCTGCAAGAGAAAATCTATCTACTAAAATAAATCAGGTCATTTCACTGACCAGTTAAATAGAACTCTCATTCACTCAAGCACTGTACAATAAATCCATTACTGTATGTAATGAAGAGACAGATAATGCCAATCATCTGTTTCCAGTGTTTATTATCAACCTTAGATATTATACTACATGAAGTCAATCATTTCTCATAGAGATAATAATATTGATCATGGAAGGCATTGTTGAGACTTACCATTACGCTGGTTAGGCCACGTGCAGACTAGAGTTCAATGTTTTGGTTTTTAGGAAATACAATTCAGTGATAAAAATGTGTTACGTTGATCACTTTAAAGAGAACCTGTCAGGAGTTTTTCCCACCATAGCCTGGCCCCATCATGTGCAGGATAAAGTTATTCTCTTTCCATTTGAGTCCTCTGTAATCTTTCTGTTGCAGCAAATTGAAGTTATAAATGCATGAGAGCATAAAAAGTCATAGTCACGTCAAGTAGTCACGGTGGGCAGCCACAGCTTCAGCCTAGTCATGCTATCTCCTTGCCATTCTACTGCGATTGACCCTGACAGTCACCTCAATCCCTTATGTCAGGAGAGAGATGTCCACCAAATGTGACTAGGCTGGAGCTGCTCCCTCCCACATGACTACTTAAGACACCAATATAATGCTGCACATAATGGGGCCAGGCTATGGTGGAAAAAACGTGACAGATTCTCTTTAAGACCTCTATAATCATTTATTTCTTACTTGTGTAGCTCTACATTAGGATCACCTTGGAAATAGGTTCTCTCTATATGCAATAGTACTTTGACATGTGGGAAGGTGGCCTGTCAAATTCTAAAGATTGCAGAACCTGTCACTACAGTACCCTAACAAACCAAAGACTGATGCGAGCATGCTGGCAGCTACAAATGTAATGGGAACATGCTGGGAACTACAGGAGTAACAGAAAAGAGGACAGCTCTGTTCCTCTGAACCCCTTTACTGTGTAGCAGTACAAAGATCAGAACCACCTTTAATAAAGTATTTTTCTCAGACAAACATGTTGATGACCTATCTTTGGGATAAGTCATCAATATGTGATTGATAGGAGTCTAAAAATCTGGGACCCCCACAATCAGATGTTTGAAAAGCAATGGCACTACCCTGCAGTGATGACATCACATTCATCTATCACATTGTAAAACAGCAGCTCAGTTCCATTCAAGTGAATGAACCTCAGTTGTAATATCAAACACAGCCCTCTATGCTTGATGTTCCGCAAAAAGGCCGCTTCCCCAAATACTGTGGCCTCTATTCAGCTTATCAGTGGGGGTCTTTGTGTTGGACCTCCACAGATCTTATATTATTAGCATATCCTACATATAGGCCATCAACATGTAAGTCCCAAAGACCCCCTTTCTTTATAAAAGCTAAAAAATAAAAAAAAAGATGAGGATTGAAACATAAGTAAACAGATAACAGAGGCAGCCTTTACTTTGTTCCATAAATGTTAAAGTGTCTGTTCACATTTGCATTATGCTCTGTCAGGGTGGTGAACATTTTTGCAATATACTTTATTAATCTATCAAACTTCCTTTTAATAGAAAACATAATGTGACGTTCCCATTAGCAATGCTCTAAGTCAGCTTTGCCAGGGTGAGACTGTTCGTACACAAGTACTCAATGTAATACGTAGAACTGAAGCATTTACCAAAGGGGGATATGAAATGTAAAGATGGAGTTCTCAGTAGTTGATACCTTTTTTAATGGCTAACAAAAAATGATGACAGATTGCAAGCTTTCGGGACTGCAAGGTCTCTTCATCAGGCTGGTATAACACAATATCTGAAGGCAAGCACATTTATACAGGAACAGAGTGTTTGGTGCACAATTGATGGAAAGCAGTACAAGCAAATAAATAGATAAGTCCAAAAAATATGTCAGTTCACAGGAAGGCTCTCTGAGTTTTAGGATTCCTTTGATTAGTGACGTGGTGTCTAGTTGTTGTAAAAGGACATAAACCATGTGACAGGTTTAAACCCCCCCCCCCCCCTTAGAATGTGTCAAAGGTCGTGATTAGATTATATTCCCATACACTTCTATCTTTTTTGCTTTTGAAATTCCCTCTTAGAACCAGGATCTTCATGTCATTGATATTATGATTTTCATTCCAGAAGTATTTTGGCACAGAGAGGTCCATTCTCTGCTCTGTAATCGTGTGGCAGTGCGAGTTCATCCGCATTCTAAGTGTCTGACTTGTCTCTCCTACATACAGGCATCCGGTAGGATATTTGTTACATAATATTAATTACACGACATTAGGTGTGCTGCAGGTGAAGGTACCAGGGATCTTGTAGTCCTGATTGGAGTTGGGGATCTTTATTCTGTCCGTGGTTAGTATGTGTGGGCAGGTTTTGCATTTTTTCTGTCTACATGGAAATGTTCCTGTGTTAGTTGGAGGTGACAGTGGGCTCTTTATGGTCATATTTCTGAGATTAGGTGGCTGTATATAGCACAGGAGAGGGAAGCCTCCCTGAAGGGGGATAGTCATTGCAAATGGCTGTATCTTCGGCTTTATACAAAGTACAAAAATGGTTCTGGCATCATAAAAAGAAAGATTCTCAGCTTTCATATGATGCCAAGGTTTGAGAGCTAGCTGTAGCATGTTAGGATAGTGAGTGATAATCTGCAGACAATGCGCTGGATGGCTTGCAGAGGGGCTTGCTATGTGTTGTCTCTATTTGTTGATAAATAAAACTAATTTTACTTTGTTTCAGAAAACCTGATGTCCTGATACATTTGATGAGGGTTTGTGAATTATCCTCACAAGCAGAATCTGAGATATCACTAGTTAAAAACACAGTCAGGAATCTGATTGTATATGCAGCATGAGATGATATTCAGCTGAAATTCCTGACTGTGTGTTTAACTATTCAGATCTCAGAATCTGCGGTAGCTAGTTCTTAAATATCAGCTTTCTTACAATAACAAGAGCATTTTTCTAGGTGCTATAAAACCAAAGATACATCCCTTTGAAGTGACCATGCCCCCTTTGCTATATGCTTCAACTCTGTATATTCATAACATAAATGTATACGGACTTTCCTCAGTAAGAGCTCAGTTAGAGGGTTGCTATGGAGAATGCTACAGTCTGTTTCATAATAAAGAAATTTAGATAATAGGTAATAAAGTACATTACAAAAATGGTCACCAAACACCCCACGACATAACAGCGAAAATAAGTAGGATTTGTTGAGACCCAGCATAACTGTCATAGACTCTACACAACATGATCATCTAACAGACCATGCCTTCTCTAATAGGAATTCTGAGTAAGGAATATTTTAATAAGTAAATGTAAGGTGGTTTCAGGAAACTCGGTTTAGCTTATGCTGATCCAATTAGCATCTGAGGAGGGAGATTTACACCCTGTTCCTGCTCAGCCAGCTGTCTGCTATTTGGTTGGACGTAGTGTGGCTTTCATATCCTGGTCATTCGTGCTGAACTGCTCTATATGATTTTTGGCTCTTTACTGGAAATCTACTTGTCTCCTTGTTTTGGCTCTGACGTTACCTCTTGGACTGACTGTTGGCTTGGACGTTCACTCTCCTGATTCATCAACCTGGTTTTGATCTGCCTAGTAAATTTATTGGGGCTTCTGGTTTGACTTCTGATTGTGGAGCTTTTCTTTCTTATACGAGTTTCTGCGGTTAAAACTTGGGCCTCTAATTCTGAACAATTCTCAGTACTGTGTGAGATTTAAACAGCTTGTTCCACTGCTCTCTGTTGTCAGCCATTTTCTTCAATTTCTGATATTTGCTCCAGAGACACTATCATAAGAGGTGGTCTACAAAGACAGTCTCCCTAAGTTACTCCTTCTTATCCATGTCAATGACTTCTTAGCCAGCCGAACCAGTACCTTGCTTTACTCTGAAGATTGTTAACAACCTCAAAACAACTGTCTGTGGACGAGTCTCTTTTGCTCTCAGAAAAAACGTTTTGAGTTTGGCTTTCCAGAAAATTTCTCTAGATGTTATAGAAAAACATATTTTGATTGATAAATAGTTACCTTTTAACAGGTGGTGCTAGAGTGAGTTTGTCTAATCACATGCTTAAGCAATTCTGTATAGAGTCATTCTGAACATATTTTAAAGATAATAGGATTTGTTGTTAAAAGTTTACAAAAGGTTTCCATTGATTTGACTGATCTTTCATTTTCAGAACATTTTTAAATAATTCTCTGAAATAATTCAGAGAATTCTATTAAATATGATCTAACAGTAATAATAATGGTACAATATTAATAGTACTAATATGAATAATTACATAAATGTGTTTCAATCTGCCATTAGTGTTAGAGCAATAAGACACATTACTCTGCCCATACACACTCAGGTTTAAATCAGGTTTAGTTTTGCTTTTTTGTTTCAGTTTTTGCAGCCAAAACCAGGAGTGGATTTCAATAAGAGTGGAAGTAGAATCCATTTAATCTTCATTTATGGTTTTGGCTAAAAACTATATCACAAAACCTGATCAAAACATGCACCATTAATCTGGGCTTTGAACTCCCCGCCAAAAAAAGAAATATATAATGATATATAATAAATAATGAAAATAACCATAAAAATAATTGCAACGTCTGAAGTTATTTAATTAACTCATCAGAAAATGAAACGTATTGGCTATATTTCTATATATAAAGCATACAGTATAGACAAATATACCTGATTGTCACTACAAGGACAAGAGATCTTTTATAAATATATTGTAAGCTGTATAGTCTTCTCTAACCTGTAAAAGCAAATGAAACGCAACGAGGGAGAAAGAGAAAAAAAAAAAATCAAGCCTATAAAAATTCAGTGCTAGGACATAAAAAAGCACACTTTAATATTTTAGAAGTACATGATACAAAATAAACTGAAATCTTTTGATATTTTACATACCAAATAAAAAATATTTTATCGCAAAGGTGAAATGAAACTTTTGGACTGCTTCACTTTACACTTGGCTAAGTATGAGTCATTACTTTTCTTCTTAAATATATCTGCCTCTGTCCTCAGCATTTCTGGGCATTCTTCCCACAGGGAACAGTAATCTAGAAGTCTGAGAAAATATTCCACGTTCTGCGTATCATCAATTATGAAGTTCAGAAAAATAGTGATGAAGAGGCAACAAGAGGACTATAGGTATTTGGGGTTTTGGTTTGAACTGTAACTTCCACCTTTCATCTCTATGAAAATTTCCTTTTCTGTATAGCTTCTGCCTTTACAGCCAGACTTCTTGCACAAATGGTGAGGACCACAATAAGTACACCCACCATGAAGGTGACTAGTGGCCACAAGAAACAGTGCAGCAGAACATTCTCATCGTGGGTTCTTCTGAGAAGGACATCTTCTGGTCTGAAAAATACCAACAGATTACTTAGTAAAAAAAAAAATCATTAGGTATACTGTTTGTGTTATGTACTATAGAAAAGTGATACACTGTATATTTTCCATATCTATGACATCACGTAAGATGCACTTTTAGAGTATGTTCACACGATGGATGTTGATGCAGTTCATCAGCATTCCATCACGGCATCCCACTCCTGATTAGGCCTGAATAAATGGGCCTAATCAGGAGTAAGTCTCGAGTCGCGGCTGGCTCAACCGCAGAATCCGCAGTAAGGGGGCATTCACACGGAGTAATGCCGGGCATGTATCACAGCCGTATACACCGGCATTACGGCAGACTGCCGAACACTTCCCATTCACTTCAATGGGAGCGCTCGTAACAGCGGCGTTTACGAGCGCTCCCATTGAAGTGAATGGGAAGTGTTCGGCAGTCTGCCGTAACGCCGGCGTGTACGGCTGTGATACACGCCCGGCGTTACTCCGTGTGAATGCCCCCTAAGATAGGGTGTGTTGCTTCTTTTTTTTCCACTAACTAGTGGGGAAAAAAGCGAGCGACTACCATTGAAGTGAATGGGAACCTTTTTTGCAGGCGGATTATGCGTCAAAATCTGCCTGCAGAAAACTCAGTGCGAACATACGCTTAAGTGGTTTGTTTTAGAAAAGACATTTTTAAGACCCTATTATTAACAGACAGAAGTCTCCTGTTTAGGTCCCTTATCTATTAGACAAAGTACATGATGGAAAAAAACAGTTACACAGACATCCAAATGGTTTCTATAAGTACAGGGTAATGCTTAAAGGGGTTATCTGGGAATTGGGGAAAATAATAAAAATATGTCAGAGCACTTGCCCTGATAGATGCCCACATACCCTTCGTAAGATGCAGGAGCTTGTTTTGCCTATAAGATTATGATTGTAAAAATAAAACAAAAACAGTTTCCTGACATGTTTTTATTTTTTCTCATTTCCCATAGAACTTCTGTAAAAATTTCCTGGCTCTTTGAAATTGATGGATTATCCATAGGATAGGTCACCAATATTAGATCTGTGGGGGTCTGAAACAGAAAACCCCTTTCATTTCCATGGGTGGGTTACGGGAATATTAAAACGTACCTCCAGTTTTAAACAACTCCTCATAAATGAATAGTACATTTAAATATAAGAACTTAATAATATAACTGATTAAAGTGATCGATTTCCTTCGCCACTTATTAAGCTATTCTCCTGCTCCCTATCTTCAATCTGACTGCCTGTTTATTTTACATTTATCTCTGTAGAGTGCTATGGAGAAGGGAGAGGTGGAGTAGGATGTTCTGCCTGGTGGTTAATTGATTTTTTGCCTCATTCTATGTACTAGTAGCCTCTGATCTACAACTGCATTGTTAAATAATGGCTGCTTTTATGCTAATCTGAACGTTTTAGTTTTTTTTTTTTAGTTTACAGTGTCTTCTCTATAAAGGAAAACATTTCTGTAATAAGGTATATTACAAATTTTGACATATTAACCTGTACTATTCATTTATGAAAAGTTGTTTATCAGACATTTGCTGAGAGACACCTCCATTTATAAGCATCAAAAGAACAACCAGTCAGCCTGAGCAGAACATGTAAATTCATGAAGAGAACAAAGCTATTACCAGACAACTATACATACATATAACATGTAACTGTAAACTGTATTCAGACTATATACAATGTGACAATTTAGAGGTCAATTAGCTCTTGCCATCTCCTTCTTCTGCATACAAAGAACTCTATCATTCTTCTAACAATCCTACCTGCCACTCTATAAACATCCTTCTCTATAAAACAGAACCTACAAACAAGCTTACAGCAGCTCTATCAATAGACATTTTTTTCTACATAATGGAACATGTAATGTACAGCTGACACAAACCAGCTTGCTTCTGGCTATTTATTGAGTGCAGAGGGAATATTACATTCAAAATGTAACATAAAACGAGTAATATGGAGAACACTTTTAGCATTCATTTTACATTCATCAGAAATGTCAGATATGAATTTTATACAGCACTTAATCATTTGATAGGTTCAATGCTCTCATTTTCCTCTTGGGCTAGCGATTGACAGCAGGTTCTACATTTAAATATCACATTACCATATGTCACATTAAAAGGCATATTTTATTTAATTCTGTGCCATACAGAAATGTTAAGCAAACACTCATTATGGTTTTGTCCACAGAGCCCCACATAACAATGAACACGGGGAGATAAATGGGAGCACTGACAGCGTAGTGTATTTACCCAATGTGTGTGGGCACAACATTCAGGTCTCCATATCAGCTTAAAAATAGCTCATATAATATAATCATCTGCCTACGAGTCAATAAAAAAGCTCGCAAGACAGCACTGCAAGTAAGGATAGGACACTACAACAATGGCTCTCAATCAGGGTCTCTATAAGGGTGGATTCATACCTACGCCCAGTCTCCGTTTTGTGGGTTTCAGTCTTCTGCCCAAGAAACCCTGACAGGAGACGGAAACCCGGCAGTCATTGTCCACCCATGAGCGTCTTCTGATCTCCATGGCGAAACCGTTTTTTTTTTTGTTTTTTTTTAACCGGACACAAAGTCCTGCATATCCGACTTTGTGTCCGGTTGAAAAAACCCGCTTTTGCCACAGAGACCAGAAGACGCTCATGTGCGGACACTTTGCAAACCCATTCAAATCAATGGGTTTGAAAAGTGACTGCCAGTTTCCATCTCCTGTCCATTTTCTTGGGCAGAAGACGAAACCTGCAAAGCGGAGACCGGGTGCAGGTGTGAACCCGCCCTAAGTCAGGGGTTTCCTAAAACCTATTGCAGTCAGGGGTTTCCTAGAATGCAACAGTAGTAAGAGCTGTAAATTTTTTCGGCACAGGTGTCACACTTTTTTCAGTGTGTGGCAGATGTGTGGCATGAGGCAAGCAAAGCAGTCAAAAATTACGGGCACAAAATAACGCGGCATATACGCTCGTAACTCCCATTGAAATCAATGGCATCTTTTTGAGCGCTCAAACTCTGACACGCTGTATACGTGCCAGCTCACGCTACATGTTACATCGTGTGAACGCACCCTAAGGCTATGGAGTTGGTAAACCAAAGCGCCAACTACATCTCCTCTAATACCAAAGCTTAACTGCAACTTGTGCTTCAATAAATGGCTGATAGCCCCAGTCAGACAGAAACAGTAAAACTTTTCTGATTTATGAACAAAATATGAAATTAAATTTCTATGAAAAAAATATGCAATAAAAGATGCTTTTAATTAATTTGATAATGCTAATAATTATATAATACAATTAAAAAGAATATGCTATGCTTAAATATTTATGCAGAACTGGAAAGCTGCTTTTTAACATAACATGGGAAATGAAAGGTTAAAATTCTTGATGCCCTCCTTTTTGGTACTTCTTGCCACAGATCTGCCGATTCCCGGCCCCCTCTACATTCATATACAATGATCACCAGGTTACTACACTACCTTATACACACTTTTGGTAGTATGAGAGGCTCCTGCCTGCTCTCAGATTGGCCAGCACAGATAATATAAAAATGTCAATACGGGTTCCCTGGAAGTAGAAACTTTGTCCAGGGATCTCCTATGGTAAAAAGATTGGGAACGCCAGCTCTACAGATTTGCATCTACAAGAGGGCTAGATTATAAAATGAGCTAAATGGACCTTGCCCAGTGGATTTACTACATAGGGTGTCCAATCTTCTTGTCTTCAACGTGAAGTGGTCAGGTATAAATCAGGAGCATGAAATAGTTTTATACTGTTTATACTGTACAATCATAAAATTACTGCATTTATTGGGGGAGGGGGATATACTACAAGTAAATGTTTGCTTCTATCCTCACACATCAGTAATAATGCAAAAGGAAGGTATATCACTACCATTTTAAATAAACGGCAAAAAATGTAAAAAAAAAATAGATTAATAAGCACAACTTTGTCACTATTCTATGAAAAACAAACTCTTTTCGTCATATAATTCACCTATAACAACTTTATCCATTTTAAGAATTAATCCCATAACATAGCCAAATATTATTTCCAGCTCTAATCACCAAAAAGGTCAGCAATAAACAGGGAACATCTGGGAATCTTCTAATCTTTAAATAATGGTGTGTGTCATTTTTATTAAGTGTAACCTTTACAATGTCCTAAGAGGTTTGCAGAAGGGAGCCTGAAACTCCTACAAGTTCTTGCTGTGCCTGTCTCACTCTGCAAGTGGTTGGTTTAGAAGTCAGTTCACATACAATCCTGTATCGTCCAAACCAGGCCAGTGATGAATAATAAATCTTTAATAGAGATGAGCGAGTAGTATTCGATCTAATACTAGTGCCCTATGGGTAGGGAAGAAGTTCGGAAGAAGTGCGGACAGATTCACAGGAACCGGATGATGTAAATTCTTTAAGGCTTTATTAAAATTGAACACTATGCGTTTCGGGCACTACGTGTAGTGTTCATTGTTAACAAAGCCTTAAAGAATTCACATCATCCGGTTCCTGTGAATCTGTGCGCACTTCATCCGAACCCCTTCCCTACCCTTAGGGTTTGTACCTTGGCTATTCAGGCACCGCTAAAGTTATATTAAACTAATATAACTTTATCGGTGCCTGAATAGCCTTTTTAAAGGCTATTCACGCATATGTGAGGCTCTATCAGCATAATTTTGCTGATAGAGCCCCTTTAATGCTGAATAGGTGTTGTGATGATTCACGACACCATAAGGTAAGGCTCCTTTCTAGGCATTCTAACCTTATCCATTTGTTATAAATACTACATTATATCACCACTCGGTGGCTCTCCTCTTTGATTGTTATTAAAAAATGTTCTTTAACTTCATGTATAAGGTTACAAACACCTGGAACCTGGTAGTTTTTCCACTGTACACTGTCCCCCATAATGTGCAGGATGAAGTTATTCTGTGTAATCTTTTTGTGAAGCTATAAATGTTTGAAACATAAAAATTCAAATGCAAATGGACCTATGTAGTCACAGTGGGCGGGGACCAACTTCAGCCTAGTCACACTGTTCACTTACTTATCACATTTCCTGGGTGTGATTGACGACTCCCTTGTAATTTAAGTATTTGATCCTGCACATAATGGGGCCAATTTATGGTAAAAAAAAAAAAAGAACACGTGACAGACTGCCTTTAACTTATTTAGCTGTCTCTGAAGTACTGATAATGAGATCATAATTCATTTATGATCTGGCCTGTGTTACTGTCATAGCAGTTCTGGCATTATATTCATGCTATAGATACATATTGCCTTGTGCCATAACCAGGAAACTATGGGAGGACACAAAAGAATAATTTACATTGCAAGGTTAAAGGGGATTTCCAGAAAAAAAATATTTGTTTATTTTTAAATGTGTCTATTAATGGGTTAATAAATGTACCCATATAGTTTTAGTGTGTTTTGAGTGATTTCTGGGTGTCTCTGGGGGCCCCTAGTGTCTCCTGCTTTTGTTTACATCCTTCTGCTTCCTGCTATGTAACTTCCTAACCCCTCTCACCTCTCTCCCCCCTCCCATACAACCCCTCCCAGTCTGTCTAGCTATCCTTCCTATCCTAGCTATCCTATATGTCCTTCGCTACCTGCTTAGCCCAATTCCTGACCCATATTACATACTTATCCTCCACGCTTCCTCCTGTGACACAGCCTCTTCTCCACCTGTACTGTATGCATGCTCTTCTCCAGGAACGATCCACCTCTATTGCGCATGCGTGGACATGCAGTAGAGGTGATTTACTGGCAGCAGTGTGCGCACACTTCTTGGAGCAGAGTAGAGGGCGCACCCTGCCAGTACAGAGGGAGGAGCTGTCTCACTGGAAGAAGCCATGGATAGCAAGTATGAGTGGAGTGGATGGGGGGCAGTAGTAGTGACGATCCGTTTCCAGAAATGGGGAAATGGATCGTCACGGGATAATCAGAAAATGTCCCTGAGCAGGGATATGGGTAAATATAATTATTTTTTTTTATCAATGTTATTTAGAAAGTAGGAGCGGGGAGGGTGTTTACTGTAGTGATTTCATATTATCCCGGAAAACCCCTTTAAGGACACACTTTGATTCCGTTTTTGAAGCCAAATGCAAGTGTGCATAATAAAGGTTAAGAACCTAGAAAGAATGGGTGATACTGTTTTATTTCTTTTTTTTCAATCCATATAAAGTATTTCTAATTCCATTAAATAACTGGTAAATCTGTCTATTGTCGCTTTACAATCAATCCATCCAATAATGATATCGGTGCAGACAGTAAGCAGATGAGGAGGATTTAAGGCTCATTTATAAATTACCATTACTGCCTCCTGTAAGTGAGGCAAAAGATCGATGATGAACAATAAAAATATTCATCACTGACTTAACCGATCAGTTTGATTGATCTCTCATATGTGGAACTTGTTCAACATGTTACTTGTAGTGAGGATTAAGGAACAGAAAGAGATCACTACTCAGTGATTGCTTATTGACTGAGAAATGCTACATGTGAAGTATTCCAGTGTAGATGGAGCAGTCCTTAAAGGGAGTCTACCACCTCCCCATACATCTGTCACCACCATGTTACACAGCACATTACAGTGCTAAATACACTTTTGTTATCTACGTCACCTTTGTACATTTGGAGGAAAACAACTTTGACGTTATATGCAAATGCTGCTACTAGTTTTGCGTATTGGAATTAAAGGGGTTTTCCCATCACAAGGATCCTTTCTATACTGCTTGTTAATGTGGATGTAAGACTTTTCCTAAATACATTGCTTCAGCAAAACTGCTTTGTTTGTCCACTATCTTACTTTATTCAATTCATTGTTGACACAGCCCTTGACTTATCTGCTCAAAAGTCAAGTGATGTATCTGCCTGCTCTCAGGGGGGAGGGAGGAGGGGCTAAGTGCACGGGAGCGAGTCTGTGTTTCTAGCTATTCCTGTGTCTGCACCACGTGACCTAGCTTCCTGCTCTCAGATAGAGGAGAGGAGCTGCTTTCATTTCTGAACTCGTCTTCTGTTCTCCCAGTTATCAGGCTAGCTAATTCAATTGTGTTCATCATGGCAGAGACAGGCAGTCTCTGTATGTAACACAGAATGGAGTTGCTCCTGCCTGTACTTCATAGTCCAATATTGTGCATATAGTGTTATTTGAGGACCTTTGATGACATCACAGGCCCTTCAGCCGCCCAATAGGATCACGCTATGCGGTGGGCAGAGCTACACTCTAATTTGGGGGCGGAGCTAAACAGCAGGTTGCATGTGAAACCCCGCCCACCAAATGATGCAAGAAACCAGGAAGAAAGAAGATTTTACAGCAGTGAAGACTGGTGAGTATGCGACGTGGGAATACCCCTTTAATGGTGCTCTACAAATTAATAATAATTAGAATACCCTAAGATTACACATTACAAAACTTTTATTTACGCAATCTTCATTGTTGTATGAATTTAAAAAAATCCAGTAATAAATACACTAACAATATTGTTAAAATAAACTAAATGATTTTAAGATACAGCCATAAAAAGCTTGTATGTGAGGTTGCTATGAGGTTAGGAATCACATGGACTGTAAAGCTTTAGTTACAGCCTTGTATAATGTAGAACTGTACAGATTTAGATTACTTGTACATACTGGATTATAATGGAATTCACACTAAAGTCATTGTGGGTCACATGTAAGCAGTGGCGTAACTAGGAATGGCGGGGCCCCGTGGCAAACTTTTGACATGGGCCCCCCCCCCCATCCCAACTGACGCCGAAGACCTCGACTGACCCCCTCCTCCGCACTCTATTATGTCCCTTACTTACTTGCCCCTGCACACAGTATTAACCCCAATAGTGTCCCCTGCACACACAGTATTAACCCCAATAGTGTCCCCTGCACACACAGTATTAACCCCAATAGTGTCCCCTGCACACACAGTGTTAACCCCAATAGTGTCCCCTGCACACACAGTGTTAACCCCAATAGTGTCCCCTGCACACAGTGTTAACCCCTATAGTGTCCCCTGCACACACAGTGTTAACCCCTATAGTGTCCCCTGCACACACAGTATTAACCCCAATAGTGTCCCCTGCACACACAGTATTAACCCCAATAGTGTCCCCTGCACACACAGTGTTAACCCCAATAGTGTCCCCTGCACACACAGTGTTAACCCCAATAGTGTCCCCTGCACACACAGTGTTAACCCCAATAGTGTCCCCTGCACACACAGTGTTAACCCCAATAGTGTCCCCTGCACACACAGTGTTAACCCCCTATAGTGTCCCCTGCACACACAGTGTTAACCCCTATAGTGTCCCCTGCACACACAGTGTTAACCCCTATAGTGTCCCCTGCACACACAGTGTTAACCCCTATAGTGTCCCCTGCACACACAGTGTTAACCCCAATAGTGTCCCCTGCACACACAGTGTTAACCCCAATAGTGTCCCCTGCACACACAGTGTTAACCCCAATAGTGTCCCCTGCACACACAGTGTTAACCCCAATAGTGTCCCCTGCACACACAGTATTAACCCCTATAGTGTCCCCTGCACACAGTGTTAACCCCTATAGTGTCCCCTGCACACACAGTGTTAACCCCTATAGTGTCCCCTGCACACACAGGGTTAACCCCTATAGTGTCCCCTGCACACACAGTGTTAACCCCTATAGTGTCCCCTGCACACACAGTGTTAACCCCTATAGTGTCCCCTGCACACAGTGTTAACCCCAATAGTGTCCCTCTGTGGACACCCATAAACAATTATTATACTCTGGGGTCTTTTCAGACCCCAGAGTATAATAATCGGAGACTAAATCGGGAATAAAAACATTAAAAAAAAAACCCACTGTTGCTTCTTACCTGTTCCCCGGCTCCTGTGCTGTACTGTCCTCCTCTCGTGTCCTTCGTTAATGACGTCGGACGTCACATGACCCGGGAAGCATGCCGGGTTCATGTGACGTCAGAGACGTCAGACAGCAGTAGGACGGAGGCCTGGCAGGATCGCGGAGAGGTAAGTAACAGTTTTTTATGTTTATTACCTCTCCCGATCCGCCGGTCATTATACTCGGGGGTCTGCAAAGACCCCCGAGTATAATGATAGCCTCTGTGGGGCCCGCGGTGTCACTTGCCGATCCCGGCTCAGCCAGGATCGGCAAGTGAATAGGGCCCGTAACTGCCTATTGAAAAAAACCGCAGCGGTAGCGGCTGTCACCGGGCCCCCTAATGACCCGGGCCCTGTGGCAGCTGCTACTGCTGCTACCACGGTAGTTACGCCCCTGCATGTAAGAGAAAAGAAGCCACAAAACACAAACTACCCCTATCACTACCCCTCTATTTAGAGTTGACTTTCTGTGTATTTCCTTGTAATAGTATTCAATGCAGATGGGACAAAATATACGAATATCAATTAATTCAGGAAAGCACAAAATCTGTCCCAGCTTTCTTCTATACAGAAAGGAGTCAGTAGTGCCATGTACAGTATCTTTGTCTTATTCCGAAAGCCAATGTTATAAAAGGTGAGAAGTCGCTGTCTTTCTTAGATGTCTGCTGTCACGGACAGGTCCATGCATTTTTAAAATGATATCAGCAGCTTTCTAAGACTGTCTGGTGACCTGAGCACTCAACTTCCTATACTGGGGAAACAGCATTGAGCTGGTGCTTTTCACACAACAATCTTCGGCAAGCAAAGAAATCAGATACTGTGCATGTCAGTGAGACCTGTGTATCATCCTTATCATATACTCTTACTCTTCATTGAAGTCCAGTAAATTGGGCGACCATTTTCATATAAAACATTACAATTTCACAGGAGTGTGCCACCAACAAAACTGCTTCTAAACCACTTATAGGCTCTTGCAGTTATGGTTGGCAGCATAGAGAACATAACTTTCTTGTGTCAAAGTGGAATGCTGATGCCGAAAAGCTACCATACTGTGTAAACTACTTGACTGTGTAGTGTAATGTAAGTGCCCAAAAGGCACCCCTTTGTCCTGCTTGCCACTTTTAAGGAAAACAGATGAGAACTACAGGAATCAAGGCATGGTATGGCAGGACACTTCAACCCAACAAATTTATGATACCTCACACCAGAAAACTGGCCTGAGTTATGAAGTGACCTGAAGTGTACGCCAGTCCTTGCCTGAGGCTCGATCTGACATATACTTATTGCGTCAATGAAGCCAAGGACAATATACCTTGTTTCACTGCACATGAAGCTAGCTAAGGGATACCTAAATATTATTTAAATGGATATACTCCATCTTACTATTGGTAACATGCTACATTTCAGAAAAAGATACTCCTCCCTCATTTTATGTCAATGTTGACAACACAATGATGAATTATCAACACAATATACCGAAAATATTTTGATGCTAGAAGTAAAATTTTTAGGAAATGACAACTACAGAAATATATGCTCAAACTTTTCCTCGGGTTGATCATCAATATTTTTAGCCCAGAAAACCACTTTAAGCCAAATGAATAGCATCTAAGGGTGCATTCACACTGAGTAAACGCTAGCTTATTCTGAACGTAAAACACGTTCAGAATAAGCGGCGTCTAAAGCAGCTCCATTCATTTCTATGGGAGCGGGGATACGAGCGCTCCCCATAGAAATTAATGGGCTGCTTCTTTCACTCCGTGCAGTCCCACTGAAGTGAATGGGGAGTGCCGGCGTGTACGCTCCGGCATGAGCAGAGCTTGCCGTATACGCCAGCACTTCCCATTCACTTCAATGGGACTGCACGGAGTGAAAGAAGCAGCCCATTCATTTCTATGGGGAGCGCTCGTATCCCCGCTCCCATAGAAATGAATGGAGCTGCTTTAGACGCCGCTTATTCTGAACGTGTTTTACGTTCAGAATAAGCTAGCGTTTACTCAGTGTGAATTCACCCTAAGTCTAAAATTAATAAGGAAGTAAATGAACACTCTGGGCAAAACAGAAACACTGTGCTATGCCTGGTGCAAAGTCTGAGGGGGCCTGGCACTGGGATTTATTTGCTTTGGTGTTCCTTGAATCTGTGTCATGCAGCACACACATATCCTTCATCCCCACGGCCCTGCACTAGGAATAACACAGTATAAGATTTGCCTGGAGTGTTTCATCACAGTAAGATGAATGATATTTACGTAAATGGAATGAACATATATTTTCCCTACATAAAAGACTGTATTAGCGATCACACTTTAATGCATTACAAATGACAATAGAATAAGGTGAAACACGATCACGAACATCTTCAAATTTCATTTGTGTAATGGGTATATAATTACAATTGATTTACCGTGCTTGTGATGTGTGAATGAATTGCCATTTGGTAAAGTGTAGCTCGGAGCACTCAGCCACGTTGTGGAAATGCAGTGGGGAAAAAACACTGTATTTTACATTACCAACAAAGTGAATGAGATTTCATTTCATCTCATCAACATATCGGGGAGCTGGGAAGCATGCGTTTTTGGAAACGGCAGCATATTACTTCTAGCTGCAGAATCCCAAGTGTTCTCTATAGAGCAGGGTAGGCAACCTTCAACACTCCTGTTATAAAACTACAACTCCCAGCATACATACTTGCTTTGTTGTTCTTAGAACTCCTATGAAAGTGAATGGAGCATGCTGGGAGTTGTAGTTTCGCAGCAGCTGGAGTGCCGAAGGTTGCTGATCCCTGCTATAGAGAAATGCATCTTTCTCTACATTGGGCCTAAGTCTGAATCAATCATGGATACAAGAATATCTTTCCAAGAAGAGAACTGGATGATAAACATCTGATGATATAATAAAAAGTTTCCATTTAAAGTCATCAATTATAACAGCTTTTTGTCTTAAATGGTACAGTTGAATTATAGTATCATTGAAAGTAAATTATGACATGCATCGTGTATAGACATTATCTTTATCATTATTATTGTTTATTTATATAGCACCATTTATTCCATGGTGCTGTACATTTGAGGGTTTACAATACACACAATGAACAAACACATAATAGTAACAGTGACCGACTGGCACAGTGGGATAGAGGGCCCTGCCCGCGAGGGCTTACAGTCTATGAAGGAAGGGGGATAGAGACAGAATCCATACACAGCTATAAACTCATTGAACTAATATCTACAACTAGGATATAGTGATGAAAGAAAACTGTTTCTATGGTCTGTATAGAGTGTCAAATGAAGCATTTATTAAAACAAAGGAAATATTCTTATTATAACATACCATACTAGTCCCACCAAGGATAGTTCATGCCACTATTATTTAATGTCCATTGCTCTCATCTATCACAGGATGAAAGCAACAGACATTAAGTGACAGATGTAGACAGAGCCCCATCCATCTGTATTCACTTTTAAAAAGTGTAGGAAGTTTTCTTCCATGATGTTTTTTACTTTTCTGATAGAAGAAAAAGTTGTGCTTGCAGGACTTTTTCTTCGGTTACAAAAGTAGAAGACGAAAGAAAATCATGCGCCCATCAAGTTGTTTATTTTAGAGTCAATGGGAATGGAGCTCCCCACCCCCGTCTGTGTCCATTACTCCGCTATAGTTCATGTCCATTGCTGTCATCCTATGACAGATGGCAGCAACAGACATTAATAACAGTACTGTGGACGTTGCCTAACATCGAAGCTACACTGAAGGATGTCTATGCACCCCTCTTTACAGGAAATCTGCCATCATGAAAACATAGCATAATCTAAAAATGTATAATTGTGAGTAGTATTAATCTGAATAAATCATGTCCTATCAGTGATTGACAGCCTTCCACCTATACAGCCCTCCAGCTGTTATTCAATGATAGTACTACCCCTGACTCGATTACCTTTTCTAAGTACAGAAAAGCAGAACTATAAATGGACACAAAGATAAGTTATACTGAATCTTTTCCCACAATACTATATGCTCAGCTCCTCCTGCTCTATAACATGCTGCTTGCAACCTATACTGCATTTTCTTGGTGAGCAGTTTCCCTTTAAGAGCTGACCTGTGTCTACACCAGTGTGCAGGATTTGAGTGTTCCTAGCTATAAAACTCAACAAAAATGATTTAAGATTTACATTTAGAAATCTATAAATAAAACAAGAGTTTCCCTTATATTTATCACTGAAGACATGGACAACATTCTGGCCATCACAATACATAATTTCACGTAAAGGAAACATAACAAAGAGCTGGCTCCTTGTGAGGACTATGTCTGACAGACAGCAGATGCAGGAAGCTGTTTTGTCTGTTGTTTTCACTTTGTGCTAATTAGATATAGAGGATATTACATTGTCCACAGAAGTGGAATTGTGTAACTGTAGCAACAGAACATTTACCGGTTCTGCAAGGTGAACAAATGATGCTAAGCTGCTTCACAATACTGTAATATACTATATATTAAAAACAAACTGCACAGATATCTATGAACTATATAAAACATGAAATGTAAGAACATGTAGTTACATACAGCCCAAAGGTTAAAAAAACAATAACATAAGACTCCAACGTAGAACGTCAAGCTTTAGACAATGATGATGATTTAGCAGCCTAGTAATAATTTAAGCACATATGTGTATTTATGCCCCACAGTGTTATGACTCTTATATGTGCCCAGCTAATGACAGATATATTATTTATCGTCATGACTTATTGATGTGGGGTAATGTAGCTGTGCATACAAGAAGGTCACTGCAGAGGGACAGACCGCTAATTATTAATCTATGGAATGATGACAGTATGTGAAAGTGACATTAATCACTCACTCTACATGGGCTCTTGTAATTAAAAGTTGACTTCGATTAGCTCTGGACCCCAGGAACACCTTCTTTGCCCTTACAGAATCCCACAAATGTTCATCATAAAGTAAGCTGAAATGAAAACATATACACTTACACAGTGTCAGAAGGCCAGGGCTTACAGCTCAGCATCATCACTGGGATATGAGACAATATAAAGCTATGGGGGAGTACAGTTGGGGGGTGTAAGGCCCGCCTTTCTGACAGTAGAGGTATATCAGTACCAAAACTAATGGCACCAATATCTTTGGCCCTGGTTTGCATAGAAGCAAAGCTCACTGAGCACTGAATTTGAAGCACTGCCAGCTTTATAGTGGTATATAATACTGCTGATCTGAAATGGAAGGCCCTTCAAATATGGCATTCACTGTATTGTGTAGTTTGTTATGGTTATTTCGATACCAAAGGTAATAATGTGTGTGGTAGAGTCATCCTGCATCCTATCTAATGAAAAAATAAATAAAATAAAACCTTAAATAGATCGGGAAATAGCCCAACAACCCCCTCAATAATATTTACTGCACTGAGGTGACATCCCAGTGAATAGCAGCTGGGTGAAAGTGAGTGTTTAATGGGCATGTGGGTGCGGAGACCTGTCTACATTATGGAAATGCAGCATAGTCCCAGACCACACAGCTGGGTAGCAAAGAACTCTAAGCTCAGTGCTATGGCCACTTTTTTCACATTAGATCCCTAAAAATAGTAGTGAAAGCATATCTTTAGATTATATCATCGTTTTATAAGAAGCGAATAACCCTATAAGGCAAAGAATTTTGGTTATGAAATTAGGTAAAAGGGGGTACCTTTCTTTAATAACTTTACTACGGTCAAATCACAACCGAAAACAGAAAATTAAAGGGACCTGTTGGTTGGTTCTCCCACCCTAGACCAGTCTTAGCATGTGCAGCATCAGTAATAAACTTGTCTATGGTGCCCCTCACAAAGTTTTCTGTTGCTGAAAATTTCTAAGCTTTTAGAACTTTAGGCTGGCATATATAAATTTATATTAACTAGTCATGGGGGGCAGGGAGCAGCTTCACCTAGTCATGCAGTCACTGTCAGATGTCACTGTCACTGTCAGATCTTAGCCTGATACCCCACCTAACTGCTGGTCCTATAGGGTTTGATTTAGTGTGAAGACTATGACTAGATGAAGCTGTTCCCCTCCCCTGTGACTTGTTAAAGTAAATTTATTTAAGGTTTAAAAGCTTATCTGCAACAGAAAGCTTAGTGAGGGGCACCACTGGAAAGGTCATTACTTGATGATGCACACTTGGTGTGGAAAAACCATCTGATGGGTTCCCTTTACACTGAATTCACCTTCAAATCTCTGGTATTTGGATTGTACACAGTTTTTACTGGTCATTCCACTGGTGCTGCTATAAGTGAACAGTGGGTAATTTTCTGGATTTCTATAGTTAAAAAATAAGACCAATTATAAGCACGGGTCAGTGCTGGTGAGAGATGATTTAGTTTAAGATCATAGGTTGCGAGCTATATTTGACTCTATACAGATTGTTCTTGATGAAGGTCTCAAAACTGTTGATCTATCATTATCTCTATAGCTGCCATGGATGGATTAATTCTTGGTCTTTGCTCATTTTGTTTTGTTTGGATATACATCCTTAGTTCAGGTCCTACAAGACAAGCTGTTAGTTTTATTCACATCAGATTACTGTAAAGCAATGTAAAGAGGTCAACACTCAAAATGTAATTCTCTACTGGAATTGCACTGCAGCCAACTGCACTGCAGCCTATAAGGAATCCCAAAATATCTCGACTTTGGAACCAAAATAAGTAGCTAAGTAGAGCTTACAGAATGTGAATTGCAGGACTACTGTATAATGATATTTTTCCGTACTTATATCATTGAACAAGTATTCTAGTTTTGGTAGGAAAACTTCAATAAAAACAAGAGTTACATAATGGGTAGAAACCAATGCATCTGCATAATAAGGGGTATGGCTTTCTAGTTTTCATAAAAGCATTGTTTGGAGGCATTCACATGGAGTAATGCGGCACTGAATCTGGCACGATAACTCGCATAAGAATCAGCGCTGCAAAACAGAATCTCATTGACTTCAATGGGGTCCGTTTAACACGCATAACACATTGAAATCAATGGGAGGCTTTTTTACCCATTGATTTCAATGTGTTACGCGCATTAAACGGAACCCATTGAAGTCAATGGGATTCTGTTTTGCAGCGCTGATTCTTACACGAGTTATTGTGCCAGAATCAGCGCCGCTTTATTCCATGTGAATGCCACCTTTATTAGTTGCAGAGCGCTATATGAGCCTGAGGTACCCATATTCATGAGTTGTCGGCTCACCCAACCACTGCTGATTGATAGCTTTCTCCCCAGTACTATGCATAGCAAGAAAGCTATCAGCACATAGTAGTAGAGGAGGGTGGCACTGCCTCCACACATCCTTAAGAGGTCTGCCCTCAGATAGGGCAACATAAACCTGGCGACAGATTCCTTTCTTTACCATCATAAACAAGTTTTATCTACCGTTATATACTGTTTGATAATCCTAAATATCTAAATACAGGAATCTACATTATATTAAAACAAATATAGCAAAAGAATATAATACACTCACTTTTATAGTGGCTAAAATTAATATATAAAAAGGCATATAAATTCACATTTCATTAAATAAACATGAAAAATGAGACTACATCACAACAATTGTCACTCTTTGGAGTGAGGGACGCTTGTTTCTTAAAATCAATACTTGGAAATGTCATAGAACTGAAAGATAACTCAATAAAAGGTTGTAATTCTGTGCTGGCAGAGAGAAGGGTCCACAGTGTAACCTTCCTGCATATTTATTTGGCAGGCATTTCTTGGCAATCTGCATTTTTAAAGCAATGTACTAGGTGGAACCATGTCAGGTTCAAAGGATTTCTATTGGCTGACCTATTTAGATTAATAGCAAAATACCTTCAAGAGGATTAAAATATTCCAAGCAGATTGGATCATAAAATCACATCGCTCAATGTATAAAGATAAAACATCACAAACATAACAAGGGCATAAAAATAACAGACGTAAAAATAATAATAGACAATTATGTGTTTTACTAGATGTTACCTCAGCTCACTCGGAGTTACTGAAAATTTGCCAAAAGGGATTATGGGCTTCATGCTCCAGTTCATACCTAAGTATTCTGAAACTAGGTCCCATAAAATGACAGAATGGCTTATACCCATGGCTGCCTTCTTTATGCACAGTGTTGGAAAGGTTTCTCAGGTGGACAGCAAGCTGGTAGCATTGTGAGAGGATAATATTGTTTTCTGTGGATGGGTTATATGGATGATAGGGTTAAAACCACCCCAACCAAATGAAGGCTTTGTCTTAGATCTGAGAAAAGGGTCTAGTTTTTCATAAATAGCATCACTTTTGTGCATAGAGGATGTAAGGGTTTGCAGGTTAGCCCCCTCACAGATAAGTTTCGTTACCAGACACATCCCATGGACAGTGGCACAGATCCTGAAGATAGAGCACAGTCTCTTTCTAATCATGGACAATACCTTTAATATATTAGTATCTAATATAAGTACTACTAGGTTCAACTGTTAATCAGACTATTTGGAAGAAGACATGCTAGTCAATATGTGCAATGTCCCAACTATAAGGTGTGTAAACCTTTCAATATTTACTCATACAATAGGTCATTCAGAAATGCCAGAAAGTATTCACTCAACGGGCCTTCTTTGCTCATAAGCTTCACTTTTATTAATACACAGTCTAGTCATATTAATGTGACCGCCACCTACTTTTGACGTCAACGTTAAATAACCAATCACAGAAGGCATGTGTCATCAGCCATCTGGGTGCACTTCTCATTGTGGAAGGCATGATGGATCAACACAAGTATGCATCTATCCTTGCGGACCATGTTCACCCCTATATGCGAAATGTTTTTCCTCAGAATGATGGCATCTACCAGCAGGACAATGTGATGTGTCATAAAGCTCGCAGAGTACATGCATGGTTCGAGGAGCACCAGGATGAGTTTACCACACTCCCTTGGCCAGCAAATTCTGCAGACTTGAACCCAATTGAGAATCTGTGGGACCATCTTGATTGGGTTGTTCATGCCATGGATGCACAACCACGTAATCTAGCGCAGCTGGACATGGCACTGGAGTCGGCATGGCTCAACATAGTTACATAGTTGATGAGGTTGGATAAAGACATTAGTCCATCAAGCAAAATAAGGGAAATGGGAAGGGGGAAACACAGCCCACTTACTTGACCTTTAATTGCTTGGAAGATCTTTCCACGGTGATGTAGTTTCAACATTAAAGATCGGAGGAAGCTCGGATACGACCCATCGGCTTGGGAAACAAATACAGGAAATCCGTGAAGAAAATCCAGATCCACTCCAAAGTCTTTTAAATAAAACTTAACATTTATTGTACACTGTGTAAAATCCAATCAAGTTGATGAAACATGAACACCATTACGGTGTTTCCATATCCATTGTTTCAAAAGACGCAACTGACGCGTTTCGAGGATTGTTCCTCTTAGTCGTAGCCACGACTTAGGCTACGACTAAGAGGAACAATCCTCGAAACGCGTCAGTTGCGTCTTTTGAAACAATGGATATGGAAACACCGTAATGGTGTTCATGTTTCATCAACTTGATTGGATTTTACACAGTGTACAATAAATGTTAAGTTTTATTTAAAAGACTTTGGAGTGGAGCTGGATTTTCTTCACGGATTTCCTGTATTAGTCCATCAAGTCCAACCTGTGAAACATTTTCCTTTTTCTCTGGACCATTATTTTGTGGCCATTTTTGTGTGTGGAGCACATGAGACTAGAACCTATTATTAATAGCTATTACTTATTTATGCCACCAGCACTGTTGTGATTGAGGCCAATCACAGATGTATTTATCAGCACTACATGATTTTACACTGGCCTTATAGCCGCAGTCTATGTTGTTTGCCACCTCATACCCCCTCCCCCATTTAGGTATTGCTTATCACCTAGTGTGATTTGTGTGAGATACATTTTATATGCTACATTTTAGATGAATATACACAGTCCAGTCACATTAATGTAACCACCTGTCAAAATCCAGAATAACCACCTTTCGCAGAGCGGACCGATGCGAGACGTGCAGGAAGAGAGGGGATGTGGTGATGATGTTCACTGGGATGTTGAGGCATAATAATAATTTTTAAAAAAATTATCCCATAGCACTTTGCAAATTAGTAGCATTTAAAACTACTTTTATAGCATGTCCTTGCAACTAGTCATGTGGAAACCTAACAGATGGAAACTAAAAGCTGAGCCCATGTATAGATGAAAAACCTGGAACTTGACACATCTGCCAGACCTGCAACTTTAAGCATTAATGGAATCAGTTAGCTTTAGCTCTCTTCGTTCTGTTCTTTAGGAAAACCATCAGCAGAGTAATTTCTGGCTCTGCAGTAAAGACAGAACAGTGAGTTGGTCGTTGCAGCTTAACCCTACATCAATCACTACAGACTGCATGGGAATGCAGTCAATGCAGTTTGTCTATTGTCCTTCATTAAATTACCCCTAGGCAGCCAAAATAGAACAGCAACTAAATCACATTGCCTGCAGATCTTTAATATACTTTGTGCAGGACACATGTTTAGACTGAACTTAAAAGAAAAAAAAAACGTTACACACTAAATTTACAACCTCATCCCTTAAGTGAGACTTACGGTAAGCAGGTTCCGCATAGACTGCTTTCCTACTCTAACACTGACATGTTTGTAAAATACATAGCAAGGTGTTATTCACATGATCATCAAAAATGGCCGCGTGACAGTCATTCTTGTAACAGATGTCACATGACCCTTGTTAGAGCACATTGTTTAAAATGACGCTATTCACATAACCGTTTTTTATTATTATTATTATTATTATTATTATTATTATTATTATTATTTAGATTGTGAGCCCCACATAGGGAAAAATGTACATTGTGAGCCCTATCAGTATGTCTTTGGAGTATGGGATGAATATTCACACAAACACAGGGAGAATATACAAATTCCTTGCAGATGGTTTTTTGCCCTTGGCAGGATTCGAACCCAGGACTCCAGCGCTGCAATGCCAACCACTGAGCCACCGTGTGGCCCCCCAAATACCCGTTTTTTGTGACAGTCCATCAAAAATAGAACATGTTCTATTCCTGTCCATTTTTACAGATCCATCAGTAGAGTGAAGTTTATGAGGGATCTGTGAAAATGGCTGCCCTACAGATGCAAAATGGGTGGTGAAAAGTAGGCCATTTCATCCGATTTTCACAGTTGTTTTTATCCAGTCGTGTGAATAAAACCTAAACAATATATAGTGTATGAAACTGAAAAGCATGTGATAGGGTTTACAGAGTCACTGCAACTTTGCCACTGCCGAATATTACTGAATCACAGCATTCCATACATAGTGTTTTACCTGACATATCAAAAGGTGAGCAAAATGAGAGATCCATTAAAGTGACCCTATTATATGAATATTATGCAAATGACCATGTGCATGGTCAGTACACTAGCCTTGCTTTTCACATGGCCCCATATACACAGCTGTGTATTTTAGGGTCCCATGCATGGAGCCGTGAACAAAACTCAGGACAGGTCTTATACCTGTCCATTTGCAGCATATCACAATAGGCTTTAACATGCCAATTTTTATGCATACAGAGAGAGGTACAAGTTAACCCTTTCTCATTCATCGTCGTACTATCACTTACAGGAGTTGTACCCATGGCATTATCTTCTATACCACAGCTGAGTGACAGATTAACCTCCTGGATGCCGTGGTCATTAACGATCATGGCATCGAAGGGGTACGGGGAAAGATTGCCTCTTCCCCCTACACCACCCCTCAGACCCTACAATCTTACCATGGAGGATCTTAGAGGTTGCCATAGAAGCCAGTAGGCTGAACAATGGCCTCTCTAAATGCCTATACACATGACACATAGGGAGCCTATGTGCAATGTACTGCAATACTATATATTGCATTACACTGCCCTTAGGATCACAGGGAAAAACTAAATAAAAAAAGAGAGAGTTAAAAATAAATAAAAAAGATACACCTATACATTTAAAAAGGTATAAAACATAAAAAGAAAAAACAAGTAACGTAAAAAAAAAAAAAAGTAAATAAAACATGTTGGGTATCCCCATGTGCGCATAAGCCCCCACTATCTAAAAATAGCGTTATTCATCCTGTACAGTGAACGCGGTAAAAAAAATATATACCACAAATATATATATATATATATATATATATATATATATATATATATATATATATATACCTGGAGAGCATAGCCTACCCTGGTTGCCGCATTTACTCTGTGACTCCAAGTGGGGTTAGTCTTTCGGTGTACATATGTAGGCGGTTATATCCCAATACCCCCCTCTTCTTTTATTTGTTTGTGCATCTTTATATATTATTCAAGATGACTTACATGTATGTATTTGCCGTGTGTTGTTTTCTACATGGTCTAATATAAATATGTTATTGTTATCGTAATGATGCATCAAACAAAGTTGCCATATCATTTGTAATACAGAGTAAAAGCTATAAAAACAAAATGCTTAAAATTATGATAGAATTGTGGGGGTTTTCACACAGACTGACAGAAAGTGTTAATAAAAGGTAATCAAAACAGCATATGTATCCCAAATTGGTGCCAGATGAAAGTACAAGAATATGAAAGTTTGAATTTTGGAAGACATGGGAGAAAAATATGAAAAAAGTTGCCAAGCGTTAATGTACAAACTACCCTTCGTCTTTAAAGGGTTAAAAGGATTCTCCAGGATTAAAAAATATATCTGATTTTTTTTTTTCTTTCCAAAAGCCATCTTGTAGATTGTGGATCAATGTCAAGACCTGCTGTTCAGAATAAAGAAATGAGACAGAATGGAAGAGCCTTTTGATAGAAGAATGACGTTCCTGCTAGCTCAAGTATCAATGTAGACTTCAGATGAATGATACAGTATATACCAAAGTGTGTGAGAAGCTGAACTAAATTGAGAAAACGGTAAAAGATTCTAATGAGCAATAAGGAGAACAGTTCACTCCAGATATATGGGCATACCTTCTGTGCTGGTTAAAATAGCAGGTAAAGGGCTGGACTCCAATTTCCTTATTCCAATACTTCTCCCATTGTAGAACATTGTCTGAATTTTTCTGATTTTCTCGCTCACATGGAGGAATATAGGAACACTGTTGGGATAAATGTAAGATACAAATAAATACCTCACTGCAGCAGAAGTGACACTTTTATACATGATTTTAAAGAGGACCTCACAGTTCTTCTTGCAAGTCTGTTAAATCTTTGTACTTTCTATAAAATGACAATTCTTAAAGGGGTTATCCAGGGTTTTGTTTATTTATGGTCTTTGCTTAGGATAGGCCACATATATCTAATGAATGGGGGACAGACAAGTGGTCCCCACACAAATCAGCTGGTCAGAGGTGCCCCCAGTCTGTGCACTATACAGTGCATAGAGCAGGGAGCCGTCGCTTCAGTGTCCTGGTGGAAGGGATGTTACTGCATCTCAGCTCCATTGACTGAAATGTGAACACAGCTATACAGATGAGATGCACCTCTAAACAGCTTATTCATGCTGGAATTGGTTATTGGCTTACCT
This sequence comes from Leptodactylus fuscus, assembly GCF_031893055.1. Taxonomy (NCBI): domain Eukaryota; kingdom Metazoa; phylum Chordata; class Amphibia; order Anura; family Leptodactylidae; genus Leptodactylus; species Leptodactylus fuscus. The sequence continues at coordinate 145,059,086 of NC_134269.1, forward strand.
ATCCTTAGGATAAGCCATAAATAAACAAAAATGATGGCCAACCCCTTCAAGGATCTTTTCTTATAAATCTGTGCTCCTCTTCATTTCTTAATAGAAAAACATGAATGAATTCCTCTTGTCAAAAAGCGGTGTCTCTATACACTCTGATACAGTCAGTAATTGGATAACATCACATTGTATTGGAACATACCATCCAGCGGTCAATTTATTCATATATTTCTAGGAAGAATAACAGAGGGATTATCGCACAATCTAGGGAAGATGCAGAAAAATTATTATACTATGGGGAATGCAATTATTTACTAAAGCAGAAATGTCCGGATTGCTGAAGGATCCTCCTTTAATCTGAAACTATAATTATATGGATCTAGAATGTGCCGGTATGAGAAAATCACAATATACTGTATATATATTTAAAAAAAACAACTTACAAACACCAAGGGATGTTTATTATACAGTGAAGTAACATCTGCAACAAAAAATCATAAATATCTCAACAGTATCCCCCATTATTATTAGATTTCTGACAAACACTCAGATATCTGCTCCTAAATGATCACTAACTTCCCAGACAACTTAGTCTCATTTTATAGAGCATGTGATTCTGGATCAAAATGTAATGCACTTCAATTAAAAATGTGGCTGCTTTCTCCCTGAAAACCTCTCTTACATTCCTGCCACTAGATGTTTCCCTTTTAGCTAATTTACAGTTCACTCCCTGTTAGGCAAGGCTTGTCTATAGATACTTCAGATAAGCAAGATGGAATCACAGTGTGTAGAAGAGGGAGGTTCTGCTTTGTCTTTACACAGTGAATGCAGATGCGAGGGGCTAATTCTCCTCACAGCCTGTACACATGTCTACAAACCGTTGCTCTGTGCAAAGGACTGAATATTCTGCACATCTCACAACATACAATGTAAGAAAAGTCTAATTATGCACTTGAACCTACTTCTGACTGCTTGTGGAATATTATTCCCATACAGCAAGCGTGTTTTGTGACTGTGCACATAGATGATTTTTTTTTCCTGTGTTTTACATTCTTGCCTGCATGTAACTGCAATCCAGATCTCCTATATCTGTGGTGGCAAACCTTTGGCACACGAGGGGGCAGTTAGAGCCCTTGCTGTGTGCATGTGCTGTCGCCCCAGCCAGGCTCCTCGATCACTCGCTAACATGACATCTGGCACAGCAAATGCACATACACCTGAAAACTGTCAGTGTAGGTCTGAATGGAACCTCTTCCCTGACGCAAGCGCAATAATATCATTCATTAGCACCTGCTTTTCAGTGGAAGGATGCCACCCAGCTGCTCTTCATTGGAGTGCAGGAGCATGTTATACTGTGTGGGGGCCATTGTGGAGTATATTATGTTCCACATTGGCCCCAACAAGGTATATTATACTGTATAGGGGCTACTGTGGCGTATATTACACTGTGTGGGGTGCCACTTTGGATCAAATTATATTATGTTGGCCAACGTGGAGCAGACTGTACTGTGTGCGGGCCATTGTAGAGCAGATTGTACTGTCTGGCGGCCCTTCACTATTTGTATCACACAGTATCTGTTTTATAGCAGACATATGAAATTATTACAGGCTTTAATAACTTTGGATGGTCACTATAAAACAGATCCTGTGCATTGTAAATAGTGAACATTAATTGTTCAAAAGTACCAAATGCAAACTTTCACCTTTCAGTACAAAGTTGTTTGTATCATGGAAAGCTCTGTAAATCCCCATTCACACAATCGTATTTTGCGGGTTCGTAACTGTCCGCAGGATTAATGTTAATGTTGCTGTGTTGGCACTTTGCGATAAATGAGTGGATTTTGGGTTGCAGTTTGGACACACAGGCTCTAACAGGTTCACCATCACTGTCCTACATCATAGTCACTTGGACTTTTCTCAGCTATTTGTTTGCTATTGTACAGTTACAGTAGTAATGGTTAGGGGAGGAGCAGACATCTCCTTATTGTACACACCCTGCCTGAGAAAGAAACATAAACTGTGCTGCAGTCATAATGTGATTGTCAGCAGAAGAAAAATTGAGAGGAGATCATGTATGAGGGCTTATAGAGCCATAGAATAGACTGCCCAGCAAGACCCTGCATGTATTTCAACTCTCCATGAAAACTCAGGTACCATTTAAGCCCAAAAATAAATGGACAGGATGGATATGACCTGTCCAGATCTAATGACCCTCCCTGGTAAGTGGTGGTAGGTATGTCTACTTACCCATCTTGTCTCAGTGTGGAGTAATGTGTCATTTTCAACTTTAGCAACTACGTTCAGCCAAGCAGAGCATGTGTGTTAATGGCAAACTGGCAGAGGTAAATGCCAGCTGAATTATTTTTCCGCCAGTTTCAGTTAGATTTCTAATAAATCACTTTAGAAAAGTGTAAGAACAAAAATTCAGTGGTTGAATAAAACATCATCTACAATTCTTATGCCATTTCTATCTGCCTGAGGAGCTACACTTTCTATATTACAATATTGTTCCCTGGATGACATCTCTAGTATTTATATCGCCATATCTTGTACAATTTCAATCCTTTTATGTGTTTGAAGCAGTCACTAAAAGATACATTTTCATAAATATGCATCTATTTCTAAGGGGCTATACTTTCCTTGATAGTAATCCTAAAACATAACATTAACTACAGTGTTAACCATATATATTTAAAAGAGATCAGCTTGCTTTGGATTAAATAACAATGGACCCTACCGCAATGCCTCCTGTAACTAAAGAAATCAATTAATAAATGAAGCAGATAAAGTAATTACAGAATGAAGAAAAGAGGAAATCTCTAAGGACAGACACAGCGGGTATAGCACCGATATACCAACACTGGTTTACCTACTGTATGGTGACTAACCTAATGTCTGAGATTTCACAATGTGAGCCCATCTGGCTTATATTCTTGTAGGCGCCCTAACAAGCATAGGGATGTATATGAGTAAGCAACAAATGTGCAGCAAGTTCAACTAGGTATTTAGCAACAAATTTCTTTATGAGCACTATCAATGAACTATACACTGACAATAAGGCTAGGTATACATATTGCTTTTACATATGTAAGATATGTTGCTATACATTTTTGTATGGTAATACCCATTAAATTGAATATCTTAGGTTTATTGACCATTAACATGCAAATGAGATGTATTCATGTGCTAGGCATTACTACAAATATAAGCTGCATTCAGTTGTTCAGTAAAAAAAAAAAGCACAGTGTAAACTCAACCTGGGGTGGAATAACCTTAGGTTTGTTCCAGTCAGTGTTCTAGCCATAGAGCAGCCACAGTCAGTGCTGAGGCCTCCAATACTTTCAATTAAAGCGGTTTTCCAGCCCCAAATCGATTTTTCACACTGATGACCTATCCGCAGCATAAGTCATCAGTATGTGATCTGTGTGGGTCCAACACCCAGAGCAGTCGCTGGCTGACAGAAGCTGCTAGTAGAGCGATGCAGCAGCTCATCGACTGCATAAGCGGTGCTTTTGAGGATTTGCAGCATTCCTCCTATTACTTTAATAAGAGAGGTGCCGCATGTTCTGTCCTCCACTAGCTCGGGAATTGCTGCAGCAGCTGATCTGTGTGGGGTCCGGAAGTCGGATTCCAAAAGGTTGATAAGGTCAAAGCCGTGTTTATGACTAATTGACCAATAATCCTGGGTAACTGTCATCGTACTAATTAATTAGGCTGAGTGCCAGCAGTAAGGAATGACACTAGACACACTATGTTGGTATTAGTTCCTCTCTCAACCAAGAAGGAAATACTGAGGCACTTTTATTAAAACAACATGGGGTTAAATAGTAGCAGAGAAAGGAAGAGAGATATCAACAAGGTAAGTTTTCATATTCATTCCTGATTGGCATGATACATCTAACATCTAAATCAAACAGAAAAAGTTTAAGCAGTTCCATATATAGCCAGCTACTCGGTGTCCTGTGTGGTAACCATGGGGAGCTGTCTTCTGGCAGCAAGTCAAGCATTTGTTTTTCTTGTACCCATCATGGATGCATGTGCCATCTTATCATATAACATTATACCTCTTTCAAGCATAAGCAACTATATCTAGCATTTAGCTTTTAAGGATAACAATGTTTTTCCTACATTACATGATTATAACCTTCACAAGGTCACATACAGTTTAATGGCTCTCCCTTAATACTGGCCATGCAGGTTTGCAGGTATGGTGCAGTCAGAAATAAGAAAAATACAGTAATCTATGGCTATGCTGTGGTTAAAACCACATGTGACACCGTCCTCCATGAGAAACATAATGAGTGCCATTATGTAACAAAATGTAAATGCAAATATTAACAGACTAGCCTCTGCCCATGACTTCATCTGTGTGTTGTTGGCATTGATGAGCTGCCTATATTCAGCAAATTACTGCCGTCAATGGTTCGCCTGCTGCGGTGTTTCGGCAGCTATCAAGCTGGCCTGCCGCTGAACTTGTTCCTCGTACCGTGCCTGTGATTGCTCCGGCATCTCAGCAACTCGCTGGGACACCATATAATGAATGTGTTGTTGGTGTCGATGATCCCCCTGAGATCTGCTTCAGAAGTCTGTCGACTTCTGGCTACCTTCATAGATCTCGTTGTTTTAGAATTTTGTGACAAATGAGATTTTCCTTTTTCCGACATGTTTAAAATTGGCACACTGCCAATTTGGATCAAAGGGATTTGTCAGCACTCTGTCTGGAGAAGATCAGATAATATGCAAATGATTGTACACAATGGACTCAGTGTTAGCTGTATGTTTACATAGAGAGATGGCAGACCTGCCTTTATCAGCAACCTACAATTTGCTGAAATAAGCTGCTGCCAAGAGCAGTTTAATATAGGACATGAACATAAATTCATTACAGTATTTAAGATCCTGACTAGGTGGTATAGATGTCCAGTACTCCTTCATAGAATCTTCCCGGCTGTTTCCGACTGGTGTTGGCGTTGTGGCACCGCTAGGGGCACTATGCTCTATATCTGGTGGGACTGTGACGTTCTGCAACCTTTCTGGGATGCGGTGTTTTCGTTGTACTCCAAGGTAAGTGGGCACTCTATATCTGCCTCCCCGCAGTTAGCGCTCCTATCTGTCATCCCTGGTAAATTGTCTGTGATTAAGAAGGACCTCTTGGGGCATTTTCTTACGGCTGCCAGGGCTGTCATTCCGAGACAATGGCGCAGCTCCACCCCCCCACCCCCCCTTCTTGCTTGAGTTCCTCCAGGAGTTCCTTCTTATACGGAGGATGGAGGCACTAGTGGCGGAGGACTCTCCCGATTCCTCTAGGTTTGAGCGCCTCTGGCGGCCCTGGATCCTGTTTCAGGAGTCATCTGACTTTTCGGCTACCTTTGCTTGAGTGCGGTGTGGCCTTCTATCTTCTCTTCCCTCCGTTTGTCCTTTTCTTTTCCTGCTTCCCCCTCGGGTTTCGGGCCTGGTTCTCCCTTTACCGTTTTCTGTTTCTGTGTTCGCGTTTCTTGTTTCTTTCTTGTTTCTTGGCTCCCCTTTCCCCTGTCTGTTTCAAGATGTTTGTCTTGGCTGTTTTTTGTTTTTCCTTACCGGTTCCCCTGTGTTTCTCCTTTTTTTTCTGTTTTCTTTCCCCCTTTTTTCTTTGTGGCGGTGTTGTGCGTACACTGCTCTGATATTGCGGTTTGGGGCCTCCACCTTGGCCGCTCCTCTTGTCTGTTTATTTGCATTTCGGACGCTGCACTGCTTGTTACCTTCTGTTTGTGTGTTTTAATTTTGAAAAATCTTTAATAAAACCCGTTTATACATAAATTCATTACAGTAGTGAAACCATGTCATTTACCAGGATAAAAAAAAAAATAGCCTATGTGTTAATCGAGGTTACAAGCTATCTATGTGCCAAATTTCCTCCAAATCCATTCAGCTGTTTTTGAGTGAAAGAGTAACAAACACACAAACATCCAAACTTTCACATTTATAATATTAGTAGGATATAAAACCCACATATTATCCACATTGCTGATTCTATAGTACACTGAAGAATTGTAGCACAAAAGTGTGAACATACCCTGAGGGCCTATTCAGACAGTCACGTTTAATCCAAGAATCACATTTTGTATGATAGTTCCATTTGCCACCCCAACCATGACTTGTCTAAACTGAACTCATAGCATCTTAGGTTTTGATAATGAGTCGAGTATGAGACATTGGAGCCGTAGTCATTCACAAACTCATACCATAATAAAATCACTATGATACTGATAGTTCAGTTCAGAAGAGCCATTGTCGGTATGGAAAATTCAGCCATCACACAGACCAAGTTTCTTGGACTGAACACAGCTATCTGAATGGGCACTTAGGGAAGAAACATTTTTGACCACTTCTTAAGCAGTAAAAGTTGCAATGTCAATGTGGCTAAAAATATCTTAATACATTTTAAGGGATTTTCTGTCCCAAATCAATTTTTTACGCAAATGACTGATCCACAGGACATCAGTTTGTGATCTGTGGCAGTCCAACACTTGGCCCCTGGACAGATCAGCTATTACACCAGCCTCTGGGTGCCAGAAGCTGCTAGTGTATGGGCAGTGCTGCGTCTACTCAAGTAACAAGAGCAGCATAGCAGCACTGTCTATTGCATAGTGCTCCACACCTATTATTTGTATTGCATACGCTGCTCATCCACTAGCTGTCAGACACCCACAGATCACATACTGATGGCAGATATCTATCTATAACTATCCTGCAGATAGCTAAGCAGTATGAAATACAATTTGGCGCTGGAAAACAACTTAAAGGGGCTCTATCACTGGGAAAAGTCATTTTTTAACTAATCATATCCTTGCATAGGCTTTAGAAATGCTATTCCACACCTACCTTTAGTATGTAGATTGCCTCAGTGGTTTCTGAATAAGTCCGTTTTTATTCGTATGCTAATGAGCCTCCAGCCAGCACAGGAAGTTCCCAGCAGCCTCCTCTCTCCTATTATCTCTTATGTGTGTGAGGCAAACAGGAAGCTGAGTCATCAGCAGCAGCAGCAGCCTGTGCATAGGAAACAACAGGGAGAGGTGTGCACGATCTAATAGGAGAGAGGAGGCTGCTGGGAACTTCCTGTGCTGGCTGGAGGCTCATTAGCATATGAATAAAAACGGACTTATTCAGAAACCACTGAGGCAATCTACATACTAAAGGTAGGTGTGGAATAGACTTTATATAGGCTATGCAAAGATGTGATTAGTTAAAAATGACTTTTCCTAGTGATAGAGCCCCTTTAAGGCTCCGTTCCCACGGAGTAACGCGCCAATCATTCTTTGACACGTAAACACATTTCAGAGTGAGCACTGTGAAACAAAACCCCATTGACTTTAATGGGTGCCGTCTTACGCGCGATACACATTGAAATCAATGGGTTAAAAAAACCTCCCCTTGATTTCAATGTGTAGCGCACGTAAGACGGCACCCACTGAAGTCAATGGGATTCTGTTTTACAGCACTCACTCTGACATGTGTTTACGTGTCAGAGAATGAGCGGCGCGTTACTCCGTGGGAACGTAGCCAAACTGTGCAAAGTGTCCCATTGAAGGATGGGATAACATCTTTTACTTAGGCTTCCATTCTAAATTAGACAATCTTTCCATTTATTTTGTTTGGCAATAGACATACATATAAATTGTTGGGGTGACAGATATATAAACCAAAATCGTTTCTAGAACTGCATAAAAGTGGCTTAAACAATATGGTGTTTATAGCTGTAGTTTACTGTATAGGTGGTAAGACTGCATTCTGTAGATCACACCACAGCCATAGAACCGTACCTTCTAATAAACAGCATTTATGGCCCTAACTGGACAAGCTAATCCTCCCATAGCTCTTCTATATGGCTCATTACATGGCTGCTCATTCATTTCCTTTTTAGTTAAGTCTCAGTCTCTGTCCTTAGCTGCCTTATTCTCAAAGTTGTATTTCCATCAAGCTTTTTTTCTTCTTTAAGACACCTGATTTATTCTTTGTATTCTCTCTGACTATAAATCGGTCTATGTAATGCTCCTTCCTGTTCTTTTTCAGTCTCCCTGTTTTGCTCTCTGTAGCTTGCTCTGTCTTCCTCCTACACATCTCCCTTCTATCTCATTCTGTTCTCTTCCTCCTCCCTTCTGCACAATCTATAGTTCTGATGCAGGTCCCTTGCTGCACTTCTTAGAGGACTTGCCTGGGTACTGCAGAGCCTAGCAATGCCACACTTACTGTAATGCAGAAGTCAATACTGATTTTCAGAAACTTTTACACTGAACTGACTGTACATGGCCTAATTATTTTGCTTGCATGTCTTGCAGAGAATGAGGAGATATAGAGTTCATGTCCTTCTTGGCTACAAGCTCTAAATATCTCACAATCGGGTCCAAGTATAAGCCGCCATCTCTTACTTGATATATCTCCACCTGGAGAAAATCCTGATAAAGCAATAGTAAAGATCTGTATGATAAAAGCAGGGGGTAGCCTGAAACACTCATAAATTAGCAAGCTAACCTTTAACAAGGGAAACAGACCTGATGGTCCTCTGACCCTTCACTTTTTCCTTTTCCTACTTATTTCATAGTATGTTTTATGTGTATAGGGGCACCCCAACTTTCACCCTAAGGGAAATGTTAAGAGAAAGAAGGATTAGGAGATTGGATTTCAACATTCCTGATCTGTTTTGTTCTCATAAGAGGTAGACCTGTCAGTGGCTTAATCTCTTTCCATTTAAAACATATTATTATTTTACTAGCAGTTACCCACGACTTCGTCTGGGGGTTGGCGGTGGCACCGAACCGCTCATATTTCTTGTTCTCCCATGTCTGCCCCCAGTTTCTTGTCCCCTCATCTCTGCCCCCAGTTTCATGTCCCCCCTTTATCTGCCCCCAGTTTCTTGTCCCCCCATCTCTGCCCCCAGTTTGTTGGCCCCCTATCTCTGCCTCTAATTGCTTGTCCCCCCCCCCATCTCTGCTCCCAGCCTCAGCCCCCCCCATCTCTGCTCCCAGCCTCAGCCCCCCCCCCCCCCCGTTCTCTGCTCCCAGCCTCAGCCCCCATCGTCCCGAGTGTAGTTGGACTTACCTCGTCACACTCCACTGCTGCTCTTTCCGCTCGCTTGCTGTTCATCAGTGTCGGGCAGCTGGCTGCGTGCGGTGTATTAGAGGCGGAGTGAGGGCGTCAGGTTGCTATGACAGCCGGAGCCTCGCTCTGCCTCCCTGGCCTGCGCTTGTATTGCAGCCTAGGCAGGTAGACTGCAATCCAGGCGCCAGTAGCATAGAGTGCATTGTCGAATACCGGCGCCTGTACTGCAGGTACCTGCCATGCGCAGCCAGCCGCCGGACACCTTTGTGCAGCGAGCGAGCGGAGAGCGCGTCGGGGGAGCGTGGCAAGGTGAGTTGAACTACACTGGGGCCAATGAAGCTGGGGAATGTGGTTGCCCCCCCCCCCACCGGCACACCCCCTTCCCCCCGGGACACCCCCTCTCTGGGACACCCCAACCCCCTGTACCCGCTGCACTTACCTGTAGTATGTCGGGTGCAGCAGCCTCCTCCGCCCGAGAGCTGTGTAGGTGGGCTGGGATAGCTGTGGCGCCGGGACCATGTGGGCTGCCGCCATCTTCCTTAGTGTTTCCCTACTGAATCGGCACGCCCACCTTCAGCCCCAACCTATGGTGCCGCATCCCTGGCTCCAGAGCCCGCCCACAGCCTGCCATGCACCAATAGGAGGTGCTTGCACAGACCAGCGCTGGCAGAATGCCAGCTTCTACAGCCAAGCCCGGAGGATTGTTTGGAGGGTCACAGTGGCGATTTGGGGTGAGTGACCCAAATTTGAAGTAGCCTACTACCTTTTCCTGGCAAATGTGTGTGTGTGTGTGTGTGTGTGTGTGTGTGTATGTGTGTGTATGTGTGTGTGTGAAATTTCCCCAAAATCCATTCAGCCGTTTGGCTGTGATTGAGGAACAAACATACAAACACACAAACATCCAAACTCACAAACTTTCACCTTTATAATATTATAGGATTTATTTATATAGCACCATTAATTCCATGGTGCTTTACATTTGGGGGTTTACATACAATACAGAAAAAATACTGGTCGATATAGTACTAACAATGACTGACTGGCACAGTGGGGTAGAGGGCCCTGCCCGCGAGGGCTTACAATCTATGAGGGAAGGGGGGAGATAGACAGAAGGAGAGGGGGGTGAAGGTTCAGATGGTGGTGTGGTGACAGTAGGGTTATTGGGGGTTGTGGGCCCTCCTGAATAGGTGAGTCTTCAGGGCTTTCTTGAAGCCTGTAATTCTGGGGGTCAGTCTTATGTGTCTTGGTAAGGAGTTCTAGAGTATGGGGGATGCACGGGAGAAATCTTGGAGACTGTTGCGTGAGGAGCGGATGAGAGTAGAGCAGAGTAGGAGGTCATTGGAGGATCTGAGGTTAAGTGTGGGCAGGTAGTGGGGGATTAGTTCAGAGATATATGGAGGGGACAGGTTGTGGATCGCTTTGTATGTTAACATTAGTAGCTTGAACTCAATTCGCTGGGCTGTGGGTAGCCAGTGGAGGGACTGACAGAGGGGAGCAGCTGATGAAGATCGGGGGGAGAGGTGAATTAAGTGAGCAGCGCAGTTTGAGGTGGACTGGAAGGGGCCGAGGGTGTTAGCTGAGAGTCCATGGAGAACGGTGTTGCAGTAGTCTAGGTGAGAGATTATGAGGGCCTGGACGAGTGTCTTAGTAGTTTCAGGGGTGAGGAAGGAGGGGATTTGGTGGATTTTTTTGAGTTGGAGGCGGCAGGAGGTGTTGAGGGTTTGAACGTGTGACTTGAAGGATAGCTCGGAGTCCAGGGTTACCCCAAGGCATCGGACCTGTGGGACAGGGGTAATTGTGGTTCCACTAACTTTGATAGATGGGTCAAGTGGAGGGGCTATACGGGGTGGGGTGAAGATAATGAATTCCGTTTTCTCCGTTTGAGAAAGCAGGAGGAGAGGAAAGAGGCTACAGCCATTAAACAATCTGGAACTCTGGCCAGCAGAGAGGTAATGTCTGGTCCAGAGATGTATATTTGGGTGTCATTGGCATTGCAATGGTACTGAAAACCATGAGATTGTATGAGCTGGCCCAGGCCAGGGGTGTAGATGGAGAACAGGAGGGGTCCTAGAACGGCGCCTTGGGGGACACCTAAAGAGAGAGGGCGTGGTGTGGGAGACGCTGAATGTGCGGTCGGTAAGGTATGAGGAGATCCAGGAATGGGCCAGGTCTGAGATACCAAGGGATGAGAGAATTCCTAACAGGAGGGAGTGGTCTATTATGTCAAAGGCAGAGGAGAGGTCAAGGAGGAGGAGGACAGAGTAATGGCGCTTGGCTTTGGCGGTTAGAAGGTCATTAGTGACTTTTGTTAGGGCAGTTTCAGTGGAGTAACGGGGTATGAAGCCTGACTGTAGTCTGTCAAAGAGCAGGTTGGACGAGAGATAGGAGGAGAGTTCTGAGTGGACGTGTTGCTCAAGCAGTTTTGAGGCGTACGGGAGCAGTGAGATGGGACGATAGTTGGCTGGAGAGGATGGGTCGAGGGACGGTTTCTTAAGTATAGGTGTGACTGTGGCGTGTTTGAAGGCGGAGGAGAAGGATCCATTGACTAGGGATAGGCTGAAAACATGGGTTAGGACCGGAGTAATGACTTCAGTGAGTTTGGGGATGAGATGTGACTGGATCGGGTCAAGTGCGCAGGAAGTGAGGTGGGATTTAGATATTAGGGAGGAGAATTGCATACAAGTTCAGGGTACACGTATATTGGCAGGTATAGCTGTTCGCTCTGTCAGCTTTACATTCCTCCTATGTATGATAAACAGATAATGCCCCAAGTTAAAAGAGCACAATACTCAACCATGTCACAGTGATGGCCAACCATGATACTGCTCTTCTAACACAAATCCCTAGCGTTGTAAATAGAAGACCATCCTGGAGAAGCAGCAGAGCTAGAAAGAATCCTTCAAAACTGTAAGTATATCTGAAATATTTCTTTATTTTGTCATCATTATTTAAAGGGGCTCTATCATTGGGAAAAGTCATTTTTAGATAAGCACATCATTTCATAGCCTTTAGAAAGTCTACTCCACACGTACCTTTTGTATGTAAATCGCCTTTGTATGTGTACAGCACAGGCTGCTGCTGACTTCCTGCTTCCTGTTAGCACACACAGATAGGATAGAATAGCAAAGATGAGTGCTGCTGGGAACTTCCTGTGCTGGCTGGACACTAATTAGCATATGAATAAAAACGGTCTCATTCAAAAACTACTGAGGCGATTTACATACAAAAGGTATGTGTGAAATAGCATTTCTAAAGGCTATGCATGTATTTGCTTAGTTAAAAATGACTTTTCCCAATGATAGAGCCCCTTTAAAACTTATCATGTGTACCAAAACCTATTTTCCACATCAACCTCTGGGACCCAATAGATCATGAGGACATGTGTATTTTGTGTTTATCTCATTGAGACACAACAGATACCGGTTCCATTGAAATAACAGAAATGGGGCTCACATTTATGATCATCGATCTATTCAAACCAGGGTGAAAAACATCCCTATTCTTGTGACTGGTGGGTGCCCCAAAGGTTCAGCAACCACTGACCAGAAAGTCATAGGTATGAATAGCTTATAGAGATAGCAAGGCATTTAAAGACAATCGGAAACAAATCCACAGTATTTGGTTACTTTTGCTTGCCAAAATTCCTTTACCTAATGTATGAAAAGGCTGTAGGAGAGCTGATCTGAGGTTTCATACAGAGAATATGTCTAGTTATATTTCAGCTGTGGGAGGAAACGCACCCGTGATAACTAGTAGCAAATTCAATTTCAACAGCTGAAACATTTGACCTCAGGTCACATTTATAAAAATGTTTCATTGTAAGTCAAATAAATGAGTGGTCAAAGCTGCAACAATACCAGGGAAGGTATTTCAAGCTGTGGGATGTAATGTCCCACTCCACAGTGCTCCACTGACATTGCTATCTATTGAACATTTCACCAAACAAAATAAAGTTCAAAGTCCTATTATATTCATGAAATACCTTCTCAGATATGAAAGAATATCAGACATACAAGAGTACACAGAAGATGGCCATTTGGAACTTATCTTCTATACAATCCTGGTACAATAGTCAGTAGAAATGTGCTAAACATTTACTGATCACCAAATAGAGTATGGGGGATGCATGGTACTATAAAAGTGGATACAAATGGCCACAATCTCATGGGCATTTGTGCAGTCCAGCTTTTCAACGTATATATTATTTATATATGAATTGTAATTATTTAATGATTTACTATAATATTTAATGTGGTGATTTTTATTGTGTCCCGGGATTTACCAGTTTGGCCAGTTCTGTCTTGGGATCGCCATCTGCCCTTGCTCTGTCTCTGTTTTTTTACAAGTTTTGTGCATTATGCTTGCATTATTCATGGATTAATAAAATAATGTATTTTTTATGAGATTGCAGGCAATTCTATCCATATTTGTAGGTTTTGTGTTCTTTGGAAGGCATTGTTCTATTTTGGAGGTCATTATAGGTAATGTATTGTTTTATGACCTTAGACTTTCTAGTTATTACCAGTTATTGAAATCCTAGCTTACTTTTAGGGTTGTCATTTTTTTACAACCACAGAAAAGCCATTAATGAGGTTTTTATACTTTTGAAACATGAAGTCCATTCATCATTTTCATACACAGATTCTGCATAATTTTTAAACTAGGCCATCCATGAGATGCTAAATTTTCTCACTAAAAATGCATGCGGCATGAAGAACAATGCATTCTCCGCACATTTGTCGCCACATTAGTATACACCATAGATCAAATATTCTCTACTGTGGCTTCCACTAATTATAATGATTTTATTGTAAAATCTAGAAAGACTCAATTTCAGCCACCATAGAAAAAAGTGTTTCCAATATGGCTCATTGAGTTATGCAACCCTAAATGTCATAGATTAAGTGCTAGTAGAGAATAAGAATGGAACAATAAAACAGGCCTTCTGGGCTATGAGTATATCAGCATTTGTGAGCTCAATTACAACCACAAAATGGCAAACAAAAAGTTTTTTCTGGTATAGAAGCTGAAAATATCTTATAAAACTCTTCACAGAAAAAACTGGCAAATCAAGATAGAAAATGTAAGGTTACGTCCACACATGATGTACACGAAGGGTAAAATCTACAGTGGAAATCTGCAGAATGTCCACATCATGCTTATATTTCCAAGGACTATGTGTGGATGGAGTTTTGAAAAAACCATCCATGTGAACTGTACTGTACATTAATGCAGGTTTGCGGTTCAGATTCCAGAACACAAATTTGCTACATTTCTGCTATGTATGAACGTGACCTAAGAGGCATGAGTGTACAACTCTGCAGGATGATAGGCAAATAAGCCTCTAGCTTGAGATAGAAAAAACATGGCAGGCCTTACAACCTAGCATCATCACTGGGGTGTCAGGAACACCCCCTTCCCCAACAGTACTCTTCAATAGCCTCCTAAAACTCCTTGTTGGCGCATGAGATGTCTATGGGAAAATGCTCCTTTGAGTAACAATTAGGGACATTTAATATGCCTCATATATTCATGAGGGTCCATAACTAACAGGCTAGTTAGTCTGGTCCTTCACTCTCAGTCGCATTTGCCAAATTTTGGCTCCCACCTCTAATGAGAGCTGTACCTGCTTCTCACTGTGTATAGTATACGGGATTGTGTGTGTACAGCAAGGAAAATTTGGGCGGAGGAGTCCCCTCAAACAGTTATAGAACATAGAGACTTGCTTCTGGTGTCATATGAAAAAGGAGATTTGCATTTGCAGTTCTTCTAATATTATTTCCAGAGATATCACTAGTGGAAAACACAGTTGGGACTGGAATATTTATATGTGGCTAAAATAGGGCTTTCTGTAAAGCAACGCTTGATAAAATTGTAACCGCATCAAACATGAAAAATCACATGCAGTCTTTTATGCAGTTTTGATGGCACTCACACATCTTTTGAGTATATCCTTGAATTACTCAGTGATGTTACCAGACGTCAGCATAGTCTAGTGAATGGAGCCAGTGGGTTTGACCAGTGCTGAGGGGGCTCAGAATGACTATACAGTTATTTTAAACCTACAATAAGTTGCAGATGACAACATCCTTGCACAGGGTAACAATACAGCCTGTGACCGCCTCTGAATAGCAATGTTTCTTCTGAATTTTTTCTTAAAAGAATTCTATCATCAAAACTCACATTTTTTTCTCGATCACACGTAGGAATAGCCTTAAGAAAGGCTATTCTTCTCCTACCTTTAGATGTCTTCTCCGCGCCGCTGTTCAGTAGAAATCCCGGTTTTCGTCTGTATGCAATTGAGTTCTCTCACAGCACTGGGGGCATCCCCTATGCTGCAAGAGAAATCTCCAGCACCGCCTCCATCTTCTTCAGGAGCGGCCTCTCTGCACGACTTGTCCCAGAGCTGGTTTCAAACTTCTACACATGCACAGTCGGCTCTGCCATCGGGCGTCGGGCAGAGCCGACTGCACACGCCCCCATGCCACAAGAAAATGGCCGCTTACACCAGCTTATTGTGTAAGAAGCCATTTTTCTTGTGGTCACGGGCTTGCGTAATCTGCTGTGCCCGAGGCCTAGAAGATTGAAACCCAGGACAGAAGAAGACACAGGGAGAGGGCGTTCCAGAAGAAGATTAAGGTGTCGCTGGAGATTTCTCTCGCAGCAATGGGGATGTCTCCAGTGCTGTTTGAGCGCTGGAGACCGCCCCCCGTGCTGCAAGAGAACTCATTTGCATATAGACGAAAACCGGGATATCTACTGAACGGCGGCACAGAGAAGACATCTAAAGGTAGGAGAAGCATAGCCTTTCTTAAGGCTATTCCTACGTGTGATCGAGAAAAAAATGCTATTTTAATGATAGAATCCCTTTAAGTACCTGACCAGGTCCATACTGCAAACTGTCAATGTACCACAGCGTCTTGAGTCTCCTCCTGCACAGAGGATGTGCTGAGACTAAATTATCAGACTGTTCCAATAAACCAAGTCTGCTGCAATGTCAGAATTTTAGTACAAAACTAAAGTACATAACTTACTTTTTATGAAAATATGTTTACAGTAAACCTTTACCATTTTAGGTTATTGTGATGTTTTCTTGTCTAGGAATAAGTGAAATCCAAACCTTCCATTCTGCAGGCAAGTCACCTTACACTGCACAATCCATTATTGATTCTTCAGTTTTTAATAAAGTGCTTCTAATCCACATACAGTGGGTGAGTCAGCTACTTGTAATTAAAAAACACAACCTTTATTAAGCCTTGTTTTTTTGTTTTTGGCTCCTTTGCAGAATCAATGTTGTTTTTTGAACTTCTTCAAAAAGATTCCTGTTCGTAACATCATGTTGTTGCTGAAATGTACAGCCGGTACCGCGTATCGATTGTCAGCGGCATAAACTAATAATACATAAAGAAAGCAAATGCTGGCGAAAGCTTCAGTTACCTTTTCCTAACCAATCATATGGGTAACCTGACCACAAAGAAAATCTATATCTTGATAAACTTCTACAAAATCTTGAAGATTATTATGCCCCATATCATATAACACGTCCTGAAAATTGATACTGGGACTTTTCATTAAACTACTGTATATGAACACAGCTGGATGTCAAGTTTCAAAAGTCCTTTCGGTTCCAAGTCTTAAAAAGATTTTGCAGCAAACTGAGCTGCGTATTCATCACAATTTTTACCCGACGAACTGCATAGGGTAAGAAGCCACTTAGGCTATGATCCCACGTGGCGTCACGCAGCAATAAAGAGAGCTGCGGGGAAAACCGTGGCGGCAACACATCATGGTTCTTCCCGTAGCGCTTTTGACAAAAAGTTTGCAGAGTTTTCCTATGTGGACTTTCTGTTTCAATTATACCTATAGGGAAACCGCTGGCATTTCCATAGGTATATTTGACATGCTGTGATTTCCAAAACTACAACAGTTTTTTAAATCGCGGCATGTACGTAGCACATATTTTAACACAAAGTGGGGATGGGATTCATTAGAATCCCATCCACTTTGCTGTGACTGTAAAAGACTGTGGGTTTTTCAGTGGCATTTCCACCACATGGGGCCCCAACCTTACAGATATGTCTGGCGTTGGCTTTTTGCCATCTCCCTGTTGAGAACACAAATGAGAAAGAATGTATATGGGATGGTGGGGAAAGAAGATACAGAACAATAGCAATCAGCTGAATGAACATTCAATATCTTAGAATACATCTGTGCTGTTTAACCCTTTCTTCTGTTCTATCATAGGAACAGAAGTACGGATTATACCGTAATGACAGATCCATTCTATGGTAGACATAGTGCTGTTGCAAATGTAACACTTGCTGTATATTATAATCCTATAGCTACATTATTACTAATTTAAAAAATTAAAATAATATTATGGATTAATTTATTACACCATTACTTTATAGATATATCGCTGTCTATTTAGTTCACGATGAGCTGATGAGATAACATTTCTCTAACGTATTCAGTAAACTGGCTTGGCACTATGATGTCATGAAACCAATCCATTCCTGTACTGGGAAATAACAGATCACACCAAACTTACTTTACACCTCATTTTCTTAATAAGCAGAGTTCAGCGATTTCCTTCCATTGCCTTTATGTTGTTTCTTATATCATTGTTATCACCTTGCCTCCCATAATAGTGGTAAGGATGTAACAACAATAACTAGGGAGATTTCCATGTGTAAGGTCTATTGCAAATCATGGTTTTAAATGCATTCTTTTTTCCAAGTACAAGCTAAAACCGAACGTCATGTCTGACAGTAACAACTCTATACACTGTAAATGAGTGCATGCTGGAAAAGTAATGGAAGACAAGAATATGTTTATTTACAATTGTGATTTTCTTTAAAGCCGACTGTTTTACAGTCGTTGCAAGTCTTAACAAATTCTATACATTGTTGAAAAATACACGCAGCAGAGACGCTGCGATTTCCAAAAATGTCGTAGTATTGGAAATCGCAGCAAGTCAATTATACATATGGAAATCACGGCGGTTTCCCTATAGGTATAATGAAAGCAGAAAGTCTGCAGAGGTTTCTGGGAAAAACGCTATGGGAAAAACTGTGATGCATGATGAGCAACCATGTATATGGGATAGTGGGGGAGAAGATAGAGAAGAATAGCAATCAACTGAATGAACATTCAATATCTTAGAGTACCTATATGCTGTGTAACCCTTTCTTCTGTTCTGTCATAGTAACAGAAGTATAGATTATATAACAAAGACAGATCCATTATATAATGGACATAGTGCTGTTGTCATTAGTAACAAAATCCCTGTAAGGCTAAGGCCCCACGGGCTGGAAAAAGCGCTGCGGGAACAACTGCGGCGGGAACGCATCCTAGTTCTTCCTGCAGCGCTTTTAACAGAAAGTTCACGGAGGTTTCCATCGCAGACTTTCTGTTACCACTATATCTACGGGAAAGCCACCGACGTTTTCGTAGATATAATTAACTTACTTCGATTTCCAAAATCACAGCGTGTTCATGCTGCAGATTTTAACGCAAATTGGGCATGGAATTTGCAGGAATCCCATCTACTTTGCTGTTACTGTATAACGCCGCAATTTTTCCTACCGTGGGCGAATCACAGCATTTCCGTCTCGTGGGGTCCCGGTCTAAGGCTCCAAAACAATTACAGGTTTCCTCTGCGGACTTTCTGTTTCAATTATACCATAGGTAAACCACCAATGTTTCCATAGGTATAACTGACATGCTGCAATTTTCAAAACCGCAATGGTTTTGGAAATCGCAGCGTCTCCGCTGTGTGTATTTTTCTGCATTGTGTGGAAACTGTAAAAAGCCACTTTTTTCTGCCACGTGGGGTCCCGGCCTAAATCAATATCTGGGGTGACCACCCTTTGCCTGCAAAACATTTTTAGAAATGTTAAAGCCTAACTTCGCTTTAGGTCGGAATTATTCTCTTTAACAATTTATACTATCACTTGTTCTTTTCTTTCAGCCTAGCCAAAAATTAGAATCAATGACTAGTTGTAATAAATGTCATGCTCTAAGGAAAATAAATAATTGGTAATTAAAACCAAACAAAGTCATTCTTCAGAGAAAATGTACAATAAAAATAAAGGACTTTTAATTAGACATTTAGTTGACTAATGCGCCGATCTTCTTAAACTTTGCCATTTGTCTTCCGTTCAATCAACATACTCCAATAGAGCAAGTGAAAAGCAGCTGTCTGTCTGGATCAGGAACCACTATTAAATGTAATCCCCATATTTATAACCGCATAGAATTCTCCAAGGTGCCAAATAATGCCCTATTTCTGCAAATAATCTACAGTACAGTAGAGGCTGTGAATACAATCGACCCCTCATAATGATGCACAAAACCCTTAAAATGCATTAGAAAGTTTATCTTTACTGTATACATTACCAGAGATGTGTCTGTTGGGTGTTTTTAGGAGCAGGAAGAGTTTTGCAGCATGTGATGAGATACCCCTGCAGCCATCAGACTGGCACAAGATTTCATAGAGCGTGTCAATTTCCAACTAAGTCAATGGCAGCAACTTCAAGCTGCTTTAGCCAGAGATTTACCCACTATAATAATAGGATGTCCTGGCCATAGCTAAAAGTTTGACATGGCACTGGCAATTTGTCCATCACTGCTCTAGACTTCTATTTGGGGGAACTGAAGTAAGAACCTTAATAAGCACTTTTTTGCCACTTTTTAACTTGCCTTTAACCAAGAGAACCCTGTGCTGTAGATCAGATGTTTTCTGTGCAGATCTCTTTAATGGTGCGTGATTAGAGATGAGCGAACAGTGTTCTATCGAACTCATGTTCGATCGGATATTAGGCTGTTCGGCATGTTCGAATCGAATCGAACACCGCGTGGTAAAGTGCGCCATTACTCGATTCCCCTCCCACCTTCCCTGGCGCCTTTTTTGCTCCAATAACAGCGCAGGGTAGGTGGGACAGGAACTACGACACCGGTGACGTTGAAAAAAGTAGGCAAAACCCATTGGCTGCCGAAAACATGTGACCTCTAATTTAAAAGAACAGCGACGCCCAGCTTCGCGTCATTCTGAGCTTGCAATTCACCGGGGACGGAGGTTTCCGTCCAGCTAGCTAGGGCTTAGATTCTGGGTAGGCAGGGACAGGCTAGGATAGGAAGGAGAAGACAACCACAACAGCTCTTGTAAGAGCTAAATTCCAGGGAGAAGCTTGTCAGTGTAACGTGGCACTGACGGGCTCAATCGCCGCAACCCAGCTTTCCCAGGATCCTGAATGGAATACACTGTCAGTGTATTCCCGTATACCCGATATATACCCCCGATACCCGTTCCAACGGTGTGCCCCCCCACCTTCACCCCAGAAATACCCTGCAAGTCCCCTAGCAATAGGATTGGGGCTATATACACCCACTATTTTTGCTACTGCCATATGGTGCCATTGTCTCACTGGGAATTCAAAGAATATATTGGGCTTACATATAACTTCAATTCCAGGGAGAAGCTTGTCAGTGTAACGTGGCACTGACGGGCTCAATCGCCGCAACCCAGCTTTCCCAGGATCCTGAATGGAACACACTGACAGTGTATTCCCGTATACCCCATATATACACCCCAAATCCCCGTTCCAACGGTGTGCCCCCCCACCTTCACCTCAGAAATACCCTGCAAGTCCCCTAGCAATAGAATTGGGGCTATATACACCCACAATTTTTGCTACTGGTATATAGTGCCATTGTCTGACTGGGAATTCAAAGAATATATTGGGGTGACGTGCACCCACAATTTTTGCTACTGCTATACAGTGCCATTGTCTCACTGGGAATTCAAAGAATATATTGGGGTTATGTGCACCCACAATTTTTACTACTGGTATACAGTGCCATTGTCTGACTGGGAATTCAAAGAATATATGGGGGTTACGTGCACCCACAATTTTTGCTACTGCTATACAGTTCCATTGTCTCACTGGGAATTCAAAGAATATATGGAGGTTATGTGCACCCACAATTTTTAATACTGGTATACAGTGCCATTGTCTGACTGGGAATTCAAAGAATATATGGGGGTTATGTGCACCCACAATTTTTACTACTGGTATATAGTGCCATTGTCTGACTGGGAATTCAAAGAATATATGGGGGTTACGTGCACCCACAATTTTTGCTACTGCTATACAGTTCCATTGTCTCACTGGGAATTCAAAGAATATATTGGGGTTATGTGCACCCACAATTTTTAATACTGGTATACAGTGCCATTGTCTGACTGGGAATTCAAAGAATATATGGGGGTTATGTGCACCCACAATTTTTAATACTGGTATACAGTGCCATTGTCTCACTGGGAATTCAAAGAATATATTGGGGTTATGTGCACCCACAATTTTTACTACTGGTATACAGTGCCATTGTCTGACTGGGAATTCAAAGAATATATGGGGGTTATGTGCACCCACAATTTTTAATACTGGTATACAGTGCCATTGTCTCACTGGGAATTCAAAGAATATATTGGGGTTATGTGCACCCACAATTTTTACTACTGGTATACAGTGCCATTGTCTGACTGGGAATTCAAAGAATATATGGGGGTTATGTGCACCCACAATTTTTAATACTGGTATACAGTGCCATTGTCTCACTGGGAATTCAAAGAATATATTGGGGTTATGTGCACCCACAATTTTTACTACTGGTATACAGTGCCATTGTCTGACTGGGAATTCAAAGAATATATGGGGGTTATGTGCACCCACAATTTTTAATACTGGTATACAGTGCCATTGTCTGACTGGGAATTCAAAGAATATATTGGGGTTATGTGCACCCAAAATTTCTACTACTGGTATACAGTGCCATTGTCTGACTGGGAATTCAAAGAATATATGGGGGTTACGTGCACCCACAATTTTTGCTACTGCTATACAGTTCCATTGTCTCACTGGGAATTCAAAGAATATATGGGGGTTATGTGCACCCACAATTTTTAATACAGGTATACAGTGCCATTGTCTGACTGGGAATTCAAAGAATATATGGGGGTTATGTGCACCCACAATTTTTAATACTGGTATACAGTGCCATTGTCTGACTGGGAATTCAAAGAATATATTGGGGTTATGTGCATCCACAATTTTTACTACTGGTATACAGTGCCATTGTCTGACTGGGAATTCAAAGAATATATGGGGGTTATGTGCACCCACAATTTTTAATACTGGTATACAGTGCCATTGTCTGACTGGGAATTCAAAGAATATATTGGGGTTATGTGCACCCACAATTTTTACTACTGGTATACAGTGCCATTGTCTGACTGGGAATTCAAAGAATATATGGGGGTTATGTGCACCCACAATTTTTAATACTGGTATACAGTGCCATTGTCTCACTGGGAATTCAAAGAATATATTGGGGTTATGTGCACCCACAATTTTTACTACTGGTATACAGTGCCATTGTCTGACTGGGAATTCAAAGAATATATTGGGGTTATGTGCACCCACAATTTTTACTACTGGTATATAGTGCCATTGTCTGACTGGGAATTCAAAGAATATATGGGGGTTATGTGCACCCACAATTTTTACTACTGGTATATAGTGCCATTGTCTGACTGGGAAGTCAAAGAATATATGGGGGTTATGTGCACCCACAATTTTTAATACTGGTATACAGTGCCATTGTCTGACTGGGAATTCAAAGAATATATTGGGGTTATGTGCACCCACAATTTTTACTACTGGTATACAGTGCCATTGTCTGACTGGGAATTCAAAGAATATATGGGGGTTATGTGCACCCACAATTTTTAATACTGGTATACAGTGCCATTGTCTGACTGGGAATTCAAAGAATATATTGGGGTTATGTGCACCCACAATTTTTACTACTGGTATACAGTGCCATTGTCTGACTGGGAATTCAAAGAATATATGGGGGTTACGTGCACCCACAATTTTTGCTACTGCTATACAGTTCCATTGTCTGACTGGGAATTCAAAGAATATATGGGGGTTATGTGCACCCACAATTTTTAATACTGGTATACAGTGCCATTGTCTGACTGGGAATTCAAAGAATATATTGGGGTTATGTGCACCCACAATTTTTACTACTGGTATACAGTGCCATTGTCTGACTGGGAATTCAAAGAATATATGGGGGTTACGTGCACCCAAAATTTTTGCTACTGCTATACAGTTCCATTGTCTCACTGGGAATTCAAAGAATATATGGGGGTTATGTGCACCCACAATTTTTGCTACTGCTATACAGTTCCATTGTCTCACTGGGAATTCAAAGAATATATGGGGGTTACGTGCACCCACAATTTTTGCTACTGCTATACAGTTCCATTGTCTCACTGGGAATTCAAAGAATATATTGGGGTTATGTGCACCCACAATTTTTACTACTGGTATACAGTGCCATTGTCTGACTGGGAATTCAAAGAATATATGGGGGTTATGTGCACCCACAATTTTTAATACTGGTATACAGTGCCATTGTCTGACTGGGAATTCAAAGAATATATTGGGGTTATGTGCACCCACAATTTTTACTACTGGTATACAGTGCCATTGTCTGACTGGGAATTCAAAGAATATATGGGGGTTACGTGCACCCACAATTTTTGCTACTGCTATACAGTTCCATTGTCTCACTGGGAATTCAAAGAATATATGGGGGTTATGTGCACCCACAATTTTTAATACTGGTATACAGTGCCATTGTCTGACTGGGAATTCAAAGAATATATGGGGGTTATGTGCACCCACAATTTTTAATACTGGTATACAGTGCCATTGTCTGACTGGGAATTCAAAGAATATATGGGGGTTATGTGCACCCACAATTTTTAATACTGGTATACAGTGCCATTGTCTCACTGGGAATTCCACAAATAATTTGGGGATTCATTCACCCTACATCTCAGGCTCTTGCCATATTCACCCAGGTTGTCAGTGCTGCACCAGCTCGTTCCCAGACAGCTCGTCCCGAAAAACACGTTACCTATATAGAGGATTTGGACAATGAAGACAACATGTTCTAAATCTAATGTCTGCACCTTCTCCAGAATTAAAATAAAGGCAGCGTTTAACTTTCAAATAGCACTGCACAAAGGAAGAGCTTATCAGCTTGTCTCATGACATGCTACTGAAAAGTTTCATTTGTGTATCTTAATGTAAATATAGTTGTATAAGCTTTTTGGGTTTTAGGCACTGCCAAGTTATTTATTACCACCCGCTCCCTTATAATGATGATGACGCCAAAGTCACTGTGGGTGTTCAGAGCTCACAGCTTTGGGTGACATTTGTCTTGCTCTCTGTCGGTACCAGCTGTCTTTTTGGATACCGTAAAGTTATGTTGACTTTATTAACAGCTATAGAAGCTTTAGCCAGGTTGTGACGGTGTGTAACCCTAACAACACTAAGTGGGATACACATTAATAGTCAGTCTATGTACGCTAAACGTATCACTGAAGTAATTTTTTTTCCCTCTCCCCTAATATAAGAAAGGAACAGACATTAGACCTAGACCGGGGTTCGAGGCTTGAAAAAATCCAGTATTATTTGTTCTTCATGATGTGAAATATGTGTTGAAAAGCAACCCAAGATGAAGTCAGCCATGTGTGCCAGTGTGTTACTTGGCATGCCTTTGCTGGCCCCAACTGTAAGGGTCACTCTCCATTTCCTCCATTTTCCACTCCCCTTCACACCATTTGTGGTGAAGCAATGGGATGCACTGAAGTGCACCCTCTAGCCTCGTGTGGGATAGGGACATCAGATGCCACTCCAACCCCCTCGTCTTCCTCCGCCAGCCAACGGTGCGAAGATGAGAGGAGTGTGCTCTGAATGTTTTCTGCCTAGCAGAGGCTAGTTCTCACTTACGAAAATGGCCCCACTTTGACCTGTATATCAGGCACAATGGTGTAGGTTTCAAAGAAACATGGCACCAACAAGTTGGAAAACGTGGGCCATGCGTGGACCGTGTTTGAGTCTGGCAAGCTCCAGATCTGCTACCAGGTTCCAGCCATTATCACAGGCGCAAAAATGCCAGGCCCCAGGTGTAGCAGGGAAAAAAAAATGCCATCTCAGCCAGGATGGCATCCCTGACCTCGGAGGCACTGTGCTGTCTGTCCCCCAAGCTGATCAGTTTCAGCACGGCCTGCTGACATCTCCCCATGCCAGTGTTACAGTGTTTTCCGCTAGTAGCTGGGGTGGAGGTTGCAGCTTCGTAGGGTTTCAGTCTACTCCTGCCATGAATTTTGGCCTGGGAGAGGAGATAGGCCACCCCAGTTTGCACCCGGGGAACAGACTCCACCACATTCACCCTGCCTGTCATTAAAGATAAGCACTGCAGCATCCCTGACCACAGGCGCTTGTCCATGTGTCGGTGGTCAAGTGGACCTTGCAGCAAAGCGCAGAGCTCTGGGCCCGACTGATGTTATGGGACACATGCAGGCGCAAGGCAGAGACAGCACACCAAGAGAAGTAGTAACGGCTAGGCCCAGCATAGGGAGGTGCCCCAGCTGCCATCTGCTGACGGAAGGCCTGGGTCTCCAGAAGCATAAACAAACACCAACATCTCCAGGGCCAGCAGTTTATCGATGAGGCTGTTACAGGCTTGGGCATGGGGGTGGGTTGTATTGTACTTCTGCCTGCAATGAAAAGCTTGGGAAATGTGGAGTGGCTGGGAAGAGGCGCATGATGGTGCAGGCCAAAAGGGTGCATGAGGGTGAACTCCCCAATGTGTCAGAGATAGGTGTGTAGGTGTCCTTGCATCATATACTTGCACCATATTTGGCTTTGGAAGTTAATTTTGTGCCAAAAAGTGGTTAAGACAGCGATCCCTCAGCTACTCCCGTTACACTGTCTATTGAAGTTACCATCTGTGGAAGTGGACCACCATTTCTAAGATCCCAAAGGAAGCAGGCAAGAGATGTGCAGTTCAGAAAAAAAGATGAGAAAATAAGTTTAGGCTGTAGAGCACAGAGGGATCGGAGAGGACAGAGCTGGTGTCGGCCAGGTATTCCCACAACATGCGCCTATACTTGTCCCTCCTGGTGACACTAGGCCCCTGAGTGGCAGTAATTTGTCCAGGGGGGCCATTAACGTGTTCCAGACCTAGGAATAAGTCTTCCAACAGGGTAGAGTTTTGCATGCCTTTGCTTCTACCCACTGTTTTTGCTGCTTAGCTTCCCTCCACATCTACTCTGCTTTCACCCCTAAACATCACCCCAGTTTATGCCTTTGCTTCTACCCAGGTTTTTTGTTGATTTAGCTTCCCTCTACATCTACACTGCTTTAGCCCCTAGACATCACCCCTGTCCATGTGGGGTCGGTGGCCTCGTCATCCACCAACTCCTCTTCCAATTGCGCACTGCCCCCTTACTGCAAACCGCACATGACCACAGCTTGCCTTGATGGCAACTGTGTCTCATGATCCCCACTTAGGTCCAGACAAGTCGGTGGCGGGTCCAAAACCCCAAAATTGGAAGGAAATGGCAGATGCTGCAGTATTTCTAACACCTGTTCCTGGTGCTCGGGCCTGGTCTGTGTTGTACCCTGCACCCTGCTTAACGCATCTGCCATATCCGAAGTTGTGCTGAGCGCATGCTAATGTTTCGTGTCCAGTGCAATGGATGGGATGGGATTTCACATAAGTCTGCCACCCATGGCCACTCATGGTTGAGCAACTGAGGGAGTTGACTTTGACGAACCCGAGGGTTTTGGAGTTGGAACTACATCAAAGGTCTGTGCTGCTCACACACTCTGCTCAACACATGATATGTTTAGTGCCAGCAGTGTGGAGACGTCGCACAACAGCCGTTGTTCCAGCAGGTACAGGCGTTGTAGGAGTGCATAGAGGCTAGCAGCGGCAACTATACACTTTAAAAACTATCCGCACAAGCGCCACACTTTCACCAGTAGCTCAGGAACATTGGGGTACCTTTTTCAAAAGATTAGCAGCAATGAGTTAAAAACGTGGCCCAGGCATGGAATATGTTGCAGGCTGCCAAGCTACAGAGCCAATCCCAGGTTACGGCCATTATCACACATGACAACATGCCTGGGCCCAGGTGCAGTGGCAAAAACCACATTGCCGTCTCATCGAGGATGGCATGACTCACTTTGTAGGCAGTGTGCTGTCTGGCCCCCAAGCTGATGAGCTTCAGCACGGCCCGCTGACGTCTCCCCACACCAGTGTTGCAGCGTTTCCAGCTCGTAGCTGGGGTCAATTTAACAGCGGAGGAGGGTGGTGTTTCAGCCCTCCTCCCAGGAATGTTGTGTGGGGAGACAAGTCAGGCCACCACATTTTGCGACCCGGTCCACGCCTCAACTACATTCAACCACTGTGCCCAAATTGAAAGGTAGCGTCCCTGTCCGCATGCACTTGTCCATTCGTAACTGGTCACATGGAACTTTAGGGCTAAGCGCTGAATTTAGGGACCGCCTCATGTTTGGGGGAAAGTGCTGGTGTGGACGGCACAGTGCGGTGGCGCAGTAGACACTCTGCCCAAAAAGGGCAGAGTGTCCCCCAGCCGGGATTCCAACATCTCCTGGGCCAGATTTCTTGAGATGAGGCCGTTGAAGCCTTGGGCATGTGGGTGGGTTGCGCTGTACTTTAGCATGAAATGAAAGGCTTGGGAGATGGGGAGTTGCTGGGAAGAGGCGCATGATGGCGCGGGCAAAAGGAGAAATGGCAGGAAAAGGTGAGGATAAGGGTGAACTCCCCAAAGTGTCAGAGGCAGATGTGGAGGTGTCCTGGCTCCTGGTCTGGACTGCAGCGCCAGCCCTGTCAACAGTGGAAGAGGCAGTGGCCGCCAGGCCAAACGACGATTATCCTGCGCTTGCTCTCACCCACTGAGCCCAGGGCTTGCCTTCCAAATGATGGCACCCGCAAGAGGTGGTGAGATTCCTCTCCGCAGATCTCCAAACCATCTTGGACTTGCAAATTGCACTAAATTTGTCATGTAACTGACATGTATATGATGAGTCTATCCATTGTCTGTTCATTTTGGTGAAAGTCAGCCTGTCAGCTGACAGACAGCTGTGCTTGTCAGTGATGATGTCACCGGCTGCTTGTACCCCCAGTTTTTGCTGCTTAGCTTGCCTCCACATCCACACTGCTTTTGCCCCTACACATCACCCCTATCCATGCCTGTGCCTCTAGCCATAAGTCTGCCACCCATGGAAACTCATGGTGCAGAAAGTGAGGGAGCTGACTCTGAGGAACCCTTGGGTTTTGTAGCTGGTACTCCATCAAAGGTCTCTGCTGCTCACACACCCTGCTGAACATACGGTATCTAGGGTTAGAGCGTGTGGTGACCTCGCACAACAGTAGGTGCTTCAGGCAGATGTAGGCCTTGCTGGAGTGTATTGCGGCTAGCTCCAGGTACTGTAGACTTGGGAAAGTGGGTGTCCAAGTGCCGCACTTTCACCCTTAGCTCAGCTAATTTGGGGTATGTTTTTAAAAATCATTACACCACTACATTGAACATGTGGGCCAGGCATGGAACGTGTTGGAGGCTGGCAAGCTCCAGAGCCCTCCAACAAGCTAAAAAACCTGGCCCCAGGGGCAGCGGGGATAAACAAATTGCCATCTCATCCAGGATGACATCCCTGACCTCAGAGGCAGTGTGCTGTCCGTCTCCCAAGCTGATGAGCTTCAGCCCAGCCTGCTGACGTCTCCCCACACCAGTGTTGCAGCGTTTTCAGCTCGTAGCTGGGGTCAATCTAACAGCGGAGGAGGAGGAGGGTGGTGTTTCAGCCCTCCTCCCAGGA
Organism: Leptodactylus fuscus; assembly: GCF_031893055.1. Taxonomy (NCBI): domain Eukaryota; kingdom Metazoa; phylum Chordata; class Amphibia; order Anura; family Leptodactylidae; genus Leptodactylus; species Leptodactylus fuscus. Next base: position 145,087,921 of record NC_134269.1, read on the forward strand.
ATGTTTTGTGGGGAAACAAGTCAGGAAAATTCTTGAAACGGGAGAGTTTTGCATCTTTGCCCTTGCTGCCTATGGACATCCCTTTGCCTCTAGCCACCATTTTCCCTGCTTTGCTTGCCTCCACATCCACACTGCTTTTGCCCCTAGACATCACCCCAGTCCATGCCTTAGCTTGTACCCCCAGTTTTTCCTGCTTAGCTTGCCTCCACATCCACACTGCTTTTGCCCCTAGACATCACCCCAGTCCATGCCTTAGCTTGTACCCCCAGTTTTTCCTGCTTAGCTTGCCTCCACATCCACACTGCTTTTGCCCCTAGACATCACCCCAGTCCATGCCTTAGCTTGTACCCCCAGTTTTTCCTGCTTAGCTTGCCTCCACATCCACACTGCTTTTGCCCCTAGACATCATCCCTATCCATGCCTCTTCCCCTAGCCATAACTCTGCCACCCCTGGAAACTCATGGTGCAGAAACTTTGGTTGCTGACTTTGAGGAACCCTTGGGTTTTGTAGATGGAACTCCATCAAAGGTCTGTGCAGCTCACACACCCTGCTCAAGATATGGTATTGTAGGGTTTCAGCGTGTGTGAATGACGGACAACAGCCTGTGTTTGGACAGATGTAGGCCTTGCTAGAGTGTTTTTAGGCTAGCAGCGACTCCTGTGCACTTGCAAAAGTGGGCGCACAAGCGCCGCATTTTCAACAGTAGCTTCGGTACATTTGGGTATGTTTTTAAAAAACTTTGCACCACTAGGTTAGACGTGGGCCAAACATGGAATGTGTTGGAGGCTGGCAAGCTCCAGAGCCGCTACCAGGTTCCAGCCATTATCACAGGCGTAAAAATGCCAGGCCCCAGGTGTAGCAGGGAAAAAAAAATGCCATCTCAGCCAGGATGGCATCCCTGACCTCGGAGGCACTGTGCTGTCTGTCCCCCAAGCTGATGAGCTTCAGCACCGCCTGCTGACGTCTCCCCACACCAGTTTTTTAGCGTTTGCCGCTAGTAGCTGTGTTGGAGGTTGCAGCGTCGTAGGGTTTCAGTCTACTCCTGCCATGAATTTTGGCCTGGGAGAGGAGATAGGCCACCCCAGTTTGCACCCGGGGAACAGACTCCACCACATTCACCCTGCCTGTCATTAAAGATAAGCACTGCAGCATCCCTGACCACAGGCGCTTGTCCAAGTGTCGGTGGTCAAGTGGACCTTGCAGCAAAGCGCGGAACTAAGGGCCCACCTGATGTTGAGTGACACGTGCTGGTGCAAGGCGGGGACGCCACACCGGGAGAAGTTGAGACGGCTAGGGACGGCATAGTGAGGTGCCACAGTTGTTCTGGGAAGATTGGGAATTTTGGGTGGAAGGAGGACAAGACTGTTGGGTAAGAGGAGGTAGAGGCTGCCTGGCTGGTGGACAATGTGCTTTAAGCGTTATCCGACAGCCATTGCAAGACCTGTTCCTGGTTCTCGGGCCTACTAATCTTTGTACCATTCAGCCTAGTTAATGTGGAACTTTTGTGCAAAGCGCAGAACTTAGGGCCCGCCTGATGTTAAGGGACACACGCTGGTACAAGGCTCAACTCACCCTAAGTGCCAAAAACACTGCTGGTGCAAGGCTCTACTCATGCCAAGGGCCTCAATCTCTGCTGGTAGCTCAGCTTAAGGTCATGTAACTTTGTTTGGAAGGGCTCATGTTAAGGGCTAGAAAAGTGAATTTTGGAAGGTCTTACCACATCACACACACACACACACACACACACACACACACACACACACACACACACTCAAAATGACAGTTAAGGGTGAGGGCTTTTGGAATTCCCATTGCCTATTCCATTTGTGGTTGTCATGGGGAACGTGATTTAAAGGGGTGGTTGTTACTGTTTGTTGAGCTTAAATTGGGGTTTGTGTCCATCCATTTGGGGAGTAAAGAAGGTTTCCAGGTATTTTCCCACTTTGATTGAGGTTTTTTTGAATGTGGAAAGTGTGTAGTTGTTAGGCAGTGATGTTGGGGTAATAGAGGGTCTTTGGTGTGTTAGATGCCCCCAGACATGCTTCCCCTGCTGTCCCAGTGTCATTCCAGAGGTGTTGGCATCATTTCCTGGGGTGTCATAGTGGACTTGGTGACCCTCCAGACACGGATTTGGGTTTCCCCCTTAACGAGTATCTGTTCCCCATAGACTATAATGGGGTTCGAAACCCATTCGAACACACGAACATTGAGCGGCTGTTCGAATCGAATTTCGAACCTCGAACATTTTAGTGTTCGCTCATCTCTATGCGTGATCTGCCAGACATTTATTGTGCTGGCACTACATACAGTATGTAGTTAGCTCCATCTGCAGCAGGTGTCATCTGGAACCTAAAGCTGACGAAAAACCAGGATTGTTAAAAGCTTCCAATGGCACGCCACATCACAAGTTGCTGCAGGTGTTAGTTGGAAAATAGCATTGCCCCCGCAATTTGTAGTATGTTGCCATGTTTACATTTCTCTAAACAGAAACTTAAAAATTGAGATTAAAATCAAGAATTGCTTACAAACTTGAAAAAAAAAAAACTTGAGATTTTTATTGTTAGGCAGAAATTGCTCTACCACGAGTGTGAATCTGATAGGCTAGCTGCCACTGTATTATGAGAGGCTTATCGTTCATTACATAAGTATTGCATTTAGGCTGTGTTCACATCTACATTGGGTTGGGGACACCGGCCTCTTGTCGATTATGTAAAAAATGCTGGGCCACAACTGGCACAATAATGGAAACCATGATGGAAATCTGATAGATCTCATTATAGTCAATTTTGGTCAGGCGCTGCTAGTGCTGGATCTGGCATTACTATTACTTTCAGTGTCCTGCTCCTATGATAGAGCATACCTATGGAACAGAATATTTTCTTGGAACTGAAGATGTCAATAAAATCTTATAGAAGCAATTAAACAACTGAAAGTCCCTACAGAGTGTAACAAAGATTTTACTTACAAATATTTTATAGGAAACACATAAATAAATGAATAAATAAATAAGTAAATAAATAATCCAACCCATAATTAGCCTTTTTGCAATCGTGAGGCTACGGCTCCTGTGACGAAGGAAAAAAAAAATAGTCCTTCAGAGTTAAAATCTACTCCATCTGCAAAATAAACTAGTACTACAGTATAAAACAACATGAAAGCTTTTTGTTTAGCTGCACTATAAAGACTATATTAAAGCTAAGCAGTTTTGTTATCTGTATCACTGAGGTAATAGGAGTTATTTTACTGCTTATGGATGCAGATTTATGTTGGTTTTACAGCAAGGTTTTCAATTAATTTTACTTTGGATCCTTTCTTCAGTCTAAATTGGATATATGGTAATGCCTCAATTATTCAATGGAAGCTGTAATCCTAATCCTAAAGAAAAGATTATAAAAGTATAATTTATTAAACTTATTCAGAACATATGTGAGGGTAAATACATTGTGCTGCTTTAGGATGGAGCCGCACGTTGGGGGTTTGCAGGTTAGCCACCGGTGACTGATCCATTGCAAATGACAGCAAAGTAATCTCAGAAACTCCACTGTCATGTCAAACATGATATATAATCTGTATCATGTTATAGAGAAGGAGATACTCAACAGATTGATATATACTTTTCTAGCTAAATAGTCATTTATTCATTTAAATTCATTTTGCCCTGTGACTACCTATAGGAGGTCAATTATTGCTGTGGATTCCTATATAATCAGTAAGGGACAGTGTGTCGCTCAGAGGCCGGGACCCCTAGCATCATAGATCACTAGAATGCTAGGAGTTCCTCTCCCGCCATATTGTTCAGGCCAGTAAATCCGACCAACACACCTCTGAAACTTGGACATGTGAATGTGGAGTAAGGCTCTTTTCACACAATAGTCGTTTCTTTAATGCTTGTAACATATCTGTTATGAAAACAATGAGCGTCTACAAAACGAGTTTTTACGAGTGTTAACAGGAACATGTGAATGGCCCATCAAAAAGTAAGACGTCCTATTTCTGGCCATTTTTCACACATAACTTATAGAGCAAGACATTTTTTTTTTTTCTAAAATGATTTAAAAATGGTACAAATTGCATAAACGGTAATATACATACATTACAAAGGTATTATATATCTTCTCAGTATGTAGACAAATCATTTAGTTACGAAGCTTCACTTTAAATGACCCTTTGTCTGCCCAGGTTCTGCAGGTAGAAACCATTTATAAGAGAAATGACTTGGACAAGAGGATTACATTAGGGAACTGGACATTACGCAATCCCTGTAATAAAAGTGTGTATTTTCCTTAGGTTACAACTTCCACCACACAGACACATTCATATTGTTGGACACTCAAGAAGCAAGGTTATTATTGTGCTATATATATACCGTATATACTTGAGTATAAGCTGACCCGAGTATAAGCCGACCCCCCTAATTTTACCACAAAAAAATGGGAAAACTGAGTATAAGCCGTGGGGGGGAAATGTAGCAGCTACGGGAAAATTTCAAAAATTAAAATGGTTTTTGGGTGCAGTAGTTGCTGGGTGCTGGGAAAGGGGAGGGGGTGTTTTGGTGTCTATCTGCCCCTTCCCTGAGCTTGAGGACTGGGTTTTTTTCCCCCACGTGAAATTCAGCCTGGCTGAATATAGGATATCTGCAGTGCTCCTATTAACCCCTTCCCGACGGAACAGGAGCACTGCAGATCCTATATTCAGTAGACCGGCACTTTCAGACACAGGGATACCTAATGTGTATGTGTTTCACAGTCATTTTCTACTTTTATATGTAAAACTGTGCTTAAAAATTCGGCTTATTCTCGAGTATATACGGTACTTAATTTTCTTCAGCATATGATCAACCAATAAATGTATAAATACATGGTTTGTGTTCTGTATTAAAAAAAAAAAAAAAACAAAAAAAAAAACATCTGTTCCTGGAACTGACAATTTCTAAATTTGCTCCCTAAGCCAGGGAATAACTGGAAGTACAAGTTATACTTTATGCCAAGAAGGGACAAGTCACTGCACACTGAGCATCAGACTGTGTCTTATCTTATTCACCTATCAGATTGGTGTGTAGTGTCAACCAGAAGAAACTATCACCCCTCCGTGCAGCCGCTGTGACCCCCAAGTACTGGCTTAGTCACTATTACACAAAGAGCTGACCTACTAGTCTTAGAGCATTTCAATGATATATGGAGCATTTACTGATGTATTGATTGTCCTGGGGTATAATAAAGCATGTCTTCACATAGTCATTTATTAAGTACGCCCTTCAAGAGCTGACAAAGTTTGTATGTCAATGTACAGACCCATAATGATGCCTATAAACTATCACCCCATAGTCTGGTACCAAAGGATAATTCTAATAAATGAAAAATAGAATTTCTTTTGTGTTGACAGAATTAAACATCCTTTCTTATTTTTGCTGTGTAGAGAAAGCCTATGTGAAATAATGAAAATAATTTGCATATTCTGTGTTCTAGTGTCATAGTGTTACTTTACTATTGTTACTGAAACTAATAACTGTTTTAGGCCGGGGCCCCACGTGGTGTAAACCGCAGCATTTTACAGTCCCAGGACTAGAGAATCCCATCCGTACATTGTAGAAAAATATGCGCAGTGGAAATGCTTCGCTTTCCAAAACGTTGCGATTTTGGTAGCTGCAGCATGTCAATCCTAACTACAGAAACGTCAGTGATTTTCCTATAGGTAGAATTAAAGCAGAAAGTGATGAAAAGCACTGCAGGAAAAACCATAATGTATTTCTGCTGTGGTTTTCACAATGCGGAAAAGAAGATTTTTTTTGTTGTTGTTGTAGATTTTGCTGGGGAGGGGAGGGGTTATAAACCAAATCCTGGACTGGATTTAACAGAAGGAAGACGTATAAGAGCTTCCTATATATTCCTCATTCCTTTTGAAGCCACTCTTGACTTTGACTCAAAAAATTGCAGTGTTTCCGCAACATGGGGCCTTACCCTTAAAGAAGATTCTCAGCATGACCAGAAGAATGCTAAAATGTAATAATGAGCTTATTGAGATTAGCGCCAGGAATAGTGACGCTCTTGCCCATGCTCTGCTTGGAACTCCACTTCAGCTTCCTTCACTTGAATGGGGAATAGCTGCAATACCAAACCCAGCCTATGTACAAGTATGGCACTATTTTTGGAGTTAACGTTTTTGTAACCTTAGGGCTATTTCACACGTTGGGGGTCCGCACGGGTTTTGACACGGAGAGAGACGCGGCGAGCCGCGTCTCTCTCTCTGGTCAAAACCCGCCTGCCACGACCATCGCAGTCGCGGCTTTCCCCTCCTATGTTGGCTCAAATGAATGAGCTGACACAGGAGGGCGCTGCCGCTAGGCGGAAGCCGCGGTCCAGCGCACCGCAGCTTCCGCCTGAAGAAAGGACATGTCATTTCTTTTCTCCGCTAGCAGCAGCCCACCGCTAGCGGAAAAAAGAAGCCCGGCAGTCTGCATAGACCACCATTGTAAAGGGGCAGTTTTTGAAGCAAAGTCCACTGTCAAAAACCTCCCCTTTGTTCACGTGTGAACTGTGCCTTAGAAACCTTGCAGCAGAAACACCATAGCAAAAAATGCTGTTAATCCCATCCACACATTGCAGAAAAAAAATCTGCATCGGAAATGCTTTGATTTCAAAAATACCCGCATTTTTGTAAATCACAGCATGTCAATGATACCTACAGAAAGTCCACACAGGAAAACGTTGCAGGCTTTCTGTGAAAAAAACGCAATCCATTACTGACACAGTCTCTTCTGTACTGTTATTCGGCTGTATATATGTCTATATGTAGGTAATTTGCCTAAAATCTTTGCCTAAATATGTAGGTCCTTTGCCTACCTACTATCTACCTTGCAGTCAACAATTTATAGAGCAGGAAGATTTTATCAGATTAATATATAGTATTATAGATAAAGTCAGCATAACCTGTAATTTATTCATTGAAAATCCAGTTCATGCTGGGCTTAGGAGTCTTCTGGGTGTTCCTATACAGAGACCAACAACCTAACTTGTGTAAGTGTCAATTATTAGGTAAGACCGCCCACTGGACTCCTAAGGGTAAGTTCACACAGGGTTTTTTTGTCCAAAAAACGGGTAGCCGCGACTGAATGCCGGTGCAGTGCACCAGCATCCAGTCGCTCACTCCGCTCCGGATTAGGCCCAATGAATGGGACTAGTGGGAGGAAGGAGTGTCTTCAGGCCAAATCGCGAGACGAATCAGCCTGAAGAAGGGGAATCTCGCTTCTTTTTCACTTCTTCGGCTCCCGGAAGATTTCAATGGGAGACGTCTTTTTGGTCAGGATTTTGAGGCGCATACGACCTCAAAATCCTGACCAAAAAACCCTGTGTGAACTAAGACCATCATGAACAGGAATTTTCATGAATAGGATAAATGACTAGTTTTCTTAAACCTTTTGCCACTAAACCAACTCCAGGTTTGTAGCATGATGCTGGCAAAGTGATACATTACGTATAAGGAGATCCCACACAATACCGGAGGAACAGCGCAATAAAAATTTCCAAGAAATATATGATCCAGAATTGTTTGGGGTTTTTTGTTTAGTAAGAATACAAGTATTTACTCAAACAGACCAATGATTTTTTATACAAACCAAAGTGCCAACAATTTGCTATATTTATACATTTCATACACAATACAACCTGGAGAAAATATAAGGCTTAGTTCACACGCAAATTACGTGTGGCTTATTTTGGCACTGGAAAAAAAACGCTTCCTAATTAGCCTTGGCCCGTTTTTTTTTTTTTTTTTTTTTTAAACCACTTCCAGGCAGTTTTCCCATCCTTAAAGAGAATGGGCCGCAAAAAAACGTGTCGCATTTTTTACCACGCAGTTTTTTCCAAAAAAACATGCGATAAAAAATGTGCGTTTTGCACTTCCCATTCACTTCTATTGTTCTCTTCAGGCAGAAAACGCCTGAAGAAAGGTTATGTCGCTTCTTTTTTCGCCTAGCGTAAACAAAACCTAGCCCTCTGCATAGACTAACATTGTATGGAGGAGGATTATGACGTGGATTCCGCTGTCAAAATCCTCCTCCATGTCCCTGTGTGAACTAGCCCTAAGCGACAAGCAATACAGAACATAGCTATATATGTTTATATGTTATGCTGTATACTACTAGTACTTGTCTGCAGGGGTATTATTTGCCGCTGTCATCCATCTGCCTCTGTAGTTGCTTATGTCCTGAGATAAGTTTCCTACTGCAGCAAACAGAAAATGCAGCAACATAACAGGCTTATTGCAGTGCTCACAATGCGCAGTCTATATCATGTTTTCTGTGCTGTAGTTAGAAAGTGCACGAGACTGTGTCTTTTGTTGGCGGCCCTGTTTTGTGATAACATTTTCCTCCTTTAATTAGAACTTGTTGGGCCATGACTATCTTATTTCACACATGCCCCTGGCAACTATAGAAGAAAAATGTAATTAGAAAGTACAGTGCCATCTACTGTATGTCAATAAGGTACATAATGGCTGCTGGCGGGGTCACTGTTATTTATAGCTGAGACTCCTTTCAATTAGGACCCTCTTATAAAGCTAAACTGCACCCAGCACCCACTACATTTACCATGGCAAGAACAAGGATTCTTCTTTTTTTTTTTTTGCAGCATCCTGCTTCGATTTCTGCCTTCCATTGAAAACAATAAGAGACAGAACCAGGTAAAATCTGCTTCTGATTTTGAGGCAGGATACCACTTACAATCAGAGCCAGTGTGAACAGATCCTAAAGCCTCAAGTAATAAAGGTACTTTGATCCGCAACTGCAGATTTGCAATTGCGGATCAAACTACAGACATAAGCTTTTCAACGGGCCCAGACACACAGCTTTAGTTTTTGCAGCTGTGTATCCGGGTCGAATTAAAGATCTGCAAATTATACAGCAGGCCCTATACCTATCTGGAATTGCAGCTTTGTCAAATCAATTGGAGTGTATGAGTCAGTGAAAACCACAAATGACACAAGGATACCAATCAGTGACCCGGAGACTGCAGACAGTCATGTGCTGGAAGCCTTATGTTAATGATCATATGTGGAGGGTTCCCATCCTACAATAATCACTCTCAGGCCCGGTTCACCTCTGCGTTAGGGTTTCTGTTCGGGGAGTCCGCTTAGTGAACCCCGAACGGAAACCTATATGCATAATGAAGCGGTTACCTGTGTAACCCACGGACCCCATAGACTATATTGAGGTCAGAGTGGTTACCACTTGGTCTCCGCACGAAACATGCAGAGAGAAAAGTCCTGCAATCAGAACTTTTTTTCTCTGCATGTTTTGTGCTGAAACTGAGAGGAAACCACACGGACCCCATCATAGTCTATGGGGTCTGCGGGTCTCCTTAGGTAATCTCTTTTTTTTTATACGTACAGGTTTGCATTCATGGGGTCCCCTGTCTGCAGCATCAAGAGTGATCTTGTGGCATATTGTTAAACCCCAAATTAACATAGCATCATTTTTTGTTGTTATTTTCTTGTTTTTGACTTGCCAAAAGTAGATACTAGAGAAACAGAAAATGATGGCATATGTGGTACTATTAGCAGTGGTGGAAAACATATCTGACACTACAGAAGAGAGGAGAGGGTGGTGAGGGCAACTGCTACTTCACTGTCCCATACTTACCTCCCTTGATGCATTATTTGGATTGTTTTTATGTATTTGTGGAGTTTCTTTATTGGGTTGTGATATTATTTAAAGTTCCACATAATTTGTGCTTTATATACCTAACTAGCCCTCGTTATTGTGATGTTTTTTAGGGTAAGGCCCCATGTAGCTAGGTGCAGCCAAAAAACGCTGCTGAAAAAATGCAAGGCGGAAACGCACTGCATTTTTTCTGCTTCTATTATACTTATACAGAAAACACTAGTATTTCTGTAGGTATAATTGACATACTGTGATTTACAAAAGGAAATGTTTTTTTGAAATCACAGCTTTTCCACTGCAGATTTTTTTCCGCAATGTTTGCATAGGATTAGCCAGAATCCCATCCATTTTGCAGGTACCTTAATTTGCAGCATATTTTTGCTGTGGTGTTTCCACCTTGGCCAAAACGCTACAAATTCGCAACATGGGGGCCCCAACCTAAAGGTAACAAAGTGAGGTTATAAATGAAAGCATAAAAAGGTCATAGGCAAAATGCCCTAAGTAGCCACGGAGGGTGGAAACAGCTTCAGCCTAGTCCCGCTGTCCACTAACTTATCACATCTCGTGTGGATGACTGACATCTCCCTCACAGTTCCTCCCTTTCTGATATCAGGAGAGAGATGTCAATCATGCCCAGGAGATATGATTAGTAATGAGACAGCGTGACCAGCATCTAATTCCGGACCCGGGTTCAAAATTCTACACATACGCAGTCGGCTCTGCCGTCTGGCCTCGGGCAGAGCCGACTGCGCATGCGTGCAGCCATTTTTTTGTGGCCGTTTACCCGAACTTACTGTGTAAGCGGCCACAAGAAAATGGCTGCTTACCCCAGGCAGGCATGCGCAGTCGGCTCTGCCTGAGGCCCGATGGCAGAGCCGACTTCGCATGCGTAGACGTTTGAACCCAGCTTCGGAAGAAGATGCACAGAGAGGCCGTAGAAGAAGAATAGCCTTTCTTAAGGCTATTCCTACGTGTGAACGAATAAAAAATGTGATTTTAATGATAGAATCCCTTTAAGACTAAGGCAAAACACTGTTGAAAAGCTGTATTTTTCATTGCAGATTCTATTTTTTGGCAAAAGTAAATGTGGATTTAACAGAAGGGAGAAGTATAAGTGCTTCCTTTATATTCCCCATTACTTTTGAAGACACTTTTGGCTTTGGCGAAAAAAAAAAAAAAAAGTTTTGACATTTTTAATGCATTTGAGAAATTATGTGAAGGGGGCCTAAAATGAATTTGTTCTCCAGATTTAGACAATATCTGCAATGCAAAGCAACCCAGCAGATTATTCAGTTTAGCAATCCATTAAAACATACAGTACAATTTATGCATCTGCAATAGTACAGCATTTCCATTCATTTATATATGGAGAAAGTAACTGAAATACATTAGCTGACAATAATATCCTTCATGCAGTGGAAAAGCTTCAGCACATATGACTGCAGAATAAACCACTACAGCTGATACAATGTATGAAGTAGAAAATGGGATACATACAAATAATATTTCCCAACAACCTAAACATTGACCTGGAAAGACAACGCTATCTACAAACATCTCAGCTGGAAATAACACACAGAAGGGTATTCTGTACTTTGTCATGAGCACAGGTGACAAAACCCATAAAGTGTAATATAGTGTGAATAATGAGTGAATCCAGAGCACGGTATAGGATCCTTTCTGCAGCACCAAACTCTTCCGCTGTGATCTGTAAATACATTTTACAGTCCCTTGTTCACATATTACTAGCAAATCTCATCCCCTAGGCAACAGAGCTTATCTCACAATGGTAAGAGTTGTATTAACTCCTTCATCAACCATGATTAGTCTGCACAGTACCTTAACCATGAAGGGTGTACAATAATCATGATTAACCTATACATCCCCTGTAGATACTCGAAACCTAAGGGTACAGCACTTACTATTGCACCTAGTCGATAGTGAATTGATACCCCCAGCCGAACAACCCTATGACTTTACTATGTACCATATAATCTGACACACAGGGAAGAAACAAATACATTATTTACATGTTACTTAACCTCATCATGTTGGATGTAATGCCAGCAATGCAATGCTATCCAGTCCATTCAGAACACTGCAATGCTACAGCAAACTACGAAGGACAATTGAACAACATACAGTACACGCCAGTGAACATATACTGGTATATACCACCTGTACTGATGGTTATACCGTAAAGGATTACAGTATACCACTGGTCAGGGGGCATGTGTTAGTACTGGCGCTTGTATGAATAAGGCGATCAAATCTGGCGTCATTGTGTTTGCCATATCCCTCATTACCTTGCCTGATCCTGAAACAAGTATGTAAAATATCTGACAAGTCTATTCTATGTTTTTAGCATGCCACATACAACACATGGTTGAACGATTAATTACCATAATAACCATAACACTGCCTAACAACAGAAACACAATGTGACTCTTCAGATGCTCATACATCATATTATAGGTAGGGCCACATGTTATATAATAATGGCTTTTGGCGGAATATCTCTTTAACATAACATACCATAAATTGTTGTAATTTGATATAATATGCAGCGAGTTCCATATTGAGAAATTATCTAGTCTTTGCGACTCAGATAGACTTGAGGAGCCACTTTCAGTAGGCAAAAACTTCACAGACATCAAGAAAACATCCCTAAAAGTTAAGGGTCAGTGAGAGTTTTCAAACCACACTGGACTCCTGAGATTTCTCCTTACTGGCAAAAGTAACATGGGATATATAGGATGTATAGAAGAAATGTGACACAGGTCAAACAGGATAAGCCTGGAGCACATAAGAGGGAAAGGGATGGCCTGGGACATATGAGGCATGCAATATAGAGTGTGTAAGAGGAGCATGGAAGGAACATGGGACATACAGAACAGACAGATGGACATATTGGGAGGGATATGCAATGTTCCCTGTACATTATAAGCTCAAAAATACAAAGGAAGAAAAAGAGATATGAGAAGTATAGATAGATATAAGATAATAGTGTGACAATACAGACATATAGAGCAAGAAGAAGCAGCCATGGGCTGAACATAAGTCACATAGAGTGGCATAATAGATATTTTGGGTGAAAAGAATGAAAATAGGTAATAAAGAAGGTATAGAAAATATATGTCATTAGGGATCTACATAGTAAGTATAGAGAATATTAGGTATATAGGGCTCTTGTAAGATATATAGCATGGCAATACTGGTATATAGAGGAAGTAGGCGGGATATCAGACACATCTATAGAAAGATGGCACATAGGATGGCATGAGAGATCTTATAGTTAAGGAGAGACAGGAAACAGAGAATAAAAGCCATATACCCAGTACATTACTATGGCACTAGGGATCTACAGAGTGGATATGGGACATAATGGGCTTACAGAACAGATATAGATATCTATGGAGTAGGATGGATGTAGGACATATAGAGTTAGAGCTATGCAGGGGGAGAGGGAGGGATATGGGGTATATAGAAAGCACAAAGGACACATAGTGTGGTAATACAGTTACATGGAGTAAGCTGGAGGATAAGAGCTATATAAAGAGAATAGAGGGCACACAATTTCCTCTGAGCTTCACGGAGTAAGCAGGAGGGGTATGGGGAAGAATATATGTAGCCAGGATACAGGGCACACGATGTGGCAGGTGGGCTGTGTGCGGAGAGGACGACCCCTGTCCATCCTACATTGTCGTGCAGGAGATGTGGGCGGCTGCCTATGGACGCCTGTACCTTGGGGTTGCTGATGAGCTGCTGCTCGTCCTCATGGAGCAGTGCCCGGGAGTTGGACTCGGAGTTGTTGACGTAGATCTGCAGGCAGGGGTACAGTGAGGTGCCCTTACAGTCACTCCCGCAGGTGAACGTGCACTCGAAGGACTCCCCGATCTGCTGCACTGACAGCACCGTGCAGTTGGCGGTCTTGCCCTGGAGGTCCTGCAGCGCCGGGTTCAGCCAGCAAAAGCCGAGGATGAAGAGAGAGACCACCCCGGAGATAATGAGGAATAAGCCCAGGCGGATGCTCTTGTCCTCAGCTTCTGAGTACTCGTAAGCCACCCTGAGCTTCGCCATGGTGCCCGGACGTGTGTCCTCCTCAGCAGAGCGCGTCTCCCGGCACACACAGGGGATGAGGAGAAACTCTGCTCACACTCAGGGACATGCCGCCTCTACTTCTCCCTCACAGCGTGTAAATCAGGCTGCTCCAGTCTATGGCTGCCCACCCCTGACAGAGAGGGAGTTCCCCGACTATCTCTGAGCCAATGGCAGCAGCTGGCCGGGAGCCTGAACAGCCACATTTTTTTGATTGAAAATAGCTTTATTCACAATCAGTCGTCAAACAAAGTATTTACAGAGTACTGCGATGCAGTTGCATATGATACACCACTTACAATACTCACAGAATAAATAAATACATTCCCATACCTCATGGAGCAGGGCAAGGCAGAGCTCCTGGAAGAAATCTCCCTTAGTGCTCCACCTCACTCCACCTCATCCCAGTATTTCCTAGCCCCACAGCATGCATGCAATCCACAATTTAGCTATCTGACATGTGGAGGAGGAGGGGGGGGGGGAGAGTACACAGTCCCGAAGCTTTATTGAAGAACACTCAAACAATTCCTATTCTAACTGAACAATAGCTCTGCCAGAGCACTCAAGCCAGCGTGGAGGAGGAAGGGGAGGAAGGGGAGGGAGAGGAGGGGGGGGGGGAGAGGGAAGACTGGCTTAGGGCTCTGTCAGGGCAACCACACCAAATACACATCCCATACCTCCCAACTTTCGAAGAACTGAAAGAGGGACAAAATGTGCGTGTCCCCTCCATCTCTGCCCCCAGATTCATGTCCCCTCCATCTCTGCCCCCAGATTCATGTCCCCCCCCATCTCTGCCCCCAGATTCCTGTCCCCCCATCTCTGCCCCCAGATTCATGTCCCCCCCATCTCTGCCCCCAGATTCATGTCCCCTCCATCTCTGCCCCCAGATTCATGTCCCCTCCATCTCTGCCCCCAGATTCATGTCCCCCCCATCTCTGCCCCCAGATTCATGTCCCCCCCCATCTCTGCCCCCAGATTCATGCGCCTCTCTCTCACTGGCACACAGTTGTAGACGCGATGTGACGTCATCACATCGCGTCTACAAGCCAGTAGCCGGCGGCAGCAGCGAAGCGAGGAGCTGACCTGCGGTTCCAGCCGGCAGCCCTAGGATCTCCTCCATGGTGTCCTTAGCTCGGATGAGTTGTGGACCGTCTTGGGTTTCCAAAGGTCAGGTTTGAGCCCCTCCAGCTGGTGCTCCCTCACGAACCAGGTGACGTCTCCGTAGAACCAGGGGACGGTCCAGTTGTAAGGGACGGAGCTGTTCCACTTGTCCCATCCCAGGCGACGCCACAGGGGTAACAGGAACAAATGGGACATGGTTCGGCCTGCCAACTCCTTTCCGGTCATCAGGGTTCTGCGGACACAATCACAAACAAAGGTTAGTCTCAACAGAGTGGGGATGTCGGGGACACCCTTACCTCCTTTGCACGGATCCTTGCACATGACGGCCCGCTTCACCCTGTCCATCTTCGAGCCCCAGATGAAGTGGAAGACGATCCTGTAGAGGGCTTTGACCACGGTGTTGAGAGGTGGCCAGGCCTGTGCGGTGTACTGGAGCACAGGCAGGATCTCATTTCGCAGGACCAGCGTCTTCCCTTCCAGTGAAAGCTGTCTGAGGCTCCACAATCCAATCCTCTGGTTGCACTTTGCCAAACGCTCGTTCCAGGACTTCAGAGCCGCTCCCTCCTTTCCAAACCAGACTCTCAGGATCTTGATGAAGTCCGGTTGCACTGTGAAAGGAAGGGGAGAGGAGGTAGCCAGCTGCCAATCTCCGAAGAGCATGACCTCTGACTTCCCGCAGTTAACTTTTGCCCCCGAAGCCCGGCCGAACTTCTCGCAGGTCTGGACGAGCGTTGAGACCGATGATCTGTTGGAACAGAAGACGGAAAGGGGTCAGTCTTCCAGCCGTTCACCAACACCGAGCTGTGGATATCAAAGTACATTAGGCTGACATACTTACAGACCCAGACCGAGTCTGCGGAGTGCCTTAGCCATGAAGGCGAGAGACACGATGAACAGCCACATGTCTCAGGCGAGAGCACATCCTCCGTGACACTGGACCGCTCCGTATCTTGTGTGTCTGCACATAGACCGTGTTATCCGCCTAATCTGCCCGGCCAGGAAGGAGAATGGGCACGGTAATGGTGATGGCATGCAAGCCCTGAGCCAGGTGTCACCTAGCTACCTCTGCTGTATGGCTAAATACAGTCTACTGTTCTCTGTTGCCAGCCAAGCTGACTGTCTTCTTCACCTGATGGCCACAAAACCCCCTGCCTCATGGATAGTACTATGGGCAAGTGGGCTGGCACATTGGAGCAGAAAGCTGCACTGACAGATACAGTGTATTTCCATATCCTTATTCACACTTGGTGGTCATGTCACTGCAGTTTAAAAAAGGGTTTAAAAAAAAACAAAACACCACAATATGACAGCGATACATAAATAAAGCCCTTGTTTGCTCCTTAGAAGATCCCCCCAGATCCCCTGTACAGGGCACTGCTGGCCACCCTCTGCTGGGAACTGCTGGGCAGCCCCATTCAGCCACAAACTATTGTACATGTCAAATTTTACATGGATTGTTGTTTTTTTTTCTGTGAAATATATGGCTCTGTTCTTCTCGTCAAATCTGCAGGGACAAACCTCTAATGGCAATGTGAACGGAGCCTAAAAAATGCTATTAAATTGCATTGAACATTAGATGCGATTCTGTGGACACTGTATGGCTGCCTCAGTAAATTTACCTTCAATCCCACCTCCTACATCCCTCCTTACCTGACAAGAAAGAAAATGGGGGAGATACTTTAACCACTTCAGTACCAGGCCAATTTGTAGTCCGGGACGAGACACATTTTTGGGCGTTTTGTATGTGCAATTTTGAGGGCTATAACATTTTTATAATTTGCATTATTCAACTAATTTTTGCGTCTTTTTTCAGTAATACGTAGGGCTTTATTTTTATGTGGTTTTTATTTTTGCATGTTTTTTAAAAAAAATTATATCTGAGAAATATCTATATATTTATATTTTTTTATAAAAAAAGAGAAAGGAAAATGTTTCTTTTTTCACTTTTATTTATTTATTTTTATTTAATAGCGCAAAGTGCTATTAAAAGACTTTATAAAATAGTCTCCATTACAATAATTTTTATTTTGTATGGTGTCGTCCGGAGTGAGGGGTAGAACCTGTAATAAGGGCGTGTTGTTGACGTATTATTTTATTATTATTATTTTAATTAATTATTTTATTAATTTTTATTTTTTATTTTTTTTTACACTTTTCTATTCATTTTTATTTATTAATTTTCACATTGTGTCCCCATAAAGTCACAATAGACCTTTGGGGACATCTGATCACAATTTTCTGCAGCTGCTGAAAACTGAGTTAATGCAGCAAGTCAATATTTGCAGTGTTGACCCTTCTTCTTCAGGACCTCTGCAATTCTCCCTGGCATGCTCTCAATCAACTTCTGGACCAAATCCTGACTGATAGCAGTCCATTCTTGCACAATCAATGCTTGCATTTTGTCAGAATTTGTAGGTTTTTGTTTGTCCACCCGTCTCTTGATGATTGACCACAGGTTCTCAATGGGATTAAGATCTGGGGAGTTTCCAGGCCATGGACCCAAAATCTCTATGTTTTGTTCCCTGAGCCATTTAGTTATCACCTTTGCTTTATGGCAAGGTGCTCCATCATGCTGGAAAAGGCATTGTTGATCGCCAAACTGCTCTTGGACGGTTGGGAGAAGTTGATCTTGGAGGACATTCTGGTACCATTCTTTATTCATGGCTGTGTTTTTAGGCAAGACTGTGAGAGAGACGATTCCCTTGGCTGAGAAGCAACCCCACACATGAATGGTTTCAGGATGCTTTACAGTTGGCATGAGACAAGACTGGTGGTAGCACTCACCTCGTCTTCTCCGAATAAGCTGTTTTCCAGATGTCCCAAACAATCGAAAAGGGGATTCATCAGAGAAAATGACTTTACCCCAGTCCTCAGCAGTCCACTCCCTGTACCTTTTGCAGAATATCAGTCTGTCACTGATGTTTTTTCTGGAGAGAATTGGCTTCTTTGCTGTCCTCCTTGAGACCAGGCCTTGCTCCAAGAGTCTCCACCTCACAGTGTGTGCAGATGCACTCACACCTGCCTGCTGCCAATCCTGAGAAAGCTCTGCACTGCTGGTAGCCCCATCCCGCAGCTGAAACACTTTTAAGAGACGGTCCTGGCGCTTGCTGGTCTTTCTTGGGCGCCCTGGAGCCTTTTTGCTAACAATGGAACCTCTCTCCTTGAAGTTCTTGATGATGTGATAGATTGTTGACTGAGGTGCAATCTTTCTAGCTGCGATACTCTTCCCTGTTAGGCCATTTTTGTGCAGTGCAATGATGACTGCACGTGTTTCTTTAGAGATAACCATGGTTAACAGAAGAGAAACAATGATGCCAAACACCAGCCTCCTTTTAAAGTGTCCAGTGGTGTCATTCTTACTTAATCATGACAGATTGATCTCCAGCCCTGTCCTCATCAACACCCACACCTGTGTTAATGGAGCAATCACTGAAACAATGTTAGCTGGTCCTTTTAAGCAGGGCTGCAATGATGTTGAAATGTGTTTTGGGGGGATAAAGTTCATTTTCTAGGCAAATATTGACTTTGCAAGTAATTGCTGTTAAGCTGATCAATCTTTATAACATTCTAGAGTATATGCAAATTGCCATTAGAAAAACTGAAGCAGTAGACTTTGTAACAATTAATATTTGTATCATTCTCAAAACTTTTGGCCATGACTGTATATACCCAATGGGCAGTCCAGAAGAGATTAAAGGGTACCTTTTACCACCTCCACCAATTCAAGATCTTAGTATCTATTTCTAGGTGCCTTTTCACTGATTCTAGCACAGTTGGAGATTTTTCTCTAGCCCTCACCATTCCAGAGCAACAAGTGCAGTTAGTAAAGGTGCCTGATGTGCTATTTAGGCTCTGTAATGTCAGACAGGCAGTGTCAGGCAGGGGGTGGGATTCAGAGCTACAGTTAGAGGCAGCCAGTGTCAGAGCTCACAATCACACCCCTTGTCTACTCCTGCCTTCTGACAGTAGAGACTAAATAGCATATCAGACACCAAAACTAACAGCATTGATTTTTTTGGAATAGTGAGGGCTAGAGAAAAAAAATCTAGCTGTGCCAGAATCCGTGGGGCACAGGTTATATGTATAATGATATCACAGTATCAGGAGGATGAGGATGATGAGGATAATGAAGTAACTAAATAATACACACAGTGATGTCACAGTACATGAATTAGAAACACTGTGATGACAGTATAGGTAAAATATACACAGTGATGTCACAATATTAGACTAATGCACACAGTGATGTCACACATACCTCTAGGCCTGACAACAGGCAGGGTGGTGGGGTAGGCTTACTTCTGTCACCACAGTGCATTCTTCAGTCCATTCCACCTGTACCCTCACTCACATTCTCCTCATTTGAAGTCCATGCTATCAGAGTGCCAGTCATACAATACAGAGAACTTCTGCAGTTCCAAAGGCTGTTAAAAAGATTATTCTGTGGATTTTGAAATTTACCCCAGTCAGGGACTGGTATGAGTTATAGTAAATTTTACACATAGGTTGATAAAGTGCCAAACAGCACAAAACAGCTGTTGCTCTTCCTCATGTAGCGTGCATCCTCCCGTGTATGTTTAAAGGGTGAGTGCCTAGTTTTTCTACTTTTTTGATATTAACTGGACTTTTTTCACTGTGAGCACCACCCATATACTGCGTACTACATTGCCCCTATCTTTGGCTATTGCTTATTTTAGTAGCGCCACCTTACTATATATATGCGAGTTATAGTAAATTTGTTGGGCCAAGTTATCGCCACCCTGGTCTCCATCTGCTTTTGTTAAATAAAGCAAGTGGCGCACAGAACCAACATTGTGGCACCAAAGAGGGCCATGCGCCACATATACACCCATGTACACTAGGAAACTGGTCCAGAAGGGTTAATAAATCTCCTCTAGTCCATATATATATATATATTTTATTTTTATTTTTTTTTACATGTAGATTGTGAGCCCCATATAGGGATCACAATGTACATGTTTTTTTCCTATCAGTATTGTACATGCTGGGAGTACATGCTGTAGGTTCCAAATTAAAACAAAATGGCTGCCGAGCTCGGGGAAAACAAAGACACACAAACTCAGATGCTGTATATTAAAATGTTCTCACATTTATTACATGTTGCTTAGCTTTTATAGAGGAATAATGGCTGTATGCTAATTTAGGCATAACAAACTACACATAGAAATATGAATTATCATTGGTCAGTGTATAGAATGGGCGTTTACAAATGATAAAATACATGCATACATAATCCATGAGTTAACACATGATTGTCCGTGTTCACCATTTTAGTCTTATGAAAGAATTTGCACGAACCTCTAAGATGGATGGTCTGTCCTTGGATCTATTAGAACTGGTTTAGACTGACTTTATATCTTGTGAACATTATACATCTTGTAATGGAACATGATAAACTTAGGAACATTCCAACCTTTTCTTCTAAATAAGACAAGAGAGCAGAACCACAAATCTCAAGGTTTAAGCAAACTTCATGAGAGACAAGTTGTTATATAATGGAGAATATGAGTACAAAATGGAGTTTTTCAGACCAAGATGATTGAAAACTAATCTCTCTTTAAACAGATATTTTTTCCCCTCACAGTATGTCTTTGTAGAATGGGAGGAAATCCACACAAACATGGGGAGAACATGCAAACTCCTTGCAGATGTTGTTCCTGGCAGGATTCGAGCCCAAGACTCCAGCACTGCAAGGCTGCAGAGCTAACCACTGAAGTGTTGCCCCCTGTATATTTGAACTCTTACTTGGGGATTTGAAGGAGTTATGCCACAACATATATTTATCCTCTATCCATAGGATACAGGATATATAACTGATTGGTAGAAGTCTGAGTTAAAAGTCATCTTGATAGAGATAAAACACAGCCAAAATCTATTTAATATGTACATACAGATTACATTCATTATATAAAAACTAACATGGTTGTCAACATTTGACTAATATTTCTAAGGACACTGCTCCTGGTTATAAGCCTATGAACATCACTTGATATGCAGAGATATAGTGCTGCAGCCAAGGGCATATTCTGGCTGCAGTAATATAATTATATGTTATAGTACACAAAGTGAGCAGATAATGAGCAGTACGGACAGAGCAAGATAAGCAATTACCAGCCCAAATTGGGTAACTTACTACTGCAATGGTGCATGGCTGTTATATGTGTTCACAATAGTAGTAACAGGGTTAAACGTGAAGTCGAGCAACTGACATATAACTATATGTTTGTACAGAACCCATCATAACTACTGTAAAATGCAGTGTCAGCAGTCACTAAGAAGGTAATATATTTCTGTTACCCTAATCGTTTGTTTTAGGGCAATGGTCCCCAACCTTTTTTCCACCAGAGACCAGTTTCAGCAAGACAATATTTCTATGGCCCGGTAGGGGCGGGAAGGGATGTGGGTGGGGGCAGGAAAGGGGTGTAGTTGGAGCAGGGAAGGGGTGTGGTTGGGGGCAGG
Organism: Leptodactylus fuscus; assembly: GCF_031893055.1. NCBI lineage: Eukaryota > Metazoa > Chordata > Amphibia > Anura > Leptodactylidae > Leptodactylus > Leptodactylus fuscus. Next base: position 145,109,277 of record NC_134269.1, read on the forward strand.
GTTACACATGGGGGTGTAGAAAAGCACCTCTGGTATCGGCACTGCCGACGACCGGAAGTAGCGCATGCGTTCCACAGTGGAACGCATGGCAGAGAGATGCATAGAGAACTGCAACAGTGGTATGATTAAGACATTAAAGAATGTCAGGGGGATAGTATGGAGGCAGGAAGTAAGTGTAAAACAGAAGAAGAAGTTGCCCAAAGTTTAGTAGGCGAGTGCGGGGTGGAGCCAAGAAAAAAAAATTTAAAGAGAAAAGTCAGACGGCACTGCGAGTTCTTCTAAATATAGTAGTCCATTTTTATATATATTAGTATACAGGCGAGAAGATGTATCTATTTATGTCTTGAAGTTTAGTGGTGCTCAACATCCAAAAAATATAGCAGCCGAAATATCTTATATGAAGAAAAAAGAAAAAACAAGGAGGGCACTCACCAATACGTTGAATACTTCTAAAACATCATCCTTTATTGATGCATTTTCATTAAAAACAATCTTCAGGAAGGGAGAAGTTGCATGTTAGGCGTGAAGGCAGGTTTTAGAAGTATTCAACGTATTTTCTTTTTTCTTCATCTAAGAAAAGAAAAATTGATGAGAGATTTCAATGCAAGATTGTGCGGATGGTGGTAAAGAACCTCGACTAACATCCAAACAAGTTCAAGCTGCCCTGCAGTCTGAGGGTACAACAGTGTCAACCCGTACTATCCATCGGCGTCTGAATGAAAAGGGACTGTATGGAGAGGCAACACGGTGGCTCAGTGGTTAGCACTGCAGCCTTGCAGCACTGGAGTCCTGGGTTCGAATCCCACCAAGGAGTTTGTATGTTCTCCCTGTGTTTGTGTGGATTTCCTCCCATTCTACAAAGACATACTGATAGGGAAAAAATTGTGATCCCTATATGGGGCTCACAATCTACAAAAAAAAAAAAAAGGGCCTGTATGGTAGGATAGCCAGGAAGACCCCGCTTCTAACCCAGAGACATAAAAAAAAGCCAGGCTGGAGTTTGCCAAAACTTACCTGAGAGAGCCAAAAACGTTTTGGAAGAATGTTCTCTGGTCAGATGAGACAAAAGTAGAGCTTTTTGGGAAAAGGCATCAACATAGAGTTTTCAGGGGGAAAAAAAAAAAAAGAGACCTTCAAAGAAAAGAACACGGTCCCTACAGTCAAACATGGCGGAGGTTCCCTGATGTTTTGGGGTTGCTTTGCTGCCTCTGGCACTGGACTGCTTGACCGTGTGCATGGCATTATGAAGTCTGAAGACTACCAACAAATTTTGCAGCATAATGTAGGACCCAGTGTGAGAAAGCTGGGTCTCCCTCAGAGGTCATGGGTCTTCCAGCAGGACAATGACCCAAAACACACTTAAAAAAGCACTAGAAAATGGTTTGAGAGAAAGCACTGGAGACTTCTAAAGTGGCCAGCAATGAGTCCAGACCTGAATCCCATAGAACACCTGTGGAGAGATCTCAAAATGGCAGTTTGGAGAAGGCACCCTTCAAATCTCAGGGACCTGGAGTAGTTTGCCAAAGAAGAATGGTCTAAAATTCCAGCAGAGCATTGTAAGAAACTCATTGATGGTTACCGGAAGCGGTTGTTTGCAGTTATTTTGTCTAAAGGTTGTGCTACCAAGTATTAGGCTGAGGGTGCCAATACTTTTGTCCGGCCCATTTTTGGAGTTTTGTGTAAAATGATCAATGATTTGACTTTTTTTTCATTCTCTTTTGTGTTTTTTCATTGTAAGCAAAATAAATGAAGATATTAATACCAAAGAGTTTGTGCTTGCAATCATTTTCTGGAAGAAATGAGTATTATCTGACAGAATTGCAGGGGTGCCAATACTTTTGGCCAACACTGTAAATGTATAAACTGAAATACGAGAATTTTTTTAGCTTCAAAAATAGTTGTTATTTTGGAGAAAGCAAAGTAACCAAAATGTGATAATTTGTGTATTGTAGTATATTGGTTTTTTACACTGTATTCTGTACGGGATAAATAATGCTAGTTTTGGATAGTGCGGATTTATATGGACATGGGGACACCTAATATGTTTGTTTATTTTTTGTTTATATTATACGTTTTTTTTCTATTATAAAAGTGTTTTTTCAACTTTGTATTAATTTAAACTTTTTGAACCATATTTGTCTTTCACTTTTTACATGTCCCACAAGGGGACTTGAATCTGGGATCTCAGATTCCCAGTGCAATGTACTGTAATACTGTACTAAGTATTACAGAACAACACACAAAGTTTCCCTATAGTAACTGTGCATAGGCAGTCAGGAGGCTATTGCTCAGCCTGTATATGTAAAACTATTTAGATCATACTGCATTTTCAATGTGACAAATTTCCTTTCAGTTCCTGTTATAGATCTGCCTGTATGGATATCGTATTGGTGATATCGGTACATGGATTGACATTTATATGTCAAAAATTGAACTATCATCATTCTGTATGGAAATGAATGATCAATAGTACAATTGTTTATCCTTATAAAGTTTGCAAGTTATTGGCAAAACATCCCATTTCAAGGGACAAACTATTTGTTATGCCTGCATCAAAGATGGGACCAATGACAAGCAATTGTTTTTTGTCAGTTGCACACTGGCCATGTTTACATAGCGCAATTATGGTGAACAAACATTCCTACCAATATTTATGCATAAAGGAGCCTTAAAGGGATCCTATCATTAAAACTCAATTTTTTCTGGCTACCACGTAGGACTAGCCTTAAGAAAGGCTATTCTTCTCCTACCTTTAGATGTCTTTTCTGCGCTGCCGTTCGGTATATAATCCATTTTTTTTCGGTATGCAAATGAGTTCTCTCACAGCCCTGGGGGTGGGCCCCAGCGCTCAAACAGCACTGGGGGCATCCCCAATGCTGCCAGAGAACTCTTCAGCACCGTTTCCATCTACTTCAGGAACGGGTCTTTCTTGCGTCTTCTTCCAGCGGTGGCTTCAAACTTCTAGGCCTCGGGCCTAGGGCAATGCCGACTGCGCATGCCTTCCCAGCCATAAGAAAATGGCCACTTACACAATATTGTAAGCGGCCATTTTCTTGTGGCCGGCGGGCATGTACAGCTGCCCGAGGCCTAGAAGTTTGAAGCCACCGCCGGAAGAAGATCCATTCCTGAAGGACATGGAGGCAGCGCTGGAGAGTTGTCTTGCAGCATTGGGAACGCCCCCAGTGCTGCAAGAGAACTCATTTGCATACCGACGAAAACCGGATTATATATCGAACGGCGGTGCAGAGAAGAAAGGTAGCAGAAGAATAGCCTTTCTTAAGGCTATTCCTACATGGTAAACAGAAAAAAATGAGTTTTAATGATAGGATCCCTTTAACTGAATTTTTACTATTCTCTGCTGATCCCTTATCTCCTGTATATCATGCTATAAGTGCTTTAATTTCAATCCTTCTAGGTCTACACATAAAAGAAAAAAGAGCTGTTTACAGTGAGAATTATAGAACGCTTAACCTGGCAACAAAAGACATCAGATCTTATGTAGTCAGAATTCTGGTACATGTACGTCATGGCACTGTGAACACGTGTACTGGTAATCAGAAAAGCACCTCTTCAAGGCTGGTAACAAAAGAAGCACCAGAGATTTGCAGATAAAGGGACACCTGAACCTGTTCACACCTGCTTTCTAATAAGGGTTCATGAGTCAGAACTAACAGGCACATGGGTGAAAATAATGATGTATAAAAGAACAATGGGAAACATTCTTTATGCCTGTATTCCATTTTTCTGGCATACAAGGCACAAAAAAATCATAATTTTTGTGGAAAAAAATGCAACTTTATAAATCCACGCCACCTTCACCACTCTCCTGAAAAGGAGGCATGACAAAGGCAAGCATGGTATGGGGCCATCAGCCCTGCCAAATTTATCATCATTTCCACCAGAAATCTGACCTAAATGATGGGGGAAATGTACGCCAACTATGAGATGGCGTACATTTCCTCAGAGGTGCAGAGCCCAGTGGAGGGTGCGCCTCAATTAAGAGGAGGCGTGGATGTCTTGCATATATGTGAGGTGTTCACTTCGCCAGATCTGAGGCTATAAAGACTGCCGTGAGTAATGCCAGTCTTCATATATTTGCTCCAGGGTTCTCAACTATGACAGATCCTTAGACTTTGCTTCCACATTGGAATGTTATCAGGAACAGCTTCTTCTTGGCTATAAAGACAAAGTAGCCAGGCAAGGAAGATATCACATCAAAGACTAGGACCTCAATACTTGGTGAAAACAAAAGTGCTTGCATTTATCTAAATTTCAGCTGACTGGTGAAGAGTATAGAAAATGTCAGATTGTAGAGCTCCAAAAAAATAAAAAAATAGGAGCAAGCATCTTTGTGAAAAGTTTATTACCTGAAATTAAATACATGTAACTGGAGCGACTCATATCGGAGGATTGATAATAAATGGTGCTTGTACCCACTCCCAATGGTCTAGCAAGGAGGCTTGCACGTGTATAGTAGCTCTTCACTATTGGAGATGCACTTCTGGGCTGATTTGCATATTCATAAAAAACAACTATGAACCAAGTCTTATTGTCACTTTGGTCACTTTCTCCTTAGCATGAGGAAAATAGGTAATATAAAAATACTTCACACCAAGCAGATTCATTAAAATTGAAAAGAAATGCTCCAGAAAGAATTGATAGACTACTGGGCCTAGCACCAGGCCTAAGGAAATGTTACCCAACAAGATGGATGAGTGCAATACATTTATATAGCTATATCTTATGGTGTCACAAGAGTATGGCATTATTCGTATACCTCGTGTCATATGTAATCATGATAATTCTTACCACGTGACAGGTATCCTACCAGTGTCGGACAGTGGTGCCTAGGGGTCACCAGTTAAATTCATTCTGGGTGCTCACTATATAGCTATATGCAAAAATGACCTGATACCTGTTTGCAAATTTCTAAAATATTGTCAACACACAATCTTTCCAGCAGTAGCCTGCTGCCTAGCCCTTCCCTGGGGTCCTGTCAGTACTCTGATCCTAGATGTCATCTTAATCCTTCAATCTATAGTAAAAATAAACTAGGTAGTTTGTTAAATAATTTATCTTGTTTATTATAAGTTCACATAGGCTGCACGCTAAATATTGTGAGAAGGTGACAGGCAGAGTGCTGGAGTCCCGCAATATCAGCCCAAGGTTTCTGACTTATGTGTGGTCCAGTGCAGGTCTGGAGTAGACCTCAGCCCAGGTGTGGGTCATAGACTCATTACTGGGCCATAAAAGGCTGCAGAGCCTGCACTTCAGCGCAGATCCTGGGAGTAGAAGAAGTGACTGGGTCTGCTCTGACTCTGAGAGGGGGGCCAACCTGTCACACTGACATTTTTTGAGAATAGTCAAACTGCTCAAAAATTGTTTTCCGTAAGACACCTCTTTCATGTTATATCAATAATTCATAAGTGATCATGTCGCACAGTATTATATTGCAAAATATGTAACATAATAGAATATTAGGAGATAATATCCCTTTATATAATCCCAGAATTGTTATAACGGACATGTCATCTCTGCTAAACAGCAGAGTAAAAGAGAGTTAAAATTGACGATAGAGCCCTGTAATCCAGATGAGAAAGTGAGAGTGGTGCTGATGGCAAATGTCCAGTATTTATCCTATCTATGCCAACCTCCTATAGGAAAGAACATGCACAGATTGCCCCTGGATTATCAACTTCCCCCACCCTCTGCTACATCTCTCCAGGATCATCTTGATTGCTATTTCTGATTAATTGTACAAAAGAGGGAGGAAATCGCTAAATCCGCCTCAAAGAAACTGTACACATAAGTGCCCTTGTGCTAAAAATACTGGGTGAACACAAATGAAATGCGAGGCAGTGCTAATCATGTGGATTCTCCTATCCTGAAGATTGAATTGCTAAATATAATGTACATTTTGTAGCATTAGCTTCCACCTTCTTGAAGGCAATGTCATTGGCAGCTTAAAGCTTTAGCAAATAACGTGAATTAAATGTCAGATCTTGGAGTGACACATCTCAGATTAATGGCATTAAGTCATATTAACAAAAAGATCTCCATTTTCACGTGAATATTGCCGTTACTTTACAATAAACACTGACATATTGTAAAAATGCCACATCATTTCCCTAACCTTTCATCTGTCGATATATCTTACATTTATTATACTTACTTTAATTGCTGGGATAAGGCTTAGATAGAAGAAGAATTTCTCCGTACATCCTGAGTCATTAGCACAGATTAAAGTGGAATTAACACAAGGTTTTTTAATTGAACCTCCCGGAAAATTGGAAATCCATTTTCTCCTGCAAGGTGCTTAGCCATTGTTTTAGTGGACATACCCTTTAAATGAAGTTAAATTTGGGGGTGGGGTTTTGGTCAGTGGCATAACGAGGAATGGCGGGGCCCCGTGGAGAACTTTTGACATGGGGGCCCCCCTCCCCGACCAACACCGACACCAAAGACCTCGACCAACCCCCACCTACGCATTCCTGCGCGCTCTATTGTGACCCATAGTGGCCCCCTGCACACAGTATTATACCCCATAGTGGCCCCTGCACACAGTATTATGCCCCACTGTGGACACCAATAAACAATTATTATACACTGGGGTCTTTTCAGAATGGGGGACAGAGTCACCGAACACTAATGTGATCCAACCCTAAGTACATTACTTGGGTATCTTCAGCAATCCCATATACAACAGAGATGAGGTTGAAACAATGTGTCCAAGGGAGCAGTGTCTGTGTGGTCTGAATGACCTGCCACTCCTCCATGGAAATGGAGTAGAGATTCTCATGGTTGATGGGGGTCCTAGCAGTCAAACCCACCTATCAACAAGTTATTCCCTATCCTGTGGGTAGGGGAGTAATGTGAAATAGCCAAAATACCTATTTATGCACCGAATCTTCTGCCTGATTCTTGCCTTAAACTAGGCTCCTTTTAGTTCTGAGCCTGGATTGAGTGTCACTCAACAGATACAAGATGGCTGGCTATTGGGGTCCCAGCAGTAAGATTGAGAAGATGAGGGTCAGGGTTCAAGAATACTGCTTGGCCTGACTCTGCACCTAGTGTGTCTACAGTATATAAAAATAAATAAAATATTATTATAGTGACACATAGTCTGGTTGAGATGTTGTAGGATTCTTAGATACTTTTACTAGATTTTGTTTTACTTCTATCTTATTTTGTCATGTGCATTGTGTCCAATACGAAGGTGAAACAAAACAGCTTTGTGATGCCTAGTAAATCTGTTCAAACTGAGGGAGGAAAAGAACATTTATTTCACATTCATTCATTGAAACCTTCCTTGATTTGCAGTTTATAACACATACAACCTGAGTGAAGATTTTATTTGATAGCTACCTGGAATGTGAGAATAGATGTAATAATTACTTTCCATTCTCAAATGCTAACAGCTTACCATATGTTATATTCAGGGGTTGCTAAAGAAAAGCTCATGAGATTCATTTCAATGAATATTTGTGAGGTTTGGACTGCCTGTTTGTTTGTTTCTTGAACTTATTTAGATAGAAACGTAAGTGCTATTACGGTATTATACTCCGGAGTCTCTTCAGAGTATAATAAGAGGAGGCCCAGGAGTGGTGAGAAAAAATAACACACATTTATACTCACCTCTCCAGTATCTGGCATTCTGTGGCTGATGCCATGTGCCACAGTGTGTGAGCAGTCACAAGGGGTGTGTTAACATGACAATACTAAGATCCGGCATCCTGACATCGACAGGGGTGAGTGGGCCCTGGCGGGAAACCAAAACGTTAGCTGAAGGCTGGAAGAGGCCTGAAGAAGATACCGGTAGAATCTGGTTCTAAACTATTGGTTCACCTATCCCTACTTGGAAACTTTTTTTGTATGGTATTCTGATTTAAAAGCAAAAAGTCAAAAGCAAATTAGTCCGTGTGCCATGCAATAATTGTAAGGATGTCGAACTGTACATGAAAGTCATGAAACCCAATCTATATCAGCAACCAATTAGTTAATTGATTAAACTTATATTTCAGTGTGATCCTTCCCTGGTGATAGGATCAGCCTTTGCATGAACAGAAGATGTGGCATGGCTTACTAGCCCTCAACACATAGTATGCCCCCACACAATATATGGTCCCATTTTTTGTCCCCTCACACAGTATATGTTAGACTGTTACCTAATTTACACACCCATCCATGCTCCTGTCCAGGTCAGCCTCCACTGCCTGGACAGGAGTGTGGATAGGTGGTTAAATTATGAGCCACTGCCTACTGCAATAATCAAATGGGACACAAACCACAAAGTCTTGTGTTTGACACATGTCCTAAAGGCATATATAGACAGCGGTTGATGTCTACAGGCAATCAATCACTTTTAAAGCCTAGCTGTCATCATACTATGATACCGACCCCCTCTATGCTGCTTTATATAACCTAATAGGACGTATAGACGGGTTGCTTTCTAAGGAGTCTCCTTTAAGAAGTAAATGTATGGAATCAAGAAAGCTCCTTTCTTGTTCTACATAATGAATGAAATCCAATAAGTTAGGCAGGCAATGATCAGACATAATTAATTCTATGATGACAGGAAAAAGAAATGTCAGAGAAAATGAAATTAGTTTTTAATGAGTTACTGTTTAATGGCTTTTGTAACACTGTAAATGACAAAGCAACATATAGTTAATGTTTAGCAATATGTGATTTGTGATTAAACAAAGGGCTTTAATGAAATTAAGCTGAATTATTTAGTAGAAGAATTACTATGGGATCTGTGTACACCTCTAGACTCAAAGTGCTCTGATAACAAATATAAGATGTGTGTAATGTTATTAGACTGAAATCAGGAAGACTTGAAGAGGCTGGAAAGACAGACGAGATTGTATAGCATCAGTTATCTCATTGTATGCTGCTCCTTAGACTGAAGCAAAGGAACATTTTAAGAGTCAAAATTTCACTCTTTACAGCCTTGCAGCAATGAGATTGCCAGAGGGAAGTACAGTAAGGTTCAAATATATTTTGACACTGACACAAATTTTGTCTTTTTTACCTGTGTACTACAACATATTCAAGATATAGTTATATAATGGACATGGACATAAAGTCTAGACTTTCAGCTTTCATTTGAAGGTATCCACATTAAAACTGTATGAAGGGTTTACGAGTTTCAACCTCTTAACATGTGCCCCCCCCCCCGTTTTCAAAGGGACCAAAAGTAATTGGACAATTGACTCAAAGGCTGTTTCGTGGGCAGGTTTGGGAAGTTCCTTTGTTATGTCATTCACCATTAAGCAGATAAAAGGCCGGGAGTTGATTTGTCGTGTGGTGCTTGCATTTGGACAATTTTGCTGTGAATAAAACATGCGGTCAAAGGAGGTCTCCGTTGAAGTGAAATAAGTTATTCAAGAAATGCCTTCAATATTAGGAGTGGTGAAATCTACAGTTTGATACATCCTGAGAAAGAAAGCACTGGTGAACTTATCAACGCAAAGAAACTGGACACCCACGGAAGACAACATTGGTGGATGATCACAGAATAATTTCCATGGTGAAGAGAAACCCCTTCACAAAAGTCAACCAAGTGAACAACACTCTCCAGAATGTAGGCGCATCAATATCAAAATCTACCATAAAGAGAAGACTGCATACAGAGGGTTCACTGCACAATGCAAGCAACTCATAAGTCTCAGGAATACGAAGGCTAGATTGGACTTTGCTTAAAACATCTAAAAAAAAAAAAGCCAGCACAGTTGTGGAAGAACATTCTTTGGACAGATGAAACCAAGATCAATCTCTACCAGAATGATGGAAAGAAAAAGTATAGTGAAGCCGTGGTACAGCTCATGATCCAAAGCATACCACATCATCTGTAAAACATGGTGGAGGCAGTGTGATGGTACAGAACCAAAATTAGAAAAATGTTGTCTCTGTCGAAATATTTATGGACCTAACTTTAAAAGAACATGAAGTGAAACAAAATGTGTAATGATAAGGAACATGCTGTACAGAAAGTTTTATTTTTAATATAATGCAAAATCAAGAGTGATGCACAAGTATGGCTATAGGCAACAATCTTTGTATGATGCTGGTAATTTAAGCATCAATTAGTACTTTACTAATTAAAATAATTAGCACATACCCAGGGGTGTAGCTATAGGGGGTGCAGCAGTAGTAGTTGCTACTGGGCCCTGGACCCTGAGGGGGGCCCCAAAAGTCCCTCTGCCACATAAAATATAGAACTACTCTAAAAAGGAGAAGGTAGGAAGACGTCTCATTATAGATTTTGCTTTAAGTTACACCTCTGAGCATGCCTAAACTTTCAGATAACTTTTCAGGATAAGTTGCCATATGTGTGTACATGAGAAAGGAGACTATTTCTGAATATTATGTGTCTTGGATATAGTATTTGTCCCTGAACTCCTCTGTGCTGACTAGCTGCTATAACATCTCTCACAGACAGCACTTGGAGAAAATAAGAGATTCTATTCAGTGTGTTGCATTCACTCGAAAAGCAGCAACATGTAGTACATTATAGAGAAGTACTGAGCAGTACTGATTCAGAGAGCGAATGTCAATTTTAGGAGGGAGGGAGAGAAGGAATAAAATGTCAAAAGTTAGCAAAGAGCCATATTTCGCAGAGAAGATACTTCCAAGTTTCTTTTATTGACTCGTACTTTTAATTTATGTATAGTTTGGTTAAAAATTTGTGTCCATTAAAAGACTGTCTCACGTGACTGGCCTCTTATGCTATGACAGGTTGCAGTTGGAGCCTACAGACTAGTTGTTATTTTGGGTTTTTTTGAACAGTTGAAATGAAAACTCCTAAAAAATTAGAGAGAATTTTCACCAAAAATGTAAAATTCCCCATAACTTAAACAGTAAGAGTGATAGACAACATTTGGTTATATTTGTTTTCCGTATAAAAATAATGGCACTTGTTGTGCAGCAATATTAGTGTCAGTTAAATAATAGAAATTGTGACTTTGCTATTGCTTGAATATGTTACCAAAAGCTTAGCATAATACATCTCAATTATTTGCCATTATGTTACACTTAAAATGTCACTGTTGTTTGTTCTATAAATATGTCCTAGTTTACAGTCAGCCACTGCCAAAGCACTTCTAAACCCACTTGTATGCTGCTGAAGGGTCAGTTAGCAGCATAATGTACACTGAGGGGCAAAAGGGAACAATGTTTTAAACATTTATCTCACCAGCCACTACGGCTTCGAACGTGAGACTACCATCGTTTTATACACAATCATCTTGGCTATCTCATGCATAAATTTGACTTGCAATTATTTAGTACATGATTAGTTATGCAGATTCTTGCCATGTAACTGCATTGTTACTGTTTTGCTTTCGGTGGTGGAAAAATCTTTTTTTCTTCTTTTACACTACAAATTACAACCTGTTCTCTCATTCCCTAGTAGCTCAGAATGTTATTAGGTCGATTCCCAAGCGAAAGGTCACTGGTTCAAATTGAGGATCAGCCATGAAGATTTCCCAACAGAAGAGAAACAGCAACATCCAGCTCATTAAAAGCGGTTACATGGCCAGGGAAATTGTCAATCTGTATCATGTGAGTGACATGACAGTTGGAGGAATATGAAAATAAGTCCGTCCATCCATGCAAAAGCCAAGAGGTGGACGTTCAGGCAAAATATCAGACTCAACAAGTCAGCTCATCACAAGGTCTATCAGTTCTGCTGTGACAAACACAGCAGAGGAGGTGGCTCGTATGCTTCTTAATAGTGAGATCACAGACATCCATGCAATATGCGTTTCACAAGTCTGGAATGGTGGTCTGAAAAAAGGTGAAGCCTCAACCTCAACTTCTTCATAAGAAGCATTGGCTCGAGTTTGCAAAGAAAAGCAAATAACAGAAGATTGGAAATGGGTGATTTGGAGCAATGAGACGAAAGTCAATAGACTGGGCTCTGATGGGTGCAAATGGGTTTGGCAGAAACAAGGGAAAAGGGAGCTTACAGATTGAGAAATTGAAGGAACTGTCAAGTTTGGTGGAGGAAGCCTGATGATATGGGGTTGTTTCACAGTCAAAAAGTGTTGGATACTTGATCAGGATCAATGGTGGGCTCAATGCTCAATATGTGAGTACCGGACAAGACAAGTTACTTTGTACACTCAAGGACTATGGGTATAAAAAGGACAACATAGTGTTCCAGCAGGACAACAACCCGAAGCATACATTGAGATTAGCGAAGAAATGGTTCAATGACAATCAGTTAGAGGTGCTGGATTGAACTCCCTCCCCAGCCCTCAACCCAATCAAACACACACTTGTGGGTAGAGTTGAAGAAAAGCTGTATTTGTACCCAAGTGAGTTGACATTGGGAACATGTAGAAGAAACCTGAGATCATATTTTAGTCAAGACATGCTTAAATCTAATTGAGAGCAAGCCCAGAAGGATTCAAGCTGTGCTGAAAGCCAAAGGTGGATTCATAACATACTAAAAAAAATTATAAAACTTTTTATTTTTAGGAGCAAAACAGTAACAATGCAGTCACATGAGAAGAATCTGCACAACTAATCATATGCTAAATAGTTGCATGTGAAATTTATGTATGAGATAGCCAAGATGATCCTATTAATATGGGTTTGTGAGTTTGTGTGTTTGGATGTTTGGATGTTCGGATGTTTGTTCCTCAATCACGCAAAACCCGCTCGACCAATTTGGCTGAAAGTTTCCACAAACATAGTTAATACACCCGATTGCGCAATAGGCTACTTTTCGTCACAATAGCACACATACGTTTGTGCCAGGACCCCCACAAAACCCAAACTCACACAACCATCTCTGCAATCTCACACACTTTGGATCAAAGCAAGCCACAAAATTCATATTGCCCTCTACAGCCTAGCCCGTAACCTCACACAATCTCATATACATATACTTTACCACTTTGCCCCTCACCTTAACGATACTCCAGGAGGCTCTCTTTAACGCTCCGGAGCAGCCATGTTTGCCGACCCCCACCGCTCTGACAATCCGCGACACCGCCCACCCATGTCAATACCCCTAGGCGGTCTAATAAATGCAAAATAAAAAGTTTAACAAAAGTAAAAAAAAATAAATAAAATAAATAAAAAGGATTAAAAATTCAAATCACCCCCCCTTTCCCTAGAACGCATATAAAAGTAGTTAAAAACTGTGAAACACATACATGTTAGGTATCCCCGCGTCCGAAATCGCCCGCTCTAAAAAGCTATACAAATATTTTTCCTGTTCGGTAAACGCTGTAGCGGGAAAAATGGTCAAAAGTGCCAAACCACCGTTTTTTCACTGTTTTGATTCTGATAAAAATTTGAATACAAAGTGATCAAAGCAATAACATTTCCCAAAAATGGTAGAACTACATACCAAGTACACCCGGTCCCGCAAAAAAAGACGCCCTATACATCCCCGTACATGTACGTATAAAAAAGTTACGGCTGTCGGAATATGGCGACTTTTCAAAAAAAAGTTTTTTAACACAGTTTTGGATTTTTTTTAAGGGGTCAAAATGTAAATAAAACCATATAAATTTGGTATCCCCGGAATCGTAACAAAACACAGAATACAGGGGACATGTCATTTTGGTTGCACAATGAACGCTGTAAAACCAAAGCCCGTAAGAAAGTCGCAGAAATGCATTTTTTCTTCACATCCACCCCGTTCTGAATTTTTTCCCTTCTTCCCAGTACATTATATTGAATAAATAATGGTGGCATCATGAAGAAAAATTTGTCCCAGGAAAAATTAATATGGCATATGGCTCTGGAAGCGGAGAAATAAAAAAGTTATGAGGTTTAGAAGGAGGGGAGTCAAAAACGAAAATCAAAAAAATGCCATCGGCGGGAAAGGGTTAACTTCAAATACTTCTGTCCCAAAGTCACTATGTAAAGTTTCTCACAACACCGTATATATAGCAGCTCAAATACAAATTAACTTCAACACAAAAGTCTCACGTATTCTCTGAATTACAGCAAAAACAAGATACAAAGTTACATTTCATATCCCATACCTTATACACAGTACGAAAACCTTACCCACGTCTGTATATACCCACTTCTACAATCACCGCAGACGAAGTCGTGGGTACCAGCTAGTGGTCTATAAAATGAAGCTAGTCTCACATTTAAAGCAGTAGTGGATGGTGAGATATGGAGCCTGAAAAGCAAAAGTTCAAAACATTGTTACCCTTTTGCTGGGCAGTGTACATAAAATTTGTGCCAAAGTACAAACTTGTTATTGAAAAAATCAACTTTGTCCTCCTGTACATGGAGACCTGTCGGTTAATCTTTATGTTAGAGATGGTGCATAGGCCACAGGTGCACCAAACAGCTAACCTGCACGTTGCAACATGTGGTAACCTGGCTTGGCCACTACACGTTGTACAGAGATGTCTACTTCCGACTCTGTACACTATGCTTTTGCTAATGTGGTGACTGCTGATATTAGATGACTGGTAGAGGGTGTTGATCTGGTATTGAAGACCTATCCTAAGGAATGGTCTTCAATATCAAAACCCAGTAAAACTATTTTAAGTTGGAACATAACATTTGTTTAACACACGGTTACCACTAAGGGGCGCTAATTATGACAGCAGTGTAAAGGTATAACTGTATGCACTGTATGTAGCTCAATGAGCCCAATGGCAGCTTTTCCTGGAAAAGATATATAATGTTGACTTCAAAGATTGGAGCTGAAACCCTGCTACAGTATAATAATTAATTGATGTAAACTGGGGCATTCACTCATGTAATAAAAAAATGTAATGATAGTGACACTAGTGACTGTTATTCATCAAAGCTGGTAAATAAACATCAGTAAACGGCTTTAGATGAAGAAAGATGGAGTAAGTGCTTGAAGAAGAATATATGAATTTGTTCTACTTTAGTTAGATGCAACTATGTCAAAACCTGGGCAATACATCAAGCTGATGTCTGAACTCCTAGCGCATAGCACAAGCCTAAAGCCGACCACAGTAAGTGATGGCCTAGATTTCAATGAGAGAATCATTATTTATAGTGCTGTTATGCTCTGTCCTATCGATCACTGTTTTCCTGCATATGACTCAGGGAAAGTATATCTTATAGGTAATACATTTACTTATATTAGTGCACCTGGTTTGGAATGTGGCTGATAAAAAAAGAAAACACTCATGAAATGTTTTTATAGGAACAATAATTATATTATGGTAACAAATTGCAGGTTAACAGAAAATACATTGCAGCTTTAGAAGTAACATATTAAGAGGGAATGTGAGTAACTTAGCAGCAGAGGAGTGATTCACTGTAAGATTAGAAAAGATGGTGCCTGGCGGCAAGTTAACATTGATCAGTGGGTTAATCATCAAAAAACTCATCGAGGAAGATTTACTAAGCAGGATTGTAACAAAAAATGGGCCAAAAAAATTGTTCACTTGTTACTTTGTTATTGTTTGACCATCCTACTAATATTATAAATGTGAAAGTTTGTGTGTTTGGATGTTTGGATGTTTGTGAGTTTGGATGTTTGTTCCTCAATCACGCTAAAACGCCTGGACGGATTTGCGTGCAATTTTCCACAAACATAGTTTTCCCTCAGGATTGAGTCACAGGCTACTTTTGGTGCCACTAAACAACATGGCTTCCTAGCAGGAGACTCACAAAAGCAGGACTCCTAGCCCCAGCTATAGACTCACACACACTGCCTGGCATTTCCTGCCTCAACCTGCCTGCACACTCCTTACTGTCACCTCAGGAGTAGCCCTCACTCTACTCACTCACATTTACATATAGCTTTCCACTATACATACACAATACAACACATCACATTGTAATTACATGTATCTCCTATCACTGCTATATACAGTACCTGATACATATACTCCTGTACACAGACTGTATATACTATATAATTACATGTATCTCCTATCACTGCTATATACAGTACCTGATACATATACTCCTGTACACAGACTGTATATACTATATAATTACATGTATCTCCTATCACTGCTATATACAGTACCTGATACATATATACTCCTGTACACAGGCTGTATATACTATATAATTACATGTATCTCCTATCACTGCTATATACAGTACCTGATACATATATACTCCTGTACACAGACTGTATATACTATATATTACATGTATCTCCTATCACTGCTATATACAGTACCTGATACATATATACTCCTGTACACAGGCTGTATATACTATATAATTACATGTATCTCCTATCACTGCTATATACAGTACCTGATACATATATACCCCTGTACACAGACTGTATATACTATATAATTACATGTATCTCCTATCACTGCTATATACAGTGCCTGATACATATATTCTCCTGTACACAGGCTGTATATACTATATAATTACATGTATCTCCTATCACTGCTATATACAGTACCTAATACATATATACTCCTGTACACAGGCTGTATATACTATATAATTACATGTATCTCCTATCACTGCTATATACAGTACCTGATACATATATACTCCTGTACACAGGCTGTATATACTATATATTACATGTATTACCTATCACTGCTATGTACAGTACCTGATACATATATACTCATGTACACAAACTGTATATACTATATATTACATGTATCTCCTATCACTGCTATATACAGTACCTGATACATATATACTCCTGTACAAAGGCTGTATATACCGGTACTATATAATTACATGTATTACCTATCACTGCTATATACAGTACCTGATACATATATACTCCTGTACACAGGCTGTATATACTATATATTACATGTATCTCCTATCACTGCTATATACAGTGCCTGATACATATATACTCCTGTACACAGACTGTATATACTATATATTACATGTATCTCCTATCACTGCTATATACAGTACCTGATACATATATACTCCTGTACACAGGCTGTATAACACATCACATTGTCTGTATCACAACATACACAATATAACACATCAAATCACATTTTACAGTTTCACACGTCTGTGTCCGCCCAATACTCAACTCACCGCAGACGAAGTCGCGGGTAAAAGCTAGTGTTAACTAAAGGGCATTTAGAGAGAAACCTAGCATAATAGATAGATAGATAGATAGATAGATAGATAGATAGATAGATAGATAGATAGATAGAAGACAGACAGACAGACAGACAGACAGACAGACAGACAGACAGATAGATAGATAGATAGATAGATAGATAGATAGATAGATAGATAGATAGATAGTGTGTGTGTGTGTGTGTGTGTGTGTGTGTGTGTCTGGTTTACCCATTGGTTGCTTGAAGTGTATATGCTTTTCCTATTGGCTGCTTGATACGTATGTTTTCATATACAATGTAATCACTTACCTGGGCATCACCAAACAACCTCTAAGTCAATCATGAATGGTAGATGGTGAGGTTGTAGCACTGATGTGATATCAGATATTGTGGGAAGGAAGAGACATTTTGTGATACTGAAGCTGCGGGAAAAAAGTGTTATCATTACATATGATCCAAAGCAATTGCTGCAGTGCCAATAAATTTCTAGTGGAAAAACAACACCAACATTGCAACTACAGAATAGTACTACAGAATTATAAGAGAGAGAACGCGTCTACAGTACATTTTAGTTAGATTTAATCAAATTTAGACAGTCAGGAAAATCATAAGAATAAGGGGAGAAGCTCTGCACTATGCTGAAGCTGTAGAAGTGATAAGGACGAGGGAGCGTTCCCTAGTGTGTTGTACAAGCAAATAGTGAGACTTCACAATTAGAAATGCTCATCCAAAGGGTTATGCTATTGGGTATAACACTATGACTGGCACGTGTGGTCACTGTAGGATCACACCACACTGCTGCACCAGCCTCAGAGAGACATTGAGAGGAAATCGCTTTAGATGTAAGGACTGAAGACCTAGTGAAAGAGAGACTGAAGGGGCGCTGCAGATTTATTGGAATTATTCCTCTTCATCAGGCACTAATAAAAGACTAAGGTGGGGGCCAACATATACAACAAGAGGAAATTACCTAGACAAAGTTGTTGAGACCATCAAACATAGTAAATACAAATTAATTCATAAAATCTACTTACATAATCAAACATTATACATATAAATATGGACAAAAATAGTGTGGTTTGCACACTTTGCAACTCGAAACTGAGTAGGGGCTCTGAAGAGAGCAACCTTACGACCACTGCCATGCGCCGTCATTTGGAATGCAAATACTGGGCTCAGTGGGAGAGAGCAAACGCAGGACAATCGTCGTCCGGCATTGCCAACTCTGCCTCTCCCACTGTTGCCAGTGCTGGTTCTGCAGTCCAGACCACCAGCCAGGACACCTCCACATCTGCCTCCACCACTTTGGGGACTTCTCCCTCAGCCTCCCCTTTTCCTGCGTCAGCTCCTTTTTCTGCACCATCATGCACCTTTTCCCAGCAACCCACCATCTCCCAGGCGTTTGAGCACAGGCAAAAGTACAGCGCTACCCACCCACATGCACAATCCTTAAACGGGCACATCTCCAAACTCCTGGCCCACGAGATGTGCCGATCCGGCTTGTGGAAATTCAAGCCTTTCGTGACCTGATGGCAAATGCGGCATCTCGCTATGCTGTCCCTAGCCATCACTACTTCTCCCGATGTGCCGTCCCTGCCTTGCACCAGCACGTGTCACGCAACATCAGGCGGGCCCTAAATTCCACGCTTTGCACAAAGGTCCACTTGACCACCGACGCTTGGACAAGTGCATGCAGACAGCGACGCTACATTTCACTGATGGCACACTGGGTGAATGTAGTTGAGGCTGGGACCGGGTCACAAACTGGGGTGGTCTACCTCGTCTCCCCGCCTAACATTCCTGGCAGGGGCTCTGAACCACCATCCTCCTCCTCCACCATCACATCGACCCCAACTGCCTGCTGGAAACGCTGCAGCACTGGCGTGGGGAGACGCCAGCAGGCCGTGCTGAAGCTCATCAGCTTGGGGGACAGACAGCACACTGCCTCCGAGGTGAGGGATGCCCTCCTCGATGAGACGTCAATATGGTTTTTGCCACTGCACCTGGGCCCAGGCATAGTAGTGTCTGATAACAGCCGGAACCTGGTAGCGGCTCTGGAGCTTCCCAATCTCCAACAAGTTCCATGCTTGGCCCACGTTTTCAATTTAGCGGTGCAATGGTTTTTAAAAACGTACCCCAATTTACCTCAAACCACTGGTGAAAGTGCGGCGCTTGTGCACCCACTTTCGCAAGTCTACAGTAGCTGCTGCTAGCCACAAAACACTCCAGCAACGCCTCAATCTGCCAGAACACAAGCTGTTGTGCGACGTCCCCACACGCTGAGTGTGTGAGCAGCAGAGACCCTTGTTGGAGTACCATCTCCAAAACCCAAGGGTTCCTCTGAGTCAGCTCCCGCAGTTTCTGCACCATGAGTGGCCAAGGATGGCAGACTTATGCGAGATCTTTCTTGTCTATGAGGAGTCCACCAAGAGGGTCAGCTGTGATGACGCACTAGTGAGTGTAACAATCCCGCTCCTGTGTGTGATGCGAGAATCCCATCTCATCACCATCGCCATCAGGGATCTCATTGCCATCAGGGATAACGCATTGTACGTTAAGGAGTCAGGCATAGGAGCAGAATCATCCCAGCAGGATAGTCAGTGCACACTCCTGTCCGCTTCACAGCGTATAATGATGGAGGAGGAGGAGGATGACGAAGTGGCAGATGATCTCATTGTCACACAGGAGGCTAGTGGGGAAGTTCAGTGCGTCCCATTGCTGCAGCGCGGATGGGGCGAAATGGAGGAGGAGTTGTTCCCCATATATTTAAAGAGTATGTCATGACCAAAAACTTTAAAAGGTGTGTTTTTATTATATTTTAAGACATTCTTATAATAGGCTTTTAAGTTGTAAGCCCAAATATAGTATATGCACTAAAATTACATTAAAGAGGACCTTCCACCACCTGTACCAACAACAACTCTCTGCATTCTTTTTTCTTCTGGTCACTACTAGAGATGAGCGAGTAGTACTCGATCGAGTAGGTGTTCGATCGAATTCTACTAGCTGTTCAAAGTTAAGATTCGATGCAGAACCAGCGTTGATTGGCAGAATGCTATACATTGTCAATCAATGCTGGTTCTTCTCTTACCTTTAGAAGTCTTCTCCCTGCGAAGCGTCCCGTGTCCCCTTCCGGCTCTGAATTCACTCTGCCAGGCATCGGGCCTGGGCAGAGCCGACTGCGCATGTCCAATTGTAGTGCGGGCATGTGCAGTCGGCTCTGCCCAGGCCCGATGCCTAGCAGAGTGAATTCAAGGCCGGAAGAGGACGCGGGGACGCTGCGCAGGGAGAAGAATCCAGCCCGACCCTCACTCATGGACTTGGTAAGTAGAATTTGATCGAATGTTGCGTACCCCTGAAACGAGCATTTCCCCCCATAGACTATAATGGGGTTCGAAACCCGTTCGAACAGTCAGTGTGCGGCTGTTCCAATCGGATTTCGAACCCCGAACATTTTAGTGTTTGCTCATCTCTAGTCACTACGATTCCCAAGCAATGGTTTCTTATACTTTCTTATACTGTCAGGTGGGTTGTCCCTATGTGTCGGTATGGGAACTAGGAAGTGGAGAGAAGTGAGAAAGGGCAGCATCAGAAAAGCAGCGGTCGGGATTTTTGAGGTACAGTAAATAATTGCTTATTGTTCACAGAGACTCTACCATCTCCCCCAGAAATACTCAATATCATGAGCGATGCGCAACTATCACCACTATATTACAGAGTATATTACAATGATAAACCATATACCATTGTTATTTATGTCACTTTTTTAGATTTGGAGAAAACAACTTTAAAGTCTTATGCAAATGGGGCTCAAATAAGATGAGTGATGCCATAGAAGTTGGAGGGTCATCTTTTAGTGCATGAGGTGGTGCAGGCTAGAGATGGGAGGGACCTGAGTGGCAAGAGCAGCAGGAGACCCGCCTCCAGTGCACCAACTGTCTCAATTGCATAAGCCTTCGAAGCGTTTTTTTCTCCAAATCTACAAAAGTGACATATACCACATAGGTATGTTCTTTATTACTGTAATGTGTTCTGTAACTTGATGGTCACATGGCTACAGTTGAATATGCTTGGGGAAGGTGCTTTTTTTTTTTTTTTTTTTAAGTTCCACTGTCTCAAAACAGTGGCACCTTATTTGTTATTCATTTCCCTAAATGTAAAGATTTTTTACAGAAAAATCATAGTGGAGCATAAAGACTGAACAGCCCTGTATGGAGGCCATTTTGAGACCATTTATTTTAGATTAATGAACCATGTAGACCTTTTGTGAAATATGTGAAAGCTGCAATCTGACCTAATAGAGAGAAATTGTAGCAAAGAAATTATAGAGAAGATCTGAGAGCAATGGAAAGAAATCGATAGAACATTCTGCACAAGGTGGCTTTCAAACACATGAAGCATGTAGCTTATCTGGAATGCGCAGTAATAAAAGCAGGGAAACCAGATATCCGTGTCTGAACAAATTATCTGTTTTCTTCAGAACTCAGATTATTTTTTCTGTTTATAAAGCGTTCCTCTAATAAATTAATTAGCAGACGGCAGTCTCCTGCTCTCCATAGACTTTTGTGTGAGAGGCTAAAGACACGTAAAGGAGCTATATATAGAGGAACCTATGTGAAGGGATAGGAGAGGAAAGCAGACTGGAAGTAGTAAAGGAAACAGATTTCTTTATTACAAAGTTCCTTATTCTTGTGCACTATTCATACATGAGGAATGGTTTTATAACTGAAGATGCAGTCCTGTGCAACAGTTTTAGGAAGGTGTGGAAAATGTTGCTAAGCAAGAATTTTTTTCAAAAATAGAAGAGTTAATAGTCTTCACTATTTGGAGTCCTGAAAGTAATGCTATGAACATGTCTGCATGTTCCGTGCGGAGACCGCGCAGAAAGCAAAGAAATTATAGTCTATGGGGTCCGTGTGTTTTCACTGCACACTGCTTGCCAATGCATTTGGTAGTCCATACAGGGGGGTCCCCATGCGGACTTCCCTGAACAGATTACCGACGCAGATGTGAACTAGGCCTTACTTCATATGAAAGTTGAGAATCTCATCTTTCACATGACACCAGAATCCCTGAATTACATTATAAAATGCCAGAGATAATAACTATTTGTAATGAACCCACCATCTAGGCATGGCTTCCCTATTATACAGTCCATTAGTCAGTCCATACATACTCTGGTTAGAAACAGTGTATAGATTAAGTTACCAATATGCAGGGAAGGAAATTGGACTTCAGCACACGACTTCATAGGAAGGAGCCAAAATTTGTTAATAAAGTATATTACAATATTTGTTCATGTCACAAATGCTGCCAAAAAGCCAAAAGTTTTATGAAATTTAGTTCCGCTTTCATATTTTATACAGGTTTATATTTTAGAATTCCATTTAAAATGACAGTAAATGTTGTTTATAGCCCTGCCCAGTGCAGCTCAGTTATATATAATTCTGCCTTCCACCAAGAGCAATCTATATTTTTCTGGAGGGAAATTCAAGAGCAGTCTACAACAATACACCCCAACTAGCCATAACTCATGTAGAAAGAGATTTCACATTTACCACACAACAATTGGGCCCGTGTTCTAAAAATGCCAGGATTAAATTTCAACCCCAATGGAGCCCCATAGAAAGTGATGATACAGTATATTCTAGCAACATACCATCACTTACTGTGTTAAGAAGACCTCTTTAAGTATAGTTATCAATAACTTTTTACTTCTGGTCTACATACGTGGGGAGATTTAGTATGCACAATGTACCATAACTTTGTAGCAAGTTGTACAAAATATACATATTGTGGGGAAGTTAGCTCGGTAGCAGTAGTGTTGCAGACCCAAACAGTCAAGACAGGGACACAAAATGCAGCAAACTAGTTTATTTACAAAAAAACAGAAAACAAAACAGAAAACCAAAAAACCTTGGCTTCAGGCATAAAAAAATCAAATCTCTGCTCGTCTGAGCGCTAACCACACAGTAAAAAAAAAATATTACCTCACTATACGTGTGGCTTACTGTCAGTCACACGAACAAAACAAGCCAGTCCAACTTGGTCTCACCAGACTCAAAATGTCAGGGCAGCCACCACCTCCTCTCACTCCCAGGTTCTGCTAGTCAGCAGCCTTATATGGGTCAATAATGACTCCAGGATCTACACCTGGGCTGAGGTGTAGCTGTGCAAATATACCTTAACTCCAGCACTTCGCCTGTCACCCTCTCACATACCCCCCCGCCCAGGGGTGAACCTTCCCCTTTCGCCGCCCGAGGCGAACTACAGAAAGCCCCCCCCCTCCGCCCGAGGAGGGGGCGGGGCTTAGCACAGTTCGCAGGCAGTTCGCAGGCACGGAGATGACCTGCTCTCTGCCTGAGCGTGAGGGGAGGCCGCTGGAGCAGCGCTGCTCCAGTGGCCTCCCCAAACCACCGCTCGGTGCTAAACCAGTCCAGGACAGCTTGTCCTGGACTGGCTTAGGGAAGAAAAAATGCCGCCCTCCCTGAGGCCCTGGCATAGTGCCGCCTGAAGCGCTCGCTTCAGGTCGCCTCATGGGAGGTGCGGCGCTGCCCCCGCCCCACCCCTTTGTTCGGACCTGTAGGGTAGGACACTTTTGACCCACATACAATGAGTTCTGGACAGGGCATCAACATTCCCCTGCATTTTGCCTGCCCTGTGTTCCACAGTAAATTAAAAATATTGCAGGGTTAGGAACCACCTTGTGACCCTGGCATTTCTCTCTTTGGCACAGCACATCCATGTCAGAGGTGAGTGATCAGTGACCAGCTTAAGGTGTCAGCCCATGAGGTAGTACCCTAGGGATTCCAGGGCCCACTTAATGGCTAAGCATTCCCTCTCCACAATGCTGTAATTTTTCTCTTGGGGGGCATAAGCTTCTTCCTCAGGTAGGTGATTGGGTGCTCTTCACCACTCACCATTTGGGACAGCACTGCGCCTAACCCCACATCAGAGGTGTCAGTTTGTACCAAAAACTCTTTTGTGAAGTCAGGTGTTACCAAAATCGGCTGTTTGCAGAGGACTGACTTCAACTCCTGGAATGCCCTCTCTCATATATATATATATATATATATATATATATATATATATATATATATATATATACACATTAAAGACTGCTTTTGGGAAATAAACCAGAGCTTCTGAATCCCCCGTCAAGCTTACAGGTACAGGTAGTGCTGCTTAGCAGCTCAGCATGTCAAAACAAACAAAAGAAAATAAAGGCCTACGCCTCTCCGGCGGCTTACTAAACGAGTTATTCCCTCACTAACCAGGGGGTCAGCCTACTGCTGAACTCCTAACAAACAAGGTTCATAAGTAAACAAGGGGTACACATACCCAGCCCTTTAACAGCGTCCTTTTTGGCAGAGCTTTCCCAGACTGGTTGAGTGTGTTTTTCAGTCTCTCTCACTAACCAGCACACCTGTGCTAATTACAGGGCTCTGCTGGTCTGTTTCCAAGCTTGGAATGGATTGCCCTGCAGGACTGGCCCAAACTTTACTCCAGTCCGGGACATACAAGCTAAATGCCTGTGCATACTGCAACAGTCTTGGGGAAAAATAGTGGTTCTCCCACACTATACCCCTCTCCACTTCACAATATATATATAAATATTATTACACAGTGTCAAATGTATTATGCAGTTTAGACACTTTTTACACCTAACAGTTTTAAAGTGTTCCTACAAACAAAAAAAAGGCATGTCTAAAAGGTATAATACAATATGACAAAGTGTCTTTTGTGCGATACGCACAGTTCTGGTGAAATTTGTGTTACTTTCTTCCATTATTGCTGAATCTCCTCTAAGCAGTCATGTTACGTCAGTATTTGAACATTAGCATGCCAAGTATAATAATCCCAGGTCAATGTCTAACCCTTAAATGTTCCATTTACCGTATATCTATAGTAGAGAATAACCTGCACATCTAGTCCCACACTTCCTGCCATAAAATTGCTTCTTTTAAGTGACTGCAGATGAAGCCCTTGTACTGCATGTTGCCATAGTAATGTCAGTACTAGTTATCTAGTCGCTTTAGATTTAGATTATTCCTTAAACAGAGATTTCATCTGTGTCTTACGTGTTTTCTTCCAACCATACAACATTTAACATGGCTAAAAAAAAGAAAATTAAGAATTAGAGAAAGGGAGAACAGTCTTCAGCATGTGTGCACCCTCACTTATATGTTGGCACGAT
Source organism: Leptodactylus fuscus (assembly GCF_031893055.1). Classification (NCBI taxonomy): domain Eukaryota; kingdom Metazoa; phylum Chordata; class Amphibia; order Anura; family Leptodactylidae; genus Leptodactylus; species Leptodactylus fuscus. The sequence continues at coordinate 145,134,516 of NC_134269.1, forward strand.
GGATACAAAGAGGGAGTACACAGCAGAGATGTGTATAGTCTATAACTGGATGAAAACTCATAAAATCAAGGCACAGTCAGAGCACCCCAACCTGATTAACATGGGAATCGCATTGGAGAAATTTGTAGTCACGTGTTTCAGGAGTCATGGGCCAGAATAGTGGACTGTCTATGTCCAAATGGATTGACTTGAGCCAGACATAGAGTGATTGGTCAGTGGAGACCTGAAGAACACAAGAAAAAACAAGGGTAAAGCCATATGTGGTGACTGTACAGTGATCTTCTATAGCAGTGTTCTCCAACGTTCTTAGACTCCAGGAAAGGAAAGTCCTCAGGACACTCCTACCAAATAACTATTACCAAAAGACAAAAACGTCCTAAGCATGCAGATAGTGTGGCATGAAGGTATGTGGTCATCTTACCAACCAAAGTGTCACAACTCCCATTGGGAATTGCTGTTCTATCGCTTTATTGTAGCATTACTGGCTTATTCTTTTTAATAGCCATGCAATTTGCTGGGTAAACACACACCACATCTTGTCTTATCAATATATTAGGAGTTGTTACCAGGAGGCAATGTGGTAATAAGCTAGACAAGAACAAGGACAGGATAAACCAGAGACTGAGTCAAGAACAGGAATGGGGCCAAGAGAATTTACCAGGAACTGTAACTGGAATACAGACAGCGCCGCACCACCCATGAGGTGACCTGAAGCGACCGCTTCAGGCAGTGCTATTCCAGGGCCCCGGGAAGGGTGGCATTTTTGCTTACCTAACGCCGCTCCGCCACGCCCCCTTCGCTCCGCCCCGCCCCCTCCTCCTGGGGGTGGTGGATTTCTGTCGTCCGCCTCAGGCAGCAAAAAAGGCAGGTTCACCCCTGAATACAGATGATAAGAAAAGTTACAGCTAAAGGCAGGCCAACATAATCTGCGGTCTGATATATCTGCTCTCAACTTTAGCCATGGCAATATCATGCTCCTAGTCATTGTGAGGTGGGTAATGGTGATACGCAATAAGATTATTATACAGTGTCTGTTGCTAGACTTACAGTACAAGTAACTACCAAAGACTGAGCCCCACAGCAAACTTTTGACTTGTCCCCATGGCATGGCGTCTCCTTTCTTGGCCCCCACACAAAATAACACTCCATTTACACACAATATAATGTCCCACAATGGTCTCTATGGTGTTTGATGCAAATATTGTAAACAATTCAGGTTTTGCAGAATCCAACATTTTTTGTGTACACCACCTACAAACTATTATTACATAAAAAGCAGTGTTACTCACCTCTCTGGAGCCAAGGAGAGATGAGTAACACAGTTTTTTTTTGTGTGATACTGCAATGATCATTCAACAAATGCTCTTGCCCCGACTTCCTCTTCATCCCTACAAAGCTGCCTGTGCGTTCCATATCACATCACTGTCAGTGACATCCTGAGGCTATTCAACATCAGTAAGGTGATATGGGATGCTTGGAACTCCCTGTAGAGCTGAAGGGTAACCTGAGGCATATGTGGACAGGATCAGGGATTGCTAAGTACTTGATGGAGTATCTTCAGCAGGTAACGGGTCCTCAGTTTTATCATGTGACTGACTTTCTGACTCTCCAACACACACAGTGCATTACTGTGTGAACAGAAAGTCAGTTTCTCTATTCATTCCTAGGACATTGAAGCTCTCACAGGTATTAATAGATACATTTTCTGGCCATACATAAGATGCAGCATTAGTTTGAGAATCCGATTGTTGGGCACATGACCACTGAAAACCTGGAGTATTTGGATAACCCAATAATCCAGCCACCCTTCCTAGATTCAGTACAGTTTACATCATGCACCTTTATAATGGGACAGAGAATACACATTTTTGAGGGAATGCTACTTCTTGTAGTACATCTAAACTGGAATATTATCACTTCTCGTCTGCAAACCTTTTTCTTAGACCATAATTGTAGTCATCATACCCAGCTAATTCTCTGCCTCTGTAAATGTTGCCATAGAAGAGATATGAAGTCAACCTCCTTGTAAGCTATTCTTTACAATACAAAGAAGCCATCACGGTGAGTGTATTCAGAGTGCACTTCATGACAGAATGCTCAGAACTGGTTTTCCTTAACATTAAGAAAAAGACAAAGTGAGAACAAAAGGAAAAATTAGCTTGCAACATCTTATTACATATTTATCTAATGTTGGTAAATTTCATATAATATCAAAAATTAATTGACTCTCGTAGACCTGACATTGACACTATTAGGTAGTTTTCCTGTACAATGTTCAGTTTATCCTTGTTATTTCCGGAGTCCCTTCAGTGATCCTCAAACCCACATACAAGATACAGATTCCACTGAGCACAACTCTTGCACGACATGCTTTCATCGTAGGTGGTAAGCGCTATATACATGTGGATGATAGACATGCTTTCGTCATAGGCGGTAAGCGCTATATACTTGTGGATTATAGACATGCTTTAATCAGAGGCGGTAGACGCTATATACATGAGGATTATAGACATGATTTAATCAGAGGTGGTAGACGCTATATACATGTGGATTATAGACATGCTTTCATCAGAGGCAGTAAGCGCTATATACATGAGGATTATAGACATGCTTTAATCAGAGGTGGTAGACGCTATATACATGTGGATTATAGACATGCTTTCATCAGAGGCGGTAAGCGCTATATACATGTGGATTATAGACATGCTTTCATCAGAGGCGGTAGGTGCCATATACATGTGGATTATAGACATGCTTTCATCAGAGGCGGTAAGCGCTATATACATGTGGATTATAGACATGCTTTCATCAGAGGCGGTAAGCGCTATATACATGTGGATTATAGACATGCTTTCATCAGAGGCGGTAAGCGCTATATACATGTGGATTATAGACATGCTTTCATCAGAGGTGGTAAGCGCTATGTACATTTACACATGTGGATTATAGACATGCTTGCACGTTCTGCTTCTCTTCCTTGAAACTGATGTGCACCATATAACAGCAGTTCACTATTGCAATCTTTTTTTCTTGTTTTAACATACCTTATATACTCGAGCATAAACCAACCCGAATATAAGCAGAGTCCCCTAATTTTACCTTAAAAAAAACTGGGAAAACTTATTGACTCGCGTATAAGCCTAGTCATAAGTTGCAGCTTTTCAATTTGGCCCGGACACACGGCCGCAAAAGAGACGGTATCTATATGTATGGGCCCATTGAAATATAATTACCCCTACATCCAACAGCAGCACAATAGATGGGGTATTCCTGCCCCTGTGTGCTGTCAGGACAGGTGGAATTTTTAATCAGTCAAATCCCTTTAATAGTCAAATCCCTATAAGAGGTCAGAGAGACCCCTCCACCCTCGTGTTTTTTCTGTCCTGTGTGTAGGGAAAGGTGGTGGAGGCTCTGTGGCCTTCCGTATGGTTTGGAAGAAGGTGTTTTAAAGCCGACCTTCTTCTCTTTCTGTTCCTTCCCTGCTCAAAGTGATGAACCTCATCTTTGCTTGGGCAGAAGACAAACTGACTGACCTCAAGACGGTCCATATCAAAGGTCATCTAAATGTACTGGCAGATCAGCTTACGGTATCAGGCGAATGGTCCCTTAAACGGGAGGTTTCCTTTAACTCACGTAGATGTGGGGTCTCCCCGAGGTGGATCTGATGGCCACCAAATACAACGCCAAGGTGGAGAGGTTCTGCTCCCTCTACCAGGAGGACAATCCCTTGGCAGTAGATGCTCTATTAATACTTTGGAGGAGGTACTGAAGAGGATCAGACAGAGCCAGGTATCGGTGATTGCCATCATATCGGTCTGGCCAAAAAAGGCATGGTTTTCCTACCTCATTCAGATGAGTCGAGGAACATACTGGCGGCTTCCACTAATTCAGAACTTGGCAACCCAAGGAGACCGACTCTGCCAGGACCTAAAATGGTTCAGCCTGACGGTTGACCGCTTCCTATGTAGACATATTGTCTCAGGCCGTCCGCAGGATGTTAGCCTATTCTAGAGCGGAATCTACAAGCAGAATTGGTGTTTGGAGAAGTGGCTGGAGAACTCTTCATTGGAATCTATTCTGGAGTTCCTACAAAATGGCCTGGATAAGGGCCTTACTTCTGCTACCTTAAAGGTACATGTTTCTACTCTGTCTGCTTCATTGGGTATATGGTTATCCCAGAATCATCTGATCTCCAAATTCTCGAAAGGAGCTTCTAGGCTCCAACCTTCTTTTCAGATTCCTGTTCCACAATGGGATTTGGCTAAAGTTCTTCAGGGGCTTTGTGTCGCCCCATTTGAACCTCTTCAGGAGTTAGACCTGAAGTACCTAACCTATAAGGTATCTTTTCTCTTAGCCATAACCTCTGCTAAGAGAGTTGGGGAGCTCCAAGCCTTAGCAGCTTCTGAGCTCTATCTCGCCTTCTCTTTTGACAGGGGGCAGCTCAGATTTTTGCCAGGAGTTTTGCCAGAGGTGCCATCCCGGCATAACATAAACCAGGTGATTTCTTTACCATCAATTTTTTCTTCCCCTTCTTCCAAAGGAGAAGAGAAATTGAATACTTTAGACCTGGTAAGAGTCCTGCGTATCTATCTGGAGTGCACCAAAACCTTCAGCAAGTCCGAGAACTTACTATTTAATTTCTCTGGACATCATAAGGGGGTTAAAGCCTCCAAGACCACCGTATCCAGGTGGTTAGAGGTAGCAATTCTTTGCTCTTTTCATTTGCAGGGTTTAGCTGCTCCTGATTTTCTGCGTGCTCATTCGACCAGAGAAGTCGCTACTTCCTCTGCCAAGAGGAATTCTGTGTTGCTGGAGCAGATATGTGCTGCCACTACCTGGAGCTCTCATCTTACATTTGTTAGACTAGATTGGTGTACCTCAGAGGTTGTCGCCTTTGGGCAATCAATTTTGTCATCTGCATGCCAAGAGGTCTCTCCCTAGGGGATTATACTTGCTTTCTCTCCATCCGTTGTGCTTCTGTTGGACATAGGGGGAATGGAAGATTATGTAGATAATCTGTTTTCCCTTAGTCCAAACAGCAGCACAAGCTTCCCTCCCAATTTTTTGTTTTCTGAAGACCTTTTCATAATTATTTTACTTTACAATTAACACAAAGGGGGGGGGGGGGGGAAGTCTCTCTGACCTCTTATAGGGAGAGGGATTAAAAGTTCCACCTGTCCTGATGGCACACAGGGCCAGGAATATCCCATCCGTTGTGCTGCTGTTTGGACTAAGGGAAAACAGATTATCTACATCAGTGATTTTCAACCTTTTTTGAGCCGCGGCACACTTTTTACACTTAAAAAATCCCGGGTCACACCACCAACCAAAATGGCACAAAATGACACTAAAACAGTACATATTATACATATAGTTAATAATATAGATTCTAAATGTATTTATACTCACTCAGTGTGAAACTTGGGCCTGTTTCGATGAACACAAAAGGGATATCCTGGCAGGAATGGTGGAATTGTATAATACCCCTTTAGTGACAATACACTATCATGTCCCACTTGTTGTCCCCACACAGTATAATGTTCTTCTCATTGTGCCCCCCCCCCCCAGTATAATATCCCCTCATTGTGGGCCCTACAATATAATTTCACCCTTTCTGTGCCCCCAAAATATAAAATCCCTTCATTGTGACCCCCACAGTGTAATGTCACACTCATTCTATCTCTCTGTGTGAATGTTCTCACAGAGTCACAGCCATACCCGCAGCTATCTCTAGGACAGTGGTGTCTCTGAAATCCTTTCCCGCGTCTACGCGTCTGTGGCCCCGCCCCCTCCAGCCGATAGGTGGGCGGCTGCTCCTGTCTATCTCCCAGGGATGCCACTCGGGGTTAGCACTGTGAGTGGAGACTCAGCCGTCGCTCCCTGTAGGGAAGCCGCGGGCAGCGCAGGACGTCGTTTCGCACTGTCAGCTGCAGTGTAGCTGACAGTGTGAAACGACACGGAAGGTGTAGCTGACAGTGTGAAACGACAAGGAAGGTGTCGGGAACCCTGTCAAAGTTGGAGACTTGTGCGGGCCGCAGATATGCCCGTAAAGGGCCGCATGCGACCCGCATGTTTGACATGCCTGTCCTACACTGTAGGAAGTTGTGACTGTGCATCGCTGCGCATTGCCGGGGAACAAAACACAGGGGGCACCATAGTTTGGGGAACTTTCCCCGCGGCACACCCAACCATGTGCCGCGGCACACTGGTTGAAAATCACTGATCTAGGGGCCACACGGTGGCTCAGTGGTTAGCACTGCAGCCTTGCAGCGCTGGAGTCCTGGTGTTCAAATCCCGCCAAGGGCATTAAACCATCTGCAAGGAGTTTGTATGTTCTCCCCGTGTTTGCATGGATTTCCAACCCATATTCCAAAGACATACTGATAGGGAAAAATGTACATTGTGAGCTCTATGTGGGGCTCACAATCTACATTAAAAAAAAAAAAAAGAAAAATCACTGATCTACATAATCGTCCATAATTTTATCCACCCTTGCAGATAAAAAGTCTGGTCATGTGTATTACAGTTTAATAACTCCATGTGCCTCATAGTAATAGCAGTTAACCCCATCATCTCCCTCACATTAACCCCCTGTGTGCCTCACATAAGAGTTACTGATATGTGGGACATATGGATGTAATAATTAGGTATTTTCATAATTAAGGTCCTTTATTAGTGCCCCCAATGTGTCTCACATATTAGTAACCCTTATATGAAGGTAAAGGACAATTGGCTTCTCACTTGGCTGGGTTCTGAGAGTGTCACAACAACCCTTATGGCATGTAATGGTCACTGCAACTATGAGAGTGTGGGGCAGCATCTATGGATATGTCAGTGGGACGTCAGGAACATGTGATGTAGTGGACCAACTTCTTTGAAGGAATCGGCAAGAAAGACAGTGCTTGCCCAGGATATATGGAACACCTTTATTAGCACTAATAGCACGTGCTAATAAAGGGGTTTCACATATCCTGGACGAGCGCTGTCTCTCTTGCCGATTTCTTCAAGAAAGCTGATTCACTACATCACAAATTTATAACACTATATCACTCTAACTCAGCAATGCTCAGTTGAAAACTGGAACAATCACATGACTGATAGGTAACAATTTTCCTTAAGAAAAGGGGAAGTGTATAGAATGGAAAGACTTTGTTCCTATAGAATATGCTTGACAGCTGTCTAATGATCACGTAAAAATAACTTCACTGTGGCAGATATACATACAGAATTTTTTATTTTTTTTTAAATACCCTTAGATGGTTGTCATTTGCTCATGCTTATCATCCGGTCTGAGTTGTGATGTAAAATTGGCACTGCTTCTCCCATGGTCTCTGGTTCTCTTTTTGGCATTCAATATTCAGTCCTGTCATTCAGACTATTAGAGATGTATGAACATAGCCTAAGCAGCGAAAAATGAAACAAGCAGAGACGGCTCCCAAGTCATGAAATCATATGACATTAACGTGTAGTATGTGTGATGCTCGGCCACTTGTATTTTACACCCTCACAACAGGCATACTGTATGTTTACTGAAGCACTATGCATGAAATACATATGTACTGCCAAGGATGAGGTCAGATCCAACTGTTCGACCAGGAAAACTTTTCTAAAATATAGTTTGGGGAAAGACTTTCCTGATCTTAAAGGGATCCTATCACTCAGACATGATTTTTACGAAGTACCACGTCGGAATAGCCTTAAGAAACACTATTCGTCTCCTACCTTTCGTTGTCTTCTCCGCGCCGCCGTTTACCTACAATCCCGTTTTTTCTCGGTATGCAAATTAGCTCTCTCGCAGCACTGGGGGGAGGCCCCAGCGCTAAGAAAGCACTGGGGGTGTTCCCAATGCTGCGAGAGTGAACTCTCTCCATCGCCGCCTCCATCTTCTTCAGCAGCGTTTTCTTCTGGCGGTGGCTTGTAACTTCTAGGCCTCGAGCCGAGCAGACTCCGCATGCCCACAGGCCACGGGAAAACGGCCCCTTGCACTGTATTGTAAGTGGTCATTTTCCCGTGGCCTGTGGGCATTCGCAGTCTGCTCTGCCCAAGGCCTAGAAGTTACAAGCCACTGCTGGAAGACGTTGAAGATGACGCTGCTGAAGAAGATGGAGGCAGCGCTGGAGAGATTTCTCTCGTAGCATTGGGGACGCCCCCAGTGCTGTTTGAGTGCTGAGGACCTTCCTCAGTGCTGCGAGAGAGCTAATTTACATACCAAGAAAAGACGGGATTGTAGGCGAATGGCGGCGCGGAGAAGACAACGAAAGCTAGGACACGGATAGCCTCTCAAGGCTATTCCGACGTGGTACTTAGAAAAAATCGTGTCTGAGTGATAGGATCCCTCTAAAGTGCAACATCTGATCTATTCCCCTCGGTTCTATATATACAAGTTATGCATGGGACTTATAATACAGCCATGGGATCTACACAGTTTACAACAAACCTAGATTTCAATATTACTTGTGCAAAGTTCTCCACCAAAACAAAAACTTAGGGATTAAGGACTCCTGCTCCCCATCCTATTAGGGTACCATAAAATTTATTGGAGGGCATCATTGCTGTGCCATAGAGTCTCTGTACATAATGCCCAAGTAGTGGCTGGTGTGTAGAGGTGGCATGCCAAAGGAAGTGTTTTTCATGGTGCACACTGTTGGTCAACGAATGGCGGACCAAGTTTCTTTCAATTTCAAAGTTCACTTGAATAAAACCACTATGGGTTTTCAGCCCAATATTGAAACTTTGTTTCCTTATTCCAAAGGCAACATTAAACAGAACAAAGGCAGAGAGAGAGAGAAAAAAAACAACATGCATCGCTGATATAAAAACAAAAGGCTACCAATCAAGTCACTGCTTTCACTATTAAAAATATTTTTTGACAATGAGATATGAAGTATAATTTTTTTGCTTTGGGGACTTTTCCCTTCTTCTAGTTTTATTAAGTCTCCTAAATATCATAATCCAACCAAGCATCCTTAGGATGACACTGTGAAGACAGAAGGCTATACATGGCCTGCTCTAACACAGCAGCGTGCTCCATGTTTAGCAGTGAGAGAGTATTAAAGCAGTTATTCAGCTTCCAAACATGACATCCACCGCAGTGCTAAATCCTCACTGTTCCCTTGTGCAGCCTTTTCATGGCGTTATTTTAATTGAGACTCCTTGTTTTATTGTTATTTACTTGCAGTGAATATGTGAACAAACTACATTTCCCATGATTCCTCTACCTGCTCTGACTCTGTGTCCCCTCCCTTCTCCACTGCAATCAAATCATAGGTAATAAATCACTCCTACATCCAAAGTCGCATGCTGCTGTGATGTTTCATTCAAGCTCACAACCCCCCCCCCCCCCCCCCCACACACACACACACACACACACACACACACACACACTTTCCACGTGAGCAGCAGAGAGCGAGAGCAGGCAGATGAATCATGGGAAATGTAGTCTGACTACATATTCACTGCATGTAAATAACAGTGATACAATGAGTGGCAAGTAAAATAAAGCCAAGCAAAGGCTAGGAAAAGGGAAAAGTGAGTATTTAGCACTGCGGTGGATGTATTTGCAGATAATGTTTGGAAGCTGGATAACCCTTTTCGGAGACAGCCATTTATTTATGCCTCCCTGCTTTAGCTCCAGCCCTTTATTTGCTTCTTCCTATTAATAACAAGTCCTCTTCAAGTACACTAGGATCGTAATGCACGTAGAATGTATTTCCATTACAGATAGGATAGAATGAGTATAAATATCTAAAGCATCAGGTATATTTGTAACTGACAGATACTGTGGTGAGAGTTATATCATAAAGCTACAGCAGTTCCTTGGTTCATGGGATATCCCAAAATGTGTCAGAACTGTTAAGGGGTTGCACTCACTTAACAACTCAAGTGCATCTTGATCCAATATATCTTGTCTTGATCCAATACAGATTTACAAATGCGAGACAGTTGTTTGGCATGTAAGGGGAACACCATAAAGTACTAATACACCAGTGATCACCCTTTAACACTTAACTTCCATTAAAACAAGCATTTAAATTGTGGTTCTCATATCCTATAATGAGACCTCCTTGTGATATGGGGCTAGCATGAGAACCCTAAATCACATAGGGTGGTCTAGGCCAAGAAAACCCCCTTTGCAAGAGGAACCAGTGTCTACATTTATGTAAAAATAAAGACTTACCACATAAAATAGCTTAGGTTCTTTAGTGCAAACTATGAATATGTGCTCTTCACAAAACAGCCGAGGAAGAGATGCAAAGTGGAGCCTGTGTAACATCCAACAAAGCATTGCACTGTAGCTTTCTAATGCTGAATATTAGTATCACCATACTTACAACCATGCTTTTAGCACAGAGTGGAAAAGATGCAAAGAATATGAAATGCAAAGATTGTATAAAAGCTGAACATTGTCTTTAATATAGTGGTGGAGTCTCAAGTAGAAAAAAAGCAAAACAGCAAGGTACAAAGTATTGCAGTGCTCTTCAAACACTCAACATATACATCTCATATTTAACTCTTTGCATTGATCAAACAGATGAGGGTGTCTTTTCAGTGGTAACATTTGGTGCCTCATAATCTTAAACCTGCCTGTGGAGATAAGAGCCTATAACATGGGTGACATTCCTCAGCAGCTCCCCTTCTTACAGTACCTGAGCAATATAATCAAGCTTCTCCATTATTTTACCACTTGTTATACATCCACTGTATAAAGTGTCACTGCTGTGCATATATATGCATATTGTATCACATGAGAACAGAGTAGTTCTTTTAACCCTGATATCCCCACAATCATCATGACAACTACAGTACGGTAACTAAAACTAGAAATGTATGTATTGATAGTACTGTCAAGATTAGGACAGACCAGTGGAAATGTGGGAAATTGCTCTTCATGTTTTTTAATCTATAATAGGGTGTGACTAATATATAATTCAGGTTATCTACTCCTGTAATGCTCTATATTGTTGGTGCTAAATGAAGAGCCTAGATGTCTATTTAGAGACTGAGCAGACAGACTGGCATTTTTTCTTTTTCCCCACCTTCCTCTAACCTCATGCTTTAATAGGTGCCCGTCCACCGATTCCAGAACAGTGAGAATTGGTTCGGTAGCCCCCACAGTTTCCCAGCAATCAGTTAGTTTTGGTGTCCAATAAGCCAACACCACAAACCAAGAATAAAAAAATATATATATTTAATTAAATAGCCATAAAGACATCACAAACAAAAAAAAAAAAAAAAAAAATTATAATGAGCTCTAGGCTGAGGTTGTATTGATGTATTCAAAGCCCAGTATAAGAAATAGTATTTCAAAGTTTACAGTTATCCAACATGACATTGTAATAAATGACACTAGGTTCACACCTTCGCTCAGGCTTCCGTTATTCAGGTCCACTTGGGGATCCAAAAAATGGAAACCCAATCTGCTTAAAAAGTGGTTACCCGCAGACCCCATAGACTATAATTATGTCCACCGGGTTTCTACCCAAAAAAATGCAGATAGAAAAGTTCTGCTTGCAGGACACTTCTCTCTGCGTTTTTCAAATAGAATGGTGTGCGGAACCCCCAAACGGTCATAAAGCACAAGTGTGGACCCAACCTAAGGCTAAAGGCCAAGAACACGTCAAGCCTATTAAAAAAGGAGCCTGCCTTCATTGGGTAGAGGCAGCCATACATATGGGGTACCCCTGCTGCTGGTAATGCATGCCCATCCTGTAGCTCCTTACGGATTAGGATTAATAGGTTATTGGTCTTTAGTCCTATTTATTAGAATGCAATGTTGAATAACTGTATATTTTGGAGTGATGGATGTTATTTTCTTATGGGATTTGAATACTACAACATAGAACTCAGTATTGATGATTGTATGTTGGACTCTTTATGGTTCTTTAATAAAACGTATTTTTTATTTATTTTTGGTGTGCATTCTAATCATCTTGTGCTTTTTCTTAGATTTTTGTGTATGCAATTATTGCTAGATCAAATGCACCCAGAGGATATAATTTTTTATTTTTTTTGCAGTGTCTTTCTGGTGTCTTTGTTTATACTATGATATTATACACCGATTATACTCTCTAATGCCAAGTGGGTAGTATTAGCAAGGCAAGGGGGCGTGACGCTGGGTTCACACCAGCATTCGGTCTCTGTTCTGAGGTTTCCGTCTGCTGCATGCAGAAGACGGAAACCTGTCAGACTGTTTGGTGTTTTATGCTCTCCGCGGCGAAAGTTTGTTTTTTTTTTTTGTTTTTTTTTTAAACCGGACACAAAGTTCTGCATGTTCGATTAAAAAAACGGTTTCACCGTGGAGAGCATAAAACGCTCACTGGCGTTCACGGACGGACAGTTTCCAAACCCATTCAAATGAATGAGTTTGAAACATGACCTGCAGGTTTCCGTCTCCTGCCCAGTTTCAGGCAGGAAACGGAAACCTGCAGAACAGAGACCCGGGCACAGAGGTGAACAAGCCCTGACTTCCAGTCAGAAGCATACAGTATCAGAGACCTCTCGATTATCCTGCACAACACCACCCACTTGACATTGAAGAGTCTAACTAGCTTATCAGCCACCAAAACTAACTGCACTAATTGCTCAGGGAATGGTGGGAGCTGGAGACAAAATTACAACTGCACCAAAATCAGTGAAGCAGCTCCTGTTAAAGGTAGTCTACCACCTGCCTCAAATATATTCAACGTCTTCACCATGTTACAGTGAAACTGTTATGCATGTTACTTTTGAAGACTTAGAAAAAAATCAACTTTGAAATGTTATGCAAATTAAGTAGTTAGTGTATTGGGGACGGGGCCTTCGCCTCCCTGGAGTATTGCTCCTGTTGCTAAGCCTTATACCATATTCTGCCTGTGCCACCATGTGCAGCGAGTGACAGAGTTGATCCTCCCACTGCTATGACATCACCAATCCTCTTGGAGAAGCAATGCTCCCAAAGCAGAAAGCCCGCCTCCATTGCACTAACTGTCTTATAATTACATAATTTCAAAGTTGTTTTTCCCCAAAACTACAAACTTGGCATACATAACACAAACGTATGTTGTTTACCACTGTAATGTATCTTGTAATACATTGGTGTAGGTTGAATATGCTTTGGGAGGTAGTAGACCCCCTTTAAACAATGAACAGAGCTCAATGTTGGAGGAAGAAATGAAAGATCCACTTTAAAGCCCAATTACAACAATAGCTTGTACAGATGTCTGTCATGGATTACTGTCTGATGTAAAAATGGCTAAACACATGAGCTTTGGCGCTGTCTGCACCTTTTGAGTGGACATAAACATTGTTTGTGGACAGCATGTTGCAAACAATAATGCAAAATGTGGGGGAGGAATAATTGTGCAAACAATTGTTCATCCAAACACACTATGATCATTGTTCATGTAAATGAAAGTAAACAAGTGCTGATCGACTTGCTGTATTGTCAACTGGCGCTTGTTACAGGCAAGTTGTCTGCCCGTGTAAATGAACACTTAAGGCCCGATTCACATCTATGTACATGTTTCTGTTCGGGGCGTCTGCTTGAGGACCATCAGAACAAAAACCTATATGCATTAAAAAGCGGTTACCTTCAGGAAGCCTGCGGACCCCATAGACTATAATGGGGTCCGTGTGGTTTCCACACAAAACATGTGGAGAGAAAAGTGCTACTTGCAAAACTTTTGTCTCCACATATTTCGTATGGAAACAGAGCGGAAACCACACAGTCCCCATTTTAGTCTATGGGTCCATGGGTTTCCTGAAGGTAACCGCTTTTTAATGCATATAGGTTTCTGTTCGGGCTCCCCAAACAGAAATCCGTACACAGGGCCTAAATCCTCAGTTCTTACCACCTCTACTTTCATATACACTAATAGTAGCGCCTAAGTTTTAATGGGAATCCTTCTCATGATTGCACAAATGACTTCACAATCTCAAATCAAAGTCAACACTGCAGTGAGGAGAGCTTTTCTACTTTATTACAAAGAGAAGAAGCCTTTATGTGGTCAGAAAATACAAGATTGATCTTTTTTTTTTATTCTTCCTATGAAACGCTGCTGTTCAAACAGCCAGAGTGAATTGTCTCAGTTCACTTCTTTAAGTCCCATCACGTTCACTTGGGTATGGATGTCCTTGGCTGCTGAAAATCTGGCCCTTTAGTGCACAGGGCGACAATGGAGTCCCCTGACCAGCAGTTCCAGAATGTCCCATTTTCATATATTGCATCCATGCACACCTCCTAAAAATGAGGTACAGCAGGGCAAACATTTCCAAAATAGGTGTCATATATATAATATATACACATTCGTACATACATACCTTTATTCATGTGATGTCCAAAAATTTAAAAAAAATGTACACATTTATTACAAAATCGTAACAAAGACTGGACAGTGTTTTGCTCATTCTGGAAAGATGAAGCTCAGTAATACACAACTCTGGAAATTGTCCAAAGGTTGCGGCAATATCTTTCTCCTTAAGAGTGAATTATCAGTTTTGTCTGCCCATTCCCTGCCACAGGAGCCTGCAGATCCTTGCACTGCAAGGAGAAACATACTCCTCTGGCCGTGAAGGGACTGAACATGGCAGAAAATTGCCTTTCAAAAAGAGAGGGGAAGTAAAATGAAGGAAGCAGACCTTGCCCATCTTTCCAAATGAAATACGAGAAGGATCTTCACATAAAAATGCACAAACATGTGTTTCTTTTATTACCAAATAGTGCTACAATGAACAATGCAAACTTCGCTGTCTAATTTTGTTTTGTCTCTCTCGCTCTCACTCTTTTTTTTTTTTTTGTACAATTTGGAATCCGGGTGGTAAACTCTGTCAGTATTCTGTTCTCATGTGTGTGTTTGTGTACAGACCTAAGTCTGTCCGCTGGCATAAAATGAAAACAAGAAAAAAAAAAGAAAAGGAGGAAAAAAAAAAAAAAAAAAAAATATCAGACCCTGCTCAAACTAAAGAAACAAATGACAATTCTAGTTGTTGGGCAGCACATAATTAGTAAGGCAGGACCTCAAGTGATGATCCCTTTGCATGAGACAATTGCCAGATCCTCAAGGAATTAAAACCAGAATGCCTGAGCCACATCAGTTCTGCAGTTATGTTGAGTATTGTGCTGAGACAGCCATACCCCATGAACAGGGAAGTCTTTAGAAGGCTTGCTGAGCAGGATTGTAATTGAACGTGGATGGCAGATGAGGCCTTTCTTCTAGCTTGTCATATTCCAAATGGAACTCCTAAAAGATAAAGAGAAAACAATACAATGAAAATGCATGTATTAGGAAGAGCTGATCACAATGGATCTATATTATAACAATTCAGTCCCTTTGAGGCACCTTTCATTTGCTTTATTTAGCCATCCACTTAAAAGGGGTTGATATGTGGGTGTCAGATATCCAGATCCCGCATAGATCAGCAGATATTGCTCAGAATCAAAGCTATAGGAGTGGACGGGCCTGCAGAGCCACTATTACTTGAATAGGAGAGCCTCCCCATTCACTGCTATAGCTTCTGGTGCACAGATGCTGCTGGAACAGCTGTTGTGTGAGGTCCAGATATCGGACACCCAAATAATTGATAATGATGAATTATCCTATGGATATATATACTCATATATATGTACACTCAGCTTGTTTTCTAATTTAGGGAGCGGGAATAAGCTGCTGCAAGACATCTTTTAATGCATCAGAAACGGCTTTTATTTCCCCTAAAATTGACTGGGGAGGGGAGGGGGGATACTGAGACTCTACAATACACATAGATGGTCAGTTGGTGTGTACAGTCACCTTTACCGATTAAATAGGTGGCAAATGACTGTAAAGGGGCAATCTACTGCCAATCACAATACCATTACCTTCCACATGTGTCTTCCATTCTTGCTAACCAAATACATGTGACCAAGAAGTTAGCGGCAGTCTAAACCTGCATTCCTACCCCTTTCTAACAACACATGCTTTGTAATCTGCAGCCATGTGCAGGTCTGTACAAGGGCTGAAGACATGCAGGTAACATACTTGCAATTGCAAAGTTGCCATTTTTATTATATTAAAGGGGTTTTCCACTTTCAGACCAATATTGAGAGACAAATGTTGTGGTTTAAATAAAAAGTTTTACAATTTTCCAATGTACTTTCTGTATCAATTCCTCAGTTTTCTAGATCTCTGCTTGCTGTCATTCATTCTGTTACTTCTAGTGGATGAAACTCTGATCATGGTCATGTGATTTACAGTCCATGGTCATGTGATGAGGACACAGGTGCCGCTCGTTATAGTCACAGCACAGTAATCAGACATCTGCCTGGTAATCAGCTGTGCACCTGTGTACTCATCACATGACCATGGACCGTAAATCACATGACCATGGTCAGAGTTTTATCCACTAGAGGTAACAGAATGAATGACAGCAAGCCGAAATCTAGAAAACTGTGAGGAATTGATACAGAAAGTATATTGGAAAATTGTATATCTTTCTATTGTACATTTGTTTGTCAATATTGGTCTGAAAGTGGCCAACCCCTTTAAATAGTGGAGTAAGTGTTTGCAAGATGGCCATCTATAGAACTGTAAGGGTAAAAGAGTTTCTTAAAAGTGGATTTTATTTTTATTTTTTTAGGAAGAATTCACATAAAAGACAGACTGCAAAAGTCTCCTTTTGAACATACCCTAAACCAGAAAAATGAAGGAAGCAGTACCTCGGCATTTTCAACATACTGTGAATTATTTGTTCAGCTGTGGTACAGCAATGTGTCATCTACCTTGCAGACATTGTCAAGCTCCATATAGGAGCTGAAACGTTTCTGTATACCATGGGAGAAAAACCTTCACTATTGACTGAACATAGTGGAGTGTCGCTTCCTTCTTGTGACTTGCATTTATGACTTGATTTCAGTCTACTATTGGTAATCCACCACCACAAAAAAATGGCTTAAAGCACATATAGGTTCACACTAGAGTTCGAGCCTCCCCTTCACAGATTCCTCTTAAAATCTGCAGAGAGAAAAGTTTGGCAAGGTTGCAAACCCAGCAGATCCCATTATAGTCTTTGGGGATCCGTGTGTAACCACTTTTTAAAGGGATAGGATTTCAGTCTTCCAGGTCCCCAAGGACGGAAGCTTGAAAGCTAGTGTGAACCTAACGTTAGTGACAAAAGTACACTTTCATTGCTTGATGCATTCGGGGCATGGTTACATCTGCTAGATCACCTGTTTTTGCCTGTGGGTGGCAAACATCAGAACTAGAGATGAGCAAATTTTTCAAAAATTCGATTCAGCCGATTCGCCTTTAATAAATACGCAGCAAATCGCATTAACCCCTTCCCAACATCCGCCCTAATAGTACGGGACTGCCGGGAAGGACTTCCTGCAAACCACAGTGGAAACATGATGCGCACACAGAAAGTGTGTGTGCACCCTGCTTTGTGGATGTCGGCCATATGCAACGGCTAACACTGTCCTCTAACATCCCTGGTTGGAGCCGAGCTCCAATCACAGATGTTAATCCCTGAGATGCGGCATCTCAGTGGTTTACTTATATATTGGGAGTCCTGATCAGCCCCCCCTCCCCTGCAACATTTTTGTCATTACGCCGCTGCATTCCATGTAACCACTGGGGACCAATCACAGAACCCAGCAGTGAGGCCTGGGGAGCAGAACCTCAGTCACCAGCCGGAAGAGCTGCGGAGTAGATGCTGAGCCCAAGACAGGCGAGTATCAGTATTTTTAAAAAATTTTACCGCTGTAGGGGGGTTATGGAGCAGGGTGTTAGCTGTCAGTTACAGCAAACACCCACTCCCGATGCTGTGCGTGGGCAGGCAGCAGCTAATATCAGGGAAAGTTTGTTACTGCAGAAAACTTTCCCTGATATGGCCATTACATGATTGGGACATGAACCTATGCGATTCATTACCACAAAGTGTGAGGAAATCCGGATTCCATGCAAATCAAATATTTCTTGAAATTCGGTAGGAATTCCACTTCGTCAGCTTTGATTCATTTATCTCTAATCAGAACTCATCATGTTGTTCTGGGTAGTACCACATGTGAAAACCTGTGCTCAGGCATCCATGTGCTGAACAGCTCATTCACATACAGATTAAAAAAGGGATGGTCTTGGCACCAAAAAGGGGGTATGTTCCCTATGCTCCTACATGCCCATACAACAGAATTTAACTGTCTAGAAGTGGCTTTACTGATATTTTGTCCAGCATTTCCTACTCACTATAGACTTGTGGAAGCTTTTCTATATTCTCGCTGGAATTACATACCACCAATGTTGTGATGTGACTTTACAATGACTCACCATTCAACCACACTAACTACAATGAAATGACTTAAGCATATTATTATATGACAGATGTCTAATGGTTATGTCATTAATTTCTTCCTCTAAACTCAATACAAAATTAAAGTTAAAATCTTTTCCTTATTAAATGATTTATCTTCTATTCTACAGATTCGGGCTCCTCTATAATTCAGCTTATTTCATTTGTGCGGCTAATTGCGGAAGCTGTACAAGGTAATTCGGAGTTAAAGCATTTAGCTATTTACGGCTTTGCGATCGCTCAATGTTAACAATTTAGAAACACAATGCTGGCATGCAAGAAGACCTTGGTAACGTCACATCTGGACTCACATGTAGTTAAAGTGTTTGCAGGTTTAACATGGTCTCCTGATAACCGCCATTGGACACAGGTGACCTGACTGGATAGTTTCAACATTTAAAAAGTTAAAGTTTTCAGCAAATACATATGAAGCTGTTTTATTATAATCGTTTCACTGTATTGTGACCATTTTCTGTCTTTCTATCCGATCCTTTGAAGTGAATGGAAAAAAAAAACAGGAATAGCTTAAATGGCTAGCTCTCAGGGTGCCTGCGGACAGTTACACGGGTGCTTCCATTGCAATATAGGAGTGCCTTCTCCTTATGTACTAATAGAAGAAACTATATACAAGACTGATATATTGTGGAAAGTGGGAAAAGGGAGATGGGTAGCTGTGAAATCTTTATATATACTTAGAAATAAGTATATGCTTGGTGATCACAGATGAGTCTTGCAAGGAAAGTAAATATACTGGCTTGAAGGACGCTGTAGCACCTTTTTAAACATATCTTTGTTATTTCTGCAAATTCTGTCATTTTGAAGAACAATTGGTTCATAAATATGTATTATATGACATGTACCGTCTCTCTGCTTTGCAGAATGTGCATTACTGTATAGGTGGCCATGGCAGAGGAGAAGGACAGCTGTGTGCCTAAAGCAAGCCGCAGTCACTGAATTCTCCCTCCCCTTTGCTGTATCTGCATGCACAATACCGTATTGGAAGCTACGGGAGAGAGAGCATTGCGCATGCACCTCATTTTGCTTGTTCTGGGTGGTAAACATGGCTGTTTTAAGAGGGATGGAGCTTGGCAGATCTGGGAGATGTGGACACAAGGAAACTTGTTCACCAGAAGGCGCAGCCACATCACTAGCGCACAAAGAACTGCATTTGAATATTTTACAAAGCAATCTTTCTGCTAAATAAAAAAAAAGGTATGTTTAAATGGTTCAACAGTGCCCTACTAGTCACTATATTCACTTTACATGTGATTTGGGAGGTGATGGGGTATTTCTTTTAATAGGAGTTTTCTGGCCCCTAATACAGTGTCAGATCTGTGCGGGTAGCC
Source organism: Leptodactylus fuscus (assembly GCF_031893055.1). NCBI lineage: Eukaryota > Metazoa > Chordata > Amphibia > Anura > Leptodactylidae > Leptodactylus > Leptodactylus fuscus. The sequence continues at coordinate 145,154,162 of NC_134269.1, forward strand.
AGGCAAATCCAGGTTGGAGTGGTGATTTGATTTGATTTGGATGCCATACATGAAAGGTTTGGTTCACAGTTTTTTTGTAGGCAGATTTTGAGGTGGAAATAAAAGGCCTCCCATACTCTCCCATTAATTTAATTTTTTTTTCCTCTAGCAGATTTTTTTCAGCTAGAGGGAAAAAAAATCATGGCATTGCAGTTTTTATTCCACAGCCCATTCATTTCTATAGGCTTTGCAAGGCGGAATCCAACTGAAAATCTGTCTGCTACTGAGTTCCACTGAAATTAATGGGATACTATGGAAGGCTTTTCATTAAAACTTTTATTAAAAGTTTTTCATATCATAACATACAACAGAGAATAGGTACAACAATGTTGTAATATAGGAAGGTGGGGGGAAGGGAGAGGGAGGACAATACTTTGGGAAGATGATACATGAGGTTAGGATGCGGCTTGCTCTGACACAGCAGAGCTGCAAAAGCAGCAAACAATGGAATACATAAAACATTACAGAGAACTTGTGTCAAGCAACAGAGGAATGGATCTCTAAGCAAGTGGAAAAACAGAGAAGGCTATAGGGGGATTGTATTGGGAAAATAAGACAGCAGAATAATGGGTATGCATATTCATAAAGAAGTGGAGAGGAAGGAAGGTATAGAAGGCTTTCATTGAGGCAGAGTTTGAGGTGGTGTGACCATATCCTTACTGTATAACTCTTGAACAAAGGTTTCTCTTTTCCTGTAATCCATGTCACATTTTTTTTTAATTTATACATATGTTCACCAGCCGTGTGTCTGCTATTTAGCCAAGGCTAAGAATGCACTGTACCTTTGCAACTTTCCTCCAGTTAAGACAGTCAAAGAAATAGTATGTTCCCCTCTCATAGGTGTTGGTTTTCATAGTTGGTTCCATTCCAGGCGCCCTGGTTATCCATACCCGCTCTTCTTTGTGGTATCTCCAGTCTCTATTGAAACTATAACATGGAGGAAAAGAAGTATTTAGTTGTTCTACATGAATTATGTAATAAGTAAAATATGAGAAGGGGGATCTACTTCCTTGGCAAATATAATAATATTACAAAAAGCTCCATTGTCTAAATGGTCAAAACACATTTTCAGTGTCATGAAGTATAAACATTTATACAACTAGCGGTATATTCACATGTGGCAGGTTTGTTGCAGAAATTTCTGCAACTGTCCTATTCATTTAAATGGAACTTGCAGAAATCCATGCCAATACTGTAGAAATAAATCATTCACGGCATAGACGGATTTTGAGTTACGAGAGGAGCGAGAATAACGGACAACTACCCCCCTCCCCCCTGTAAATTTAATATAGCTGACTATGGGGCAGATGTCAACCTGCAGATCTGCAGCACAGTTGCCGGCATTACAAACCCGGCATCCGCTGTAATAGAACGACGGATGCCGGGGAGAGTTTTAGACGCCAACACAGGTGCCGGTGCCTGCGGCATTGCTACACTCCTGTCCTGCAGGAAGCCAGCAGCGGCAGCAGTGTGGCGATGCTGCAATTCCACTCTGCTCCTCCACATTCGGACTATAAGACACACCCTCATTTTCCCACAAAATCTGGGGAGAAAAAAGTGCCTCATAGTCCGAAAAATATGGTAAATGATGTTATGTATAAAAAATGTACAACATACAAGAAAACAAAAAATTATACGTACAGCTCTACTGCCGCTAAAAGCTGTAATACATCCCCACCATTCATGTAATAAAGATAGAAAAGGAGATCTTCTCCGTATCGGCCAAGTTTTATTGCAGCCAGCTAGGAAGAAAAGAAATTGGGAGAGGGAAACAAATAAGATAATTATAAAAACCATACAGAATCCAAATTATACCAAACCACATTTATTCATTGACATAACTAACATTCACGTGTACATACATGTAAAAGTTCTGGTCGTTTTGTTTTTTTTCCCCCCTCAATAAAAATATGCTGGTGCAGATTTAATAATGCTGCCTTGAAGAAGTGTAGACATAGGCTAAGCCGTCTACAAATGTGCCAAATTTATCATATGGCAGATGATTTTGTACGATGAATTTGGTGCATATATGGACAGTCTAGTCCAACTTGGCTGAGTTTACCCCAAAATGCTGGTGCACATGTTTTAAACATACCAGTTTCTAAATAAGCCACACTCCATTCCAGACAAAGTGTATTTTTTTTTTTTTTTGTGCAAATAGTGACAGAATTCTTTTGCATTCTCATTAGCTGAACAGAACTATTATGTATCCCATGTAGACCTATTATTATGTATCCCATTTCATTTTCTAAACTTTACTTTGGTGCCAGGCAATGGAACCAAACTAGGAAGATTTTTTTTTTTGATTTTTTTTAAAATGTAGATTGAGAGCCCCACTTAGAGCTCACAATGTACATTTTTCCCTTTCAGTATGTCTTTTTTTAGAACATGGGATGGAAATCCATGCAAACACGGGGAGAACATACAAACTCCTTGCAGATGGTTTTTTTTGCACATGGTCGGGATTTGAACACCAGGACTCCAACGCTGCAAGGCTGCAGTGCTAACCACTGAGCCACCGTGTGGCCCCGCCAAACTAGGAAGATTTTGACTCACTACAGCAGTGTTTCTCAACTTTTTCAAGTACACCTTAGTGAGATAATGTCCCAAGCGAGTAGTTCCAAAATACGAATGAAAGTTAAGTCATGAAGGCCTGTATATTTCAGTTTCCTAACAATAGGTCCATTAATAACCACCACATTTACAGCCTAAAATATCTGACACTATAGTAAACTCACCTTATCCCTAATGTGAATGTTCGTTAAGTATTCGGAAGGGACATGGAAATCTAAAAGGGCAAATAAGAAAAACTAAAATTCAGACAGTAGTTAACTCATTGAACACTAGCAATATCCCCATGCTTGCAAAACATTTCATCAATTGTATTAAACAAAAAAAGAATTAAATAAATAACTCAATTACGTGAATCTAGAGAAACATTTACTTCATAAAAATGGCATACCAATATCTTGTGGTCGACAGGGTGAGGATGCCCACGGTGATGCAAATTTCGGATAAAGATTTCTGGGGTTAAAATTGAAACATATACACTGTTTAACAAATGAGTCACAATATCATTGCTGAAAATTACTTCAAAAGACTAGCACCCCATCAATAGAAGCAACAAGAAAACATTATGGAATAAATAAGTCCGTCAGCAGGTTTGAGGTCATAACTGTTAGATAAACCAGATTAAAAACAGATAAACTATAGTGAGGGCACCGTCTGATACGTTATACCGTAAACCTGTGTGTGCGCTCCCTTACTACGTCTCCTAGGATATATTGCTGAATGCCTCATATTCCCTCTGCTCTTCAGTGGCAGCTCTAGAACTCTCCCTTTAACAATGAAGCTCTTTAATTTTTTTTTTTTTTTTATTTTACCATTAAGTGCGGGCTTTACATAAAATTACTTCGTTTAGCATCACTTGGTTTTAGCAAGAGCAAGATTGGAGAGGAAGGTAAAAGAACATTTGTGCAATTTTACAAATCTATAAAAACTGTAATTTTAGTAGTAACCAACGAATACAGTGCAAAGAACATACAGACATAGAAGTATATTCAGAAGCAGCTTCAAGATTTTAAAATACATCAAAAATAATTTTACTGTAATAAACTGCATATATATTGTTAGGAGTAAAGAGAGCCTAAATGTCCATGACATGAATTTATGTAAAGTGAGAGCTGTCAGTGTGGGTGGGTGGTGGAAGCAAGACTGCCCGTCTCTTCTAAATAGCTTTTCACATGAAAATACCCAATTCATAGAACGCTGTAGTTTCCTTATTTGAGGATAGATCCATTGTCAATCCCATTAAAGTGTAATCCCTATTAAAAGTAAAGTTTTGATTTTCTGGCAGTGTTTGTGTCACTAACAAATTTTGCAATTACTTTATTAACAAATTTTGGATCCTTTCTGTGAAATCCTGCATTTTGTCAGCCTATCCCTTACTTTTGTGTTGAGAGCTGTTTCTGCCCCTCACTGAATGTCACTGTGTATGGAGTACGGAGCAGTTATATCTCAGACATTATCAAAACATACAAACCTGCTTTTAGCTTCATATGGAAGAGGAGATTCTCTATTTCATGTGCCACTATGATGTTGATATCAAATATATTATAAAGCTGCATATACGTAAATATCCTAATCCCAGGCTTTGTTTTCAACCAGTCTTATCTCTGGAAATAACAAAGATAGCACTGCAGAAGAATCTCCTCTTTCAAATGACACCAAAAGCAAGTTTGTACATTTTATAATGTCCGATATAATTGTTTGAAGGGACCCTACCATCCCTCATTTTCTCTACCCGTTACATAGCCTTGCATGCCAACCTTGTACGCCATACACCGTAACATTCAATGAGAGGCAGGAACAGCTCTCAATGCAGAAGCAAGGGGAAGAGTGAAATAAAGCACAATATCACAGAAAGATGCAACATTTGTTAATAATATATATTACAAAATTTATTAATGACACACTTACTACCAGAAAATCAAAAGTTTTCTCAAATGAGATGAGCACGGACATAAACACCTTTTTAAAAAAAAACAAACAAAAAAAAAAAAAAACACATAACTTATCGGGGACCCCTCTCTTCTATACTTATAGAAGTCAACAGTAAACAAGAATACGTACTCTAAGCTTTAAGACATATATGAAGGATTTCAACCCTGGTTTTAGTGATTTTACAAAATGATATGCAGTTGATAAATATTACACTCCAATTCCAAGAAAGTGCACACACATAAAAGATCTAATAAGAATAACTTGCTACAAGGGAATCTTCGAGTATTATAAAGAGCTCTTGAATTCTTAAAAGCATGCTACATTAAAACAAAATGCCTGTTACGCCTGTACTTGTACCTGACAAGTAAATCTACTTTTCACCTCTGATTTACCAGGAGACACAATCTAGCTTACCTATTTTATAGAATCAGATTGTAAATAAAATACTCACTCTGGAGAGTTTAGATTGAGGCCTAGTGTTGTCAAGTCACTTCCTAATGCAAGATGTACCATCCCTGGATCTGTCTCAGCTGCCCTGATGAATGTTAACAGGCCAATCATGCCAAACTGGTCTGTCACCATGCCTTGAGGAATGTTGGTAACTCGGCCTGGGTAAGAGACAAAAGACAATGCTCAGTACAAGCAAACAGAAAATTATTAACATGCATATAGTAATTCATAAATAGTGGCCCAAGAATACATGAACATGGGAAAGAAAGTCTATTAAACAGGATGTCCAAAGACTACAACATATTCCTTACCAACTTTATAAGTGTCTGATCAGTGGTGTCTGACTGCCAGAACCTCATTGACACCAGAATGAGGCACCCACAACAACTCTATGCGTCTGCTGAAGAGAATCTGAGTACTCCATTCAGCTCTCTCTATAGAGTTGAACAAAGCCGCAGCTTTCTTAGCTCTGCCATTGGTCAATTTAAAACAGTTACACTGTCTACCAATAAGTATTTGGATACCTGTGGTAGAATAGAAAAACAACATTTCTTCTTATTCAATAGTTGGTAGACCCCAGCAGATGCTTCCTTACGGATGGTATTGATCGACACAATACTCCCGGTTGCCTGTTGAAACTCCTGCTGTATGTGAGCCATCGGTTGGGTGTGGTTTCTCTGGCCAGCACTCGTCGGTCTCTATCTCCCAGTTTCGGGGTCTGCCAACTCGGGGTACATTCCAACAATCACCGTTCACCTTCCACTTTGTAATCACATAGGCCACTGTCGATTTTGGGCAATTCAGTTTACTTTCCATGTCCCTTAAGGATCAATAACCCCTTTCTTGAAATCGGGCAATTCTGCACGTCGTGGCATCTTGCATGTGAGTAATGCCAATGCACTAATGCCAATGCTGTTTCCTATTTAACGGTGGAAGGTGTGACATACATCATGACTGCAGATATCTTCATTTGCATGGGTGTGCAAATGCTTATTAGTAGACAGTGTTATAAGGGACACCTACTCTTGTTCTTAGAGGGAGTTATGGCAGTAATATCACAACTCCTTTAAGGCTGACTACACACTTTTTGGTCAAAAACTATTCCTTTTGACTTCCGTCAGTTGAATGTGCATGTTTTTGTGGGGGGTTTTTCAACGGAAAAGGGCACAGGCCGTTGCCAGACACCTCTTCTAGGCAGCTCATCTCTCATGAAGGTCCTCTTTAAGGAAGAGATATATACACGAGATGATGAAATAGGCAGGGCTGACATTCATCTAATCAACATGGCCACTTTAAAGAGGACCTTTCATGGGTTTGGGCATAGGCAGTTCTATATACTGCTGGAAAGCCGACAGTGCGCTGAATTCAGTGTGTACAGTGTGTTCCTCCCCGCTCACACTGTATAGCACGATAGGCCCTTCTGACTGTAAAGAGCTACAGTACCGGGACTGATAGCTCTTTACCCGGGGCACAGATCGGGAAAGCCGACAGTGCGCTGAATTCAGCACATTCGGCTTTCCAGCAGTATATAGAACTGCCTGTGCTCCAAACCTATGAAAGGTCCTCTTTAACATATCATGCTGACTTTAGACTTAGGCTAGATTTATATTTATGTAATGCAATAGATTGATTTCAGAGTGGTCACTTAATGACAAAAATACTACAAAAAAGCTAAAACCTTGATATGTGAAACTTGAGATCTGGTTTCCCTTCCTGTGAATTGTTCAAGTTTATGTACTGATTCTAGTGTATGGGATGTTAAAGCAGCTACAGAAAAAAAAAAAATCTTACCATCAGGTAAAACCTGGATCCCTTTTTTCTGCTGGTTATTATTTTGTGTTGTGGAACTTTTGTCTCCTGGAAATTTGGGTCCGTCCGTACTTGAGGCAGTCTTTCCTGTTGTATTTAAATTCTGCACAAGAAAAGCATAATTAAATACATTAATAACTTGATTACTTTAATAGGCTATATACGCTTTGTCTCTATTGTTTTAACCAGTTATAACCAGATACTGATACATACTCCTTTTTTTTCCTCTTATTAGTTTCAATTAATTTTTATTTATTTTTTTTAAATTGTACTTTCAGACATGATTATGGCAGTGGCCATCTTTTACCTGACCGCTCATAACAGCATCCAGAGATCTGCTTTACAACTACATCAACAAGCATCTATCAGGTATTAATGGTATATTCTATGGATATAACCACAAATGTACCATTGATGTAACTCGTACATTCAGATACCAAACATAGCTATGATTTCAATTAAAAGAGTAACAAGTAAATGCTGCTCCAATGTTAATAAAATCAGGGGCGTAACTTGACGGGGGTGCAGTTGCACCTGGGCCCAGAAGCTTTGGGGGCCCAATATGTAGAAACCAGTATGATAAATCATACATTGTAGTTGGGGGGCCTGGTACAGATTTTGCACTAGGGCCCAGGATATTTTGTTACGCCTCTGAATAAAACCAAAAGTAAAATAATCTAAAAATGTCATTGCTACGTACAGATTTATTGTCATCATTGCTCGATGTTGGATCTTTATAGCTGGAGCCTGGTAATGCAGGGAAGTCCTCGTTGTGTATTGAGAAGTCCTGGGACTGCTCACTTGCTGGTTTTGTCACCATACCGACTGTAGAGACAAATATTTTTAGACTGGTGCACACAAAATGATGTACTTTCAAAATGATAAATGGTTATATCTAGATGTTCTAATACCACGAAATAAAGTAATAAATACATATAAAATATTATAAAGTTACACAAATCTTTAAACAACTCGCATAGCAGGAAAAACATATTAAGACTAAGTGTGTACAGATCAGATATTATGTTTGCCAAATTAAACAATCACACTAGTTGTTCCATGAGAACATAATAGGAAGTAGGGAAATTCAATCAGTTTGGGATCAAAGCTGCTCACTATTTTAATAGTGTCCGAGTCCTATTCAGACAGTAGGGAACAGCCTTTAAAAGGCAACCATAACACTACAGTATGCCTACAGGGGCAAAGGTGAACTATTTCACCAGTAAACTAATGTATAAGTGATCAATCAGCTTTTCCAGTTCTACCCTCCAATTGGCAAAAAAAAAAATAAATAAATAAATTATTAAGGAAAAACCATATATACCTGGAAAAAATCCATCAGATGAGATATGCTGTAGATTTTTAGAACCTATAGGAATGGGGTTATTCTATAAAGTCCCAGAAAGGCGAATGAAGAGAGACATGCAGTTACAGCATACTCCCCATTCACTGAAGACATGAGATGGTTGTTGGTGACTTCAGTTTAATATGTACTAGCTGGTACTCGCGACTTCGTCTGCGGTGATTGTAGAAGTGGGTATATACAGGCGCGGGTAAGGTTTTCGTACTGTGTTTAAGGTATGGGATATAAAATGTAACTTTGTATCTTGTTTTTGCTGTAATTCTGAGAATACGTGAGGCTTTTGTGTTGAACGTAATTTGTAGTTCAGCTGCTATACGGTGTTCTGCGAAACTGTACATAGTGTCTTTGGGACAGAGGTATTTCAGGTTAATATACTTCGATATACGACATTGTATGATGTTATTTTGCGCCAGTACATGTAAGTTTTGGGCACAGGATACTCTTGAGCAAGCAACATAAAGTCTGGCCCTGTGCATGACAGTTTAGTAACTCCATGTGCCTCTTATTAATAGCAATTAACCCCATAATGTCCCTCACATTAACCCCTGTGTAAGAGTTACTGATAGAGATGAGTGAGTACTGTTCGGATCAGCTGATCCGAACAGCACGCTTGCATAGAAATGAATGGACGTAGCCGGCACGCGGGGGGTTAAGCGCGACGGCTACGTCCAAGCGGAAGTACCAGGTGCATCCATTCATTTCTATGGAGCGTGCTGTTCGGATCGGCTGATCCGAACAGTACTCGCTCATCTCTAGCTACTGATATGTGAGAGACTTGGAGGTAATAATTAAGTATCTTCATTACTGAGGTCTTTTAGTAGTACCTCCATATGTCTCACATATTAGTAACCTTTATATGGGGCACACAGGGGTTAATATGGGGGACATGATGGGGTTTATTCCTATTAACATGAGGCACATGGAGTTACTAACACTAAACTAATAACCCCAAATGGCTGACATTAATGAGAATAGGAACTAAAGGAAGGTAGCTGTGTGTTTCTTACTTTCAGTTTGCTAGCAGCTTCCTCTCCTCCTGGGGGAAGGTTTGCAGGGTGCAGATGGCAGGAGCTATCACTATAGCAGGCAGGCAGAGACTTGAGCGATGAAGCTCCACCCCCTGGGTTTCCTGCACCCCTCTCAAAGGGGAGTGTCCTTATGCCTCAGCTCTAGCAGAGCACGGACTTCATTTAACTCTTGCAGGTCCAGTGCTGCTGGCGTGCCAGTGAAATATGGCAGGAGTGCCACTCTTGGCACGTGTGCCAGGGGTTGCTGACCTCTGCTGTAGGGGGTAATATGAATTTTGTGGCTTGCTATGGTCCAAAGTGTGTGAGATTGCAGAGATAGTGATGTGAGTTTGGGTTTTGTGGGGGTCCTGGGAAAAACGTATGTGCGCTATTGTGACGAAAAGTAGCCTATTGCGCAATCGAGTGTAGTGACTATGTTTGTGGAAAATTTCAGCCAAATCGGTGGAGCGGGTTTTGCGTGATTGACCGCCAAACATCCGAACATCCAAAGTCACAAACCCACAAACATTTCACATTTATAATATGCCACGTCTATGGGAGATTATATGGAATATCCTATGGATATGCTATAAATGTCCCAAATGCAGGAATTCAATGTGCACAACAAATATGCAATGTATTAACCCAGTTTAGTAGTCCAGAGCTGTGGATTTTGCAGACTTCAAAACAGAAATCTTCCAACAGTCCTTGCTGGCTCAACTACTACACAATGCCTGCTCTGGTGACTGGCATTATAAGAAATGCCATCTTTACACCAGTACACCCACAAAAAAAAAAATTCAATATACAATCTGAAATCTCTGTCAGCAACTATAGAAGCACACTTAAAATAAATGGACACTGTCTCACCATAAGGAGCCCTTCCAGCCAAAGGGTTTATTAACGGAGTAGGGTTGCCACTTCCTTCCCTTCGATTTCTATCCGCTAACGCAGGGAAATCTGAAAGGTCCAAACCTGTCACATTTTCACTTCCGTCTGAAATTAAAAAAAGGTACAAAAGGTGTGCCAAATGCAAGGAGCAAGAGCAGCAACATAACAAAGGCTTGTGAATAGCCTGAGAACTACATAAACTCTTTATTTTTCAAGTCACAATGTTTAAACAGTTTGCCAGTTAATCAGAGAATAATTCTATGACCCGGTGTAGCCCAGTCATAACATTACTTCCATTACAATTTCCCATAAAATTAGCATAAAATATCTTAACATCTGACACCATAAAATACCTACGTATGAAAGTTCTGTGGACCAAGATATTACATACACCACAGAAACATAATATTCTTTGCTGTTGCTAGGTTAGGAGGCTGTTGGCTGTGCCAAGAAAGCAGTATCCAATGATACATTCATCTGTGCCATCTAGTGGCTTCTCTATTGTAATGTATTTGTTATATAAAAACATAATAAAAATTAAATGGGATATCTGTTGTTATGATATTGGTGATCTCTCCCTAGAATAGATTATCAATATCAGATCAGTGGGTCTTACAAAAACCCCACCAATTAGTTGTTCTCAGCAGCTGTCTGCCCTGGCACTAAACAGTGGATGAAGCCACAAGCAGACAGTAGTAGCTGCGCTAGGTTCCTGCAAATTGGTTCCCACTGATGCTGCAAATGTCTTTTACCTTAAACTAAGGGCTGTGGAGTGGGAATCAGAGCAATTTTGGGTGAAGTCAGTTGCAGTCAGGAAAAAAAAAAAAAACCTCCATCTTTAAAATAAATGATTGCATATTATAGAATTATTGATATTGATATTGTCTGATGTCATCTGACAGTATTGTCTGGACTGTCCCATCTCAGTGGTATCGAAGCCACTTTTTGTGGTCAGTTTTTCTCTTGCACTGTCACTATGCCCTACCCTACTTTTCCCCAATTAGAGGAGCTTTTCTGCTCCAGTCTGACCATGGATGTCAGCCATTTATGAAAGAATACGAATCGGAGTTTGACTGTGGAAGAACAAAGGAGTCAGTGTTTGGCTCTACCAACTCTACAGGCATGCTAAAAGATAATCTAATTTATATACATTTTTTTAATTTGTTCCATAACAAGTCTAAAGTCATTATGGAAAAATGGTTCCTCTTACCTGTTCCATTAAAAATATTACTCGATAATGAATTGTTCAAACCAAATGCTTGATTTCTGTTCATACCAAAACCAGACATGCTGTGTAATCAAAGAGGACAACATCAGTTTACAAAATACAACATGTAAAACAGAAGACAACTAAGATGTGGAATAAAACAAAAAAGTGATTTATTTATCAATGGACATCCTGACAGAAAAAAAAAATGCTCCCCATGGATGGCTTAAGTACAAAGATCCTCCGTCATTTTTGAAAACTGCAAGGGAAAACTGCAGCAAAACTAGTGCAAAGGAAAATGGCACAGTTGCCCAACCAACTGGGTCCCAGCAGCAGCCATATTGGTTGGCATAGGCAATGACCACTGAAACCACTACACCAGTTCTGTGACATCTCCCCTAATGTTTTGGTCATTTGTGTCAGCTATGTGGTGGGACCTTACAGTCAAATACTACTTTTCTTTTTTTAATCACAATGTCAGGTCACTCGGTAGAGTGGAAAAATACTCTGCGTTCTCAGGCTGGTGTTATGCTCCGCCAGTAGTACAGCCTTATACATGTGTCCCAAAGACTACAACCTAGAATAGTAAACCAAAGAAAAAAGTATTTTTAGCACCTGCCTCTCTAAAGTAAGTAGAATAGGAGGAATACGATCTGTCTGTTTCTCCTTCTCTCAAAAAAAGCCTCAAGAACTTGCAGGACATGTATAGGGAAGTAATGACTTGAATAGAGTGCTTTGGCTGTGAAGGCTCTAGGGTCAGACTAAAAGCAATTTCGTGTTTTATCTACCTCTCTTCCTGCTCACTTTTCCCCCTTCCCTCCTCAAAGACTTGTATAGAGAGGAGTCATCTGAAAGTCACTTACCTGTTCACAGTAAAAGGTTGCCGGGATGATGGCTGCTTTGGCATACATATTATGCTGGGCGAGCTTCTGTTTGGACTACCTAAACCTGAACTGCTCATGTTATTTGTCCTGCTGGGAATTCCAATGCCCTGACCAACCTGGGAGTGGTTCATCATATTCCTGGGATTCATCGGCAAGATACCCCTGAAACACATTATTGAAAGTATTAGCAAGGAAAAAGACAAGTAACAACTTCCATCAAAATCAAAGGCTTATATTAAGACCAGTATACGCAGATTAGTTTTCATTCAACAGGTCTATTTAAAGAAAACCTGTCAGGTCGATTTGGGACACTGAAACACCCACGGGTCCTTATAGACCTGGAGTTTAGTATCGCAAATCGCCCTGTTTTAAATCCATACGTACCTGCAATAAAAAAATTTTTAAAAATACCTAAATCTTTATACTGATCTGGAAATGAGGCCGGTGCTCCCGGTGTCTGGGCAGTTCTTCAGTGAAGCAGAGGACGTACATCTAGACTTCACTGCACAAGTTCCAGAGGTACAGGGTATGTACACGGAGTTGCACTCACCCAGCTTCAGTGAAGGACTGTTCCGGCCAGGTAGAACTGTGGCAGGGTAAGCATATTGCTTTTTTATTTTTTATTGCAGGCGTGAATAGCTTTATTACATGGAAATTTGGAACACTAAACCCCCTTATCCATAAGGGCCTGTGAGTAACACGAATTTCAGGTAAAGAAAACAGCAATACTAAAAATTTGAAAATTGCTGAATAATGAAAATAGGTCTTCCAGTAACCTGCTTGGCGATGGTGGCGTATGAAGTGACATTGTTGGTACCCCTGTTGTCGGCGTTACATGGTTTGGTAATTGAGTGCCTTGTGATAAGCTGCGGTTTAACTGAGGAGTATTGTTGCTCATCCCCCTCATAGGAAGGCCTAGTGCACCTACAGAAAATTACACAAGAGATATAACATCACAATTTATTACTACCCACATTAAATAGCTTTCAAATCTGATCAAAGTATGTCCTATGAATATTATATTTATGTTACATCATGCAGTACATAACAAGCTTTCATTTGCAATCCTTAAAAAGAACTCTTTCTGTGCATAACGTTATTAGATACTTATTATGGTGACCATTGAAGTTCTCCTGATAACGTTTCCTAAATGTCCAGTGCTGCTGGTGACACTTGCTCAGTAGTCTATTCCTATCAACTAGATCCTAGGGGAACTTGTATTTGTGCAGGCCAATTAAAATCAATCAATCAATAAATAAATCATCCCACTATAAAGCATCTTCTTCTCTTGAATGTATTAAAACATGTTTACACCATCTTTCAGGTATAAAACAAACCAATCTTGACACAGGCCATTTTGTATCAAAAATTAAGACCTTCCGCTCTTATTTTAAAAGTGGGTGGGGTCAACAAATTTATTATTAAGGTGGGATTTAGTTCTGATAATTGTCTCTTAATTGCAATAAATCCCACAACAGCAAGGATTACAATAAGAACAGAGTGTAAAATGCCACTCCCAATACATTCAACAGGGGGGCACCACTTTTCAGGATTCCAACTGAAAACTTGGCATGTTTCCTAGATATTTGTGGAAATACCCCTTTCTGTAAATGAACTTACTTTGTTGCCCATATAAACTAGCCCCAAATTGGGACAGCTGACCCGATGCAGATGGTGATGGGGATGCCAACATCTGGGGAGGAAAAAAAAGAAAATTAAACATATTAGTGACAATCACAAGGGCACCAAACTTTGTACATTCTGCACCTGTACTTGCCATTGCTTTAAATGTGAAAGTACAGGTACACCCCAGCAATGTATGGGTACCGTAAATCAAATTTGGGCTTAGTTTATCCAAGTTTTGAACTCGTTATACACATCAGGTCAAAATCCCATCAATTTGAATTCACTTTAAAATATCAAGTTTCCCTTATTGGGATAGTATAGTGGAGGAGCAGTGTATGACAACTGCTTTCTTCCTAAAATAGTGACATTTGTCCATAGGTCGGGCATTGCTGCTCAGCTGTAGTGACTAGTTGACCTGCAATATTTCATTCAGCCTGTGGTTAGGCGTGCCATACCTTTATAATCCCAGACCACCACTTTAACCTCCTCACAGCTTTGAGCAAAGTGTATTGAGGGAGAGTGCAGAGGAAGCAGTCACTTTAAACTGTTCTGGAGCAATGCTAGAGCCACGAACCTGGACTTTGAAGATTATGTCTGTAACCCACTTAGATTTGAAGCAGTGATTCCCAAAGTGGTCCAGGTGGACCGCCAGGGAACTTAGCCGCGATGCAAACTGCCATCGTTAGATCTAATCTAATCTTCACATTTTTTGACAAGTTTTGAGAATATGGTAGAAATGTAGCAGCAGGGGGACCACTGAAACCAGTAACATTTTGAAAGTGGTCTACAAGAAATAAAAAGTTTGGGAACCTCTGGTTAGAAGATATCACTGGTTAAAGCAGAGCTGCATATATTTACAGCTTTACTGTAACAAGTGAGCAGGAGAACACGTGCAGTTGACTGTGCAGAAAGAAGAGAACATTATATTATTCTTCTGTCCTGTCACTTCAGATGATCCTTGGGGAAGGGTACCATGGACTTATGTTCAGTATATAGCCTCTAAATTATCAATCAGAAAGCTATTTAAATCTTATATGCTTCAGTCAATGCTAACTGCAGCACCTAATTTTTTTTTTTATTTTCTGTAAAACAAAGGAAAAATACAGATGGAAAAAAAAAAAAAAAAAAAAAAAAACCACCACCACACAACTGGTATCACCACATCCGTAACAACCCCTAAAATAAAATTAGTACATTACTTAGGGCGGGTTCACATCTTCACCCCGGTCTCCGCTTTCAGTTT